>NW_022111365.1:9796835-9800504 GCF_000313985.2 Echinops telfairi
TGGGGCTAGTATCCGACATATGGATTTTATTTGGACTGGGCTGGGATGTTTTCCTGATATATGAGGTAGTACTCCAAAAAAACGAATTTTTTTTTCAAAGCTATGTATTTGATTTTTTAATTTTTTTTTTTTTCAGAACAACCTTATCACCTTCAAAGTACTCTCCATTACATTTAATACATTTGTCGAATATGCAATTCTGTTCTTGGAAACATTTTTCAAACTCCTTTGTTTGGATGGCTGACAGCACCTCCCTCATTATTTCTTCACTTGTTCTATCTCATCAAATTGCTGTCCTTTCATGCCTTTCTTCATTCACAGAAACTAAAAGAATTTGCATGGACCAACGTCAGGTGGGTGTAAAGTGCATGGGGCAAGAGAGCCATGCTGTCTTTTGCCAAAACTGGCACACTGTGATGGCTGTGTGAGCTGGTGCATTGTTATGGTGGCAAAACTAGTCCCCTTTCTGACACAAATCAAGCCTTTTTTGTCACACATTGTTATGCTATCTTTTCACAGCCTTTAAATAGAATGCTTGATTAGCATTCTGACCTCCTGTAAGGAACTTGCACTCTCCCTCTCACGTTAAAAAAAAACAAATGAGCTTTGTCTTGATCTTTGATTTCATTTGATGAGCCTTTTTTGAGTAGGTGACAATGGTATCTTCCACTGGCTTGATTGATGGTTGCTTTCAGGTTTGTAGGACTAACACCATGCCTCTTCACCTTGGAAAGAGAGTCGGGATCCCTTAGGAGCTGTTCTTTCAAAGCAGGGCATGTTTCCACCCGATGCTTTTTTTGCTAGTCAGTCAGAACCTTAGGCACAAATTTCATAGTGACACTTCGCATTTCCAAATTTTTCTGTTAAAATTCACTGAACCAAGCTCAAAGATAGTCCAGAAAACTTCCCCATCTCTTCAATGGTCTGTTGTTGGTCTTCAAGCACAGTGCACAAATTTGTCAATGTCCAGAATAAGGTTTGTCATCAATTATCATTTCACCTTTTTTAAACTGAGAAAACCACTCTTACACTGAATTTTCCCCATAGCTCTGTCCTTATAAGCTGTGTCCAATATCACAAGGTATTTCCGACATTTTTTTCCTAAGCAGGAAACTAAATTTCATAGTCACATGCTGTTCTCTTAAACTGGCCACCACAAAAAGTAAGGTTTGAGCAAATGTGCTTTTACGAAAAAATTCACCGTGACCAGAGAAAACTTTCCCAGGCGACGCCACTAGGTGCACTAACTCCAAGAGTGATTTGCTGAATGCTTGCCTAGTGGGAAAATTGTGTACTATGAAAGTTCCACCCAGCAATGTCTCTGGATTTGTTTCTGAAGTCAACCCAACCTAACACACCCATTGAGACACACTTAATTTGTTGAATCTTTATAGAGTTCCACATAATTCTTAGAATTTATTCTGATTGCTGATTGTTCCTTGTAGTTTGGAATTGAGAGAATTGTTTTTAAGCTCACTAATTCAGCTTATTTTAAAAATTTCTATTACTCTGTGTTTTTAAAAACTCTAAACTGAACTCCCTGCTATTGTGTTGATTCTGACTCGTCACTACCCTATGGGACAGGTTATAACTGCACCTGTGGGTTCTTCTTTATAGAAGTAGAAAGCCTCATCTTCCTCCTACAGAGTGGCTGGTAGTATGAAAGAGCTGACTGTCTGGTTAGCAACTCAATGTGTAACCATAGGCCACAGAGGTGCTGTATAATTCTATATTAGTATTCATATATTTCCAAAGTATTTTTCCTTCAGAAAATTCTATTGGATTATGGTATTGTTCACTGTTCCTCTTTTTCTTTTTTTCTGGTGCATGTGGGTGTGGACTGGTACTGACTGCTATCACCATGGCAACATGGCACACCTGTTAAGGTTGGAATTGCTGCTAATCTTGTAGGGGTAGTTGACTCTTACCAAGTGGGGTTGGAATGGAATAATAGAAATCACAAAACAAAAGAAGGAAGAAGTGAGAAAGAAGAAGAATGAGGAAAAGAGGAGTAAAGAAAAAGAAAGTAATGAGAAAAACAAAAGTAGTTTGAAAGAAAAAAAAGAAAGAAGAAATAGGTGGGAAAGATTATTATTAAGAGAAAAAGAGGAGGAAAAATTCTCTTTCAGTGTGGGTTCCGGCTCCACAATTGAAAGGGAACTAAGGATGGTGTGTGCAATTGTGGGAAAATAAAGAGACAAAGCGTCTGTCCATGGTTCTCACTTTATCTGAAATCAGGATCATGAGAGAATGTATTTTCCAATGGGTTTATATAATCAGGCTTGCAAGCCACGTCAATCACATAAGTAACACAGTGGACAGATACTAGAGGCACATATGTAACAGGGTGAGCAGGTACGAGAGTTAATTTGGCGGCTCAACCTTGGGTGTCCCTGAGCTAGTTCAACCTTAGATGCTCCTGAACTCTCTCTAGGGGAACAACCTGTGATTGGTATCAGGAGTGAGTGGGCTGTGCTTCGGGTGGGATGGACAGTAGAACCTGATTACTCTTACAGATAGATAGTGTCTGGGCATATAGTGAGCAGCCATATGCTTGTAAGAGGCATCTTTAAAGTAGCACTATTATGGGGGGATATTGTGGGGATGATTTTTAGTATGGAGAATGTGACTGGGAATCATCTCTAACTTACAAAGACAAAGGCCTTCCTCCACCAGTCAGCCTTCTAAACCCTGTAATTACGAGCGTGGAGAATCTGGCCATATCCGGCCTCTTCCACATCCTAAGTTTCCCACATTTAGGTCTTTTCTTTACTTGGCCCAGAAGTTTTGTAGCTATAGAAGTGAGATTTGGCAAGCAGAAGCAAGATGATTGTGGTGTTTTTCATCCACCTGGATGTTGGCAGACTGAAAAGAAAGACAACTGTCAAATATCAAAATTAAGAAATACAAGGTGTGGCATCACAACAGAACCATGTGAAGTAAAAACGATAAAAATGCAATATTATGAAAGACTATGTCAACAATTTGAAAACTCATATGAAATGGACAATTTTCTAAAAACACACAGCCTACTTAAATTAGCACAGATTGAAACATGTCGATGAGACTCAGTGTTTTATTATCGCAAGCTACCTATATTTGTTCATACAAACCATTGTATTTAACTTAAAAGCTTTATCGCAGTTTTTCTTAAGTATTAGCTATATGTAAGTTGGAAGTTCTTAACCTGAGGATGTCCTAGATGAGTATATATGCATACAGTCACATAGATGTATAATATATATGCATGCATCTACATATATATACATCAAAAAAACATATGACAGCCCTGGTGGCTTAGTGGCTAAGCTCTCAGATATTTACTAGTAGGCCTTTGTCTCAAAACCACCAGCCACTTCACCAGCCATATCTCAGGAAAAAGATATACAAGTGTGCCTCCTTAAAGGTTACAGCCTTGAACCCTACTCTATTATATCCTTCAGGGTTGCTATGAGTTGCAATCAACTCAACAGCAGTGGGTATATGTATTTCTATACATACATATGAGAGACCTTCAAGAAGTTTAAAATGAGGTAGAAGAGAAGTCCTGTATTTATGCATTTGATTGCTGTTGCTTCAAAATGATAGATGCCCTAGCAACTACAACAGGTCTTTCCTGCATTTAAGCAGGACCTTGATTTATTTTGAACTGGTTCACTCATGACTGAT
>NW_022111365.1:9802136-9811879 GCF_000313985.2 Echinops telfairi
ATGCCAGGGGCTTAAGTGGAGAGCAAATGTTTTGAGAATGATGAGGGCAATGAATGTACAAATGTGCTTTACACAATTGATGTATGGATGGATTATGATAAGAGTTGTATGAGCCACTAATAAAATGATTAAAAGAAATTTTAATTGGGTAATCCAGGACTATAACTGGAATGGGAAATTTTCTGGGCCAAAGCCCTCAAATGAGAGACTTGGAAGAGGCATAGTGAACCCTTTCTGGAACTTAATATTTGATAGTGGATTTTTGCCAGGATTGTGGAGACTTACACACATTCTAGTTGGCAACCATCTTTGAGCCAGGGACTGCTGTTTTGACACATCTGATCAAGAGATTCGGTCGCCATGCATGTACAGTGCTTGGTTTCTAAGTGGGAGTTTATGTTTCTAGCATGACTTTGCCCCAGTGTGTTTTTTTTGTGTTCTAGTTCACTCTTGTTTTAAAAATTAAGGTCTGTTGTGATGTTGATTTTGTTGGCCAAATTGAACTGGGCTGAAGACGTTTGAAGCTGTTCTTTTTTGGTGATATTGTTCACCTTCATCAAGCTGTCTACACCTTAATCTTGTTTGGTGTTACCTTTCCATCCCAAGAAATAACATATCTACTGTGTAGAGAGGGAATCTGCCTCCCACCCCCACAATTCCTAGTAACCATGAATGATGCTAGTTTCTGTATATTTATTAACTTATTCATGTCATCTCATAAAAGTGAGGTCAGACAATGTGTAACTGAATTATTTCACTCAAAATTATGTCAGCGAGGTTTCTTTATGTCCCAAAATATTTTTGGAGCTTATTTTTCTTTATCGCTGTAGGGTATTCCCTTTTGTTTATGCACTCATCCATTGATGGGCACTTAGGTTGTTTCCATGATTCTGCTATAGGGAATGGTGCTGTTATGAAATTAGGTGTGCATATTATAGGGATTAGGATTTAGAACACATTTCGTGGGCTACACAAATCAATCCAAAGCAATTCCCTCACACATGCAGAGATCTCCACAGGTCTGTCTGACTTTGACTTTTCCTCTCCCAAGCCTTTTTATTTGCAGGTGCTATCAGAGCACCTCTTTCGTGTTCCGAGAAGACCTCTAGATTCTTAAACATTTGAATTTGAGATCCTTTAGGACTCACTGTGGCTTTGCTGAGAGCCACGCCTTAGAATAGCCTCCCTTTTCACCATTTCACACAGGGGTCCTCAGTGTGATCCTGCTGGCATGCCTTGGTACACTCTCATGAGAGCCACGCAGACTTCCATTTTTAAAACAGCTTTATTGGCATGTAATTCACAAATCATACAGTTCAATAGCTCAGTCACAGCAAGAAGAGTTGTACAATCATCACCACAATTAGTTTTAGAACATTTTCTTCATTCTTGTACTTATCATTATTAGCTCCCCAATACCCCCCTCCTCAACCTCCTCTGCCATATCCCTAAGGAAACATTAATCCAGTTACTCTCTCTATAGATTCACCTATCCTTGATTTCATATACAGAAAACATTAAACTAATAATAACAAAGTAAAATAGCTAAAAACCCCAATTGAAAAGAAAGCAGAAAATATTAAAAACTAGACCAAATAGAAATGGCTCAAAAGGGAGATACATTGATAGAATTCTAAATTTCAACCCAACTGCATCTGCGGTGATCCACTGTCCATTGCATTCTGCATGGTATCAATGCTATTTACAAACAGTCCATGGTTAGAGGGGATTAATTGCTACACTCTTCTATTTCCCCATTTGGGGACAAAGTGGGACCTTAGTGGTCAACTCATCCTACTAACTTTACAAAAAACAAAACAAAACATAAAACCAGAGGTGCAAAGCATTTACTAAAGGTTAGTTGTAGTCTAGAGTAGTTAAGAATGATCCTTGGAGCCAGGTTGGTTAGGATTGTATTGTAGCTCTGCTGCATACTGTCTGCACTTGACCAAGTTGTTTAGACTCTCTCTACCTCAGTCTTTCACCCAATAACATGAGCATGTGCCTAGTATAAGGATAAACTGAAGAATTGTATCTAAGGCACTTATAACTGTGTTTGTCCTATACTTAACACCCAGCAAATGTTAACCTTGATCAGTAAGGAAAATGGTATGTGTGTTCTAAATGACAAAAAATGTTAGGGGATGTACTTAATGTAAATACATCATCTCATAGGGTGTGTCTGAAAACAGCTTTGTTTTCTGCTCCGTAACTACTTGCTGCTAATGCCACGACTTCTTAAGACACCAGCGGTATTTCTTTCAGAGATTTACTGGTTATGAATTCAGACCATCTTAACAAGAACAACATTTCTGCTTGTTAACAGAGATTTCTGGCCCACTCAAACAAATGTGGCAATTGTTTCAGTTTAAAAGGGAAATATTGGGCACAGAGGACCCCACTGGTCAGGTGAGAATGGAGGGAGGCCCATTTTCTGTCTGTCTGCTTCCTAGCCAGGTGAGGTGGAGTACCTTCCTTCTGTTGGGGTGGTGGAGGGGGTGGTGTCCTGTGCTCCCCTGCATCTGGAAGTAGCTATCCCTTTTGTGCTTGGTGAGTAGATCACACTCTACGCGACTCTATGCATATCTTCTCAGACTGCTTTCAGAGTTTTAGTCCTTTTCACATTATTGAAAGCTGAGACAGATTTTGACCCCTTAACTCATCCATGAGACTTTAAGAACTACTTATACGTTTGGGCAGTTATACAAATTATGGGATACATTACAAAATGAAAACATTTGACCCTTTGTTCAAGTTTCTAAAGCTTATTTATATAGATGAGCAGAGACTAACCTAAATTTGGGACTGACTCAAGTTCCAGCTCATTTTCTTTTGGCTAACTCCCCATCTGCCAGACATACAAAGCAATTCTGGTGTTAAGAAAACAAATGAACCCAACATTTCCTATTGGAGCCTTACATTCCCATGCCAGGTCTTTCCCCCTCATTTTCATATGAGGACACCGAGACCCCCAGAGCCTCCCACTTGACACTGTGAATGTGCCTTCTGGCACATGAGACTTAAGCTGTGAGCCTCTCAATGCCCAGGTCAGCGCACAGAACTGAGGGATGTTGGGACCAGTGCATGTACTTGTTGAAGGGGTTCATTTCAACAGAGGCTCTAATTTAGGTGCCTTTATAAGTCTCTTCCTTGCTCATTTTTCCTCATATTTCCTTTCAGAATTGGTCTTGTGCCACTCAATTGGGATGGGGACATATTCCTATGTGCAGATAGGAGTTATTGTCTGAGTCATGGTGCATATGTTAGTCTGGGTTGACTAGAAACAAATTCATAGACACTCATATGTGTATAAGAAAGAGCTTTATATAAAAGAGCAATTGTATATTGAGAAACATCCCAATCTAGTCCAGATCAAGTCCAATAGTAGTTCATATGTCCAATACTAGTCCATAAATTCCTCTTTAGACTCATGCAGCCATACAATGATACTGAATGCAGGAAGATCAAAGACCAGTGATGGGAATTTTTGCAGATCTAGTGGAAGTGGGAGCATCTCAGTGCTGGCGTGGATCTTCACATGGCTCCTCCAGCTCCAGGGCGCTGGCTCCACCAGTGTGTCTCCATGTGGCTTGTCAACAGGAATGTCAAGCAGAAAGAGTGTGTGTCCTGCCTCTAGGGAGAAAGATAGGAGTTCCCAGAATCCTCAGGAGAAGGCTATGCCCACTCAGAGGCTTCATTGACTATGACCTGATTGACAATCTGGACTCCACTCCTTCACTCAAGTTGACAGGATATTATGTAACTGCCACAGTGTAGCTCTCTAAAGAGCACTAAGCTTTCCATTCCCAGACTACACCAGGCCTACTGTGGGGCTCTCTCCTAGGAATTTCACCTCACCACTGCCAAACTCAGCCTTCAGGTCTTGGCCATTTTCTCAGGGTCTCTTTCCTGACCCATGGAAT
Source organism: Echinops telfairi (assembly GCF_000313985.2). Classification (NCBI taxonomy): domain Eukaryota; kingdom Metazoa; phylum Chordata; class Mammalia; order Afrosoricida; family Tenrecidae; genus Echinops; species Echinops telfairi. The sequence continues at coordinate 9,806,060 of NW_022111365.1, forward strand.
CGATCTAGAACCAAACAGGATTTTCTTAAGTATATTTTATCCATGGCACTTGAAACTATTGGTAGCCACAGACTTAAACATCTTTATTTCTGATTCACAACTGCCGTATCCACTGGATTCCAAGCTCCAAAATCAAGTGTTGCTCAGCAATTATTTGTTGAATGAATAAATGGACTGAGTAGCTCCTCAGCTGGTGATTGCAGGAGACCAAAGACCCTACTTTTCAGCTTGGTTCCTGGAATGCAGTCAGACAGCAAGAAACTATGTTCTTCAGATCCGAGTGCCGTCAACAATTCTCCGTCGTCCGGGACGAAGGAGCGCTGGTGAGACAGTGGTTGAACACACAACTGCCGACCAAGAGGATGAGGAAGGAGGATTGCGAGTAGTTCTGGGAGAGAAAATAGAAATTTTCTGGATAAATTTACGAATAAAAATTCAGAAATCAACATAAAACGCAATTCATTGCTATTGATTTGATTACCATGTATAACGAATGACCTTATACATGCAGAGTAGACAAGTCTCAAAGGGTTTCCATGTTTGTAATCTTTATGAAAGCACACTGCCACAGTTTTCTCCCTTAGAGCACTGGTGGGTTTGAACCTCTGATTTTTTGATTAGCAGCTGAGTGCTTTAACTACTGTGCCACCAGAGTTCCTTTGCTTTCTGTAAAGGTCACAGCCTAGAAAACTTGGTGGGCAGGTCTGTTCTGTCATGTGGTCACTTTGAAGTGGAAATTCATCTGACTGTATCTAACCACAACAGGACAAGGCAGGAAAGCATCTGCCTGACTAAGATGGCTTCCTTTTTTTAGCTGGTGTGGTAGTTACATAATCTGTTGTCAATTTAAGACTATTAAGAGTGGAGGGGTGGAGTTTAGCCTTTCAATCAGGTTCTAGCTTGATGACCTCATTTGGCTGTGCTAAGGAGATAAATAGCTCCCTGGAGGTGGGGTACACCCACACTCCCTGGGAGACATTCCTGTTGACAAGCCACATGGAGCTATGCTGTTGGCAGTCAGAGCCTTGGAGCTGGAGGAGCCACGTGGAGACCTATGCCAGCGCTGAGATGTTTCCACCACCACTGGATCCACAATACTTTCTACCCACTGGCCTGTGATCTTCCTGCATTTGGCATCATTGCAAGTACTGTGTGAGTCTGAAGAAGAATTTATGGACTAGTAACGGACATATGGACTAAAATCAATTTGTCTTCTTGACCTGGACTAGGCTGTGATGTTTTTTTAATGTACCAATTGTTCTTTGTATAAAGTTCTCTCTTACACACATGAGTGTCTATTAATTTGTTTCTCTAGTCAACCCAGACTAACACAGTTGGTGTGAGGAGGGACCTGGGATTCAGCATGGACCTATTTTTACTCAGTTTGCTCCTCTTCCCTGTAGGTAAGTGCAGGTCCTTCTGTCTGACACACAAAAATTAAAGGCCTGAACTTGTCCCTCCCAGCGCTCATCCTGCATTCTACTTGGCTGCAGCTATCCATCAAGTTGTTCCCCTCATTCTGATTCCTCATGGTGTTCTCTCTATTGAGCTTTCTGTAACCTGACATTGCAGTGGGGCAGACGTGTATAATTTCCTCTTTCTTAATATTTAAGTAGACAGACCTTCAGCATATGCTTGCTGGGTGTTGCACCTTTGATTGCATTTTCTATCCTGCCTCTTGCTGTGGTGTGCCATCTTCCACAGATGTGAACATATGAACCACATTAGGGGTTAAAGTGTCCATCTCCCGAGGGCATTACCTAGAGCATCAGCTTTACTAAGAAACCTCCCAGCAATTGCTGAGAATCTCCAACCTAAAGAGCTTGTGCCTCCTGGAGAAATTTTATGACTCTGTGGGGGCCATAGTCATCACAATTTCAACCCAGACCACCTATTCCCGGTGGTGAGAGACTATCCAGTGGAGTGAAATGAGTCTTTTTGTGCAGAGAAACAGATGCCAAGAGACTCTAGGTTGAAACTAAGGCAGAAAAGCATGTAGATAAAATAAAACAGGAAGTTCATCTTGGTGAGTTCATTCAGTTAGTTCACCCATTTCTACAAGAGCTCCCGTAAGGGACTGTGGAAACAGCAGAGGCACTGCTCTGCCTCCAGTATGGAAGCTGATCTCCCACGAGAGCTGGAGGAACACGGGCACATTCTCTTGGTTTTAGTCACTATAAATATCTGCTCCTTCATGTGGTGATGAAGAGTGCACAGTTAGCCCACCCATGTTGTTTCAATTTCTGCCCTTCCTTAAATCTCCTTGACTCCAGTGAGGGACCTAGGGGACATATGGGATGGAGTATGATTCTGGAAGCTGTGTTTCTGCCATTCTGCCTGCTTGCTGGCCATGAGACCTTATTGACCTGGAAGTACTTGCTAGTGTAGGACTGTGTGGGTGCTCACCAGGAGTGCCTGTGTGGACTTCAGCCAGGACCTTCGGATTCAGGAGGCTGTCCCCTCGACTGACGTCTGCTTGCTGATTTAACCTGGAATGCGGTGGTTAGGATGCATGGTGATGGTGAAGGGCTAGGGCTTCTTTTCTCTCGTGTGCTTGTCCACAGTGAGGTGGACACTAGAAAGCATGCTCTTCCCTTGAGGTCCTATTGAACTGCAAGTATTTCCTAAGGCTCTCTGACCCTTCTCTTCCTCTCATCACTATAGATATATAATACTTTCATTAATGCCCATAAGGAGATTGACGTCCAGTTGATCATCATTCTCGTCTGAATTTATTTTTGGCTATTTCTTTTAAGGTGGCAAAAGATTATCATGATGTGAGAAACTGAATAGTCCCCAAATATGTCTAAGTTTTAATATCCATTACCTGTGAATAAATGATTTTACATAGTAAAAGCAAATTTCTGGATGTGAACTTAAGGGTCTTTGGTGGGCTTTTTACTGGGGAGGAGAGTAGGGAAAGAAGTGAGGGCAGGGAGGCAGTGTGATGAATTGCCTTGTGTATTAGTCTGGGTACTTTGGAGAAACAAATCCATGGCGACTCATGTATAAGAGAGAGTTTTATGTAAAGAAAAGGTGCATCACGAAAACATCCCAACCCAATGCTGCCCAAGCCCACAAGTCCAACAAACCCATTAACCCAACACCAGTCCACAAAGTCCTCCACCTCACAAAACAGAGGCAATGATGCCGACTGCAGGAGGAAAGCTGAGTCCATGAACGTGTAAGCATCTCAGCACTGGCAAGGGTCTCCACACGGCTGCTCCAGCACCCAGGGCTGCATCGGGATAGATCCATGCGGCTTCTCCTTGGGGATATCTTGGAGGAAGTCAATCTTGCAAGCTGAAGCAGGGAACTGCTAAGGCAGCTGCACCCGATACAACCATCACAAAACAAGAGACCCGAGAACTAGAAAGGCGAGGCTTCACCACCCATTTATCCCTCCGCCTTTCAACCAGCACCACATGTGATTATCGGCCAGGCTGGCACAATTAACTAACTCACCTTGTCTGGCCACAATCACTCCAAAGAATAAAAAGTGTGGTAGTGAAGTCACACCAGGTGGAGTTTGCCACCCTAGAACCAAGCACTCACACATAGTTTGAAATTGCAGTCTTGAACAAAGTTTATTAGTAAAGTATGTTCTCTAGAGGGAGAATGGTCTACTCATTACCAGTGAGGAGAGTCTCATTAAGGAACAAATTATGTCTTTATACCTCTTTACCTCTGCCTCTTTAATAATCGATAGCCAGCTATCTTATATAACTAAAACAGTTATCTGCATGTTCCCCTACAGTTCCCGCTGTTATAATAAGATTCATAAGCTGACTGCAATGCTAATTACTGTGTAATCAGACAAAGGTTACAACTGGTCATAGTGCAGATGGTTTTACATCTGTGCCAAGATTAGGGAATTCCCTTTTTGGTCTAAGTTTCTTCTTATTCAGGATGAGTTAACCTGCCATTTTACTGTTCCTTGTTTCTCATTCGGTAGACTGGAGGCTTTCCTCACTCTGCTCTTGCTTTTTGCCAAAGAAGCGACGACAAACTCCTAAGAGATAACAATAAGACAGAGCCTCAAACCATCTCTCAGAGTATTCAATGAATCAGTAGTGGAGACATAAAAAGAATGGTTCCTTTTCCTAATGTTGACCTTGGTGTGTTCCTCACAGTGAAGATGGCATTTTATACGATATCCTTCTCTTTCTTCCCCTTGGTTGACTGAAAGCCTGTTTCCCAGTGTTCATGGTTTGCTATCTTTTTCATCCATATATCTTGCTTAATTGAATGAAGAACAAAACTTTGGTCACTTTTTGACATCTGAGATGCAGGCACCCTATTTGATTTTGGGGTTGCCCCAGGCATATCTGCTTGTATATTAGAATGGTCAGTGCATGGGTTTCTGTCAATGTACATGTGTAAGGAAGGGATCGAACAAAAAGTAGTTCTGTGTTTCAGGTTAAGATGGTCAACCAGACACATGCATGACACAATTCCTCCACAATCAATGCAGAGAAAATCAATATGGAAGAAGAATCAGGTGCCTAGCATCTTGGAAGAGAAGAGAGAGTGGGTATGGATAGAAAAGGGGGAAGAATAGGCAACTATAACAGTCCGGGGAGGCAGGTGAAGCAGGGTCTGACCAAGCCTATCTCTCTAGGGATTCTACGTACTCTGAGGAAATACAGGTCCACAGGCTGGCAAGTGGACTGGGACTACAGAGTCTTCGGGGTGGGGTGGTGAATATTCATTTTCTATTACCTTTTTTTTTGAAACTTTGATTCATCATTGAACCCGAGAGCCTAAAAATAAAGATGGTGCCCGCTCACTCCCATACCCTTATTGCTGGTGAATAACAAACAAACAACAAAAGAAGACTTTTTTCTCCTCCCTAAATCGACAGGTTCACAGGAATATTTCAGATTATCTATACCCATAGCTACACCTCTCCATGACCGAGGAGAGAACCCATCAAGTGTGCAGAAAAGATGCTGACCGCATACCTCCTCCCTACTGTTCTCTGGGGCTGAGGAAAGGGCCAACAAACAGTGCATTTGTTCCCTGTTTTGTTTTATGGCTTCTATTATTACTTTCCTGCGCCACTTGTTGGAGTCAACTGTCCCCACAAATCCAGACACATTCTCACCCCTAGAGCTACATCATGATGTCATGGAGGCAGCAGTCAATCTTTTTGTCCACACAACTATACAGGAATGATAGGGATAGACCAGTGACCAGTACAACAATCCAAAGGAATTTCCTAAAGAAGAAAATGCTCTGGAATTACCAGAAGAAAAAAAAAAGATGGTCAGATACTTTCAATATATGGAGAAAAAGAATGAAAGAACTATGGGAAAAAATAGAAATTTAGAAACTTTACAGCAAGAATAAACAAAATAGGAATCCAGAAAATGAATACAAAGTTAATAGAATTAGATAGTATATTATAAAAGCAAAGCAATAGAATTGAAGAAATGAAAAGGGAGAATGAATGAGCTTGAAGATTGGAATCCCTTGATTGTAATCAAGAGCAGCAATCAACAAAAAAGAGTAAAAAATTCTGAACAACAACAAAAAAATTCTGAACAAAGCCTAAGAATTGTGTGGGACACTATCAAGAGGAACAACTTATATCTCTGTAAAATTCCAGAACAGGGAGAAATCAAAATATATGAGTTGGCTGGCTTACAAACTTTCACAGGTGTTTTCATTCTCAACTAAATAGAACAAGAGAGGCTCTCCACTGAATAGTTTTCTGTTTTCTTTTTTTTTTTTGTCTATTTATTTTTATTTTATTTATTTATTTTTTAATTAATCAATTTATTGGGGCTCATACAATTTATCACAATACATAGATCA
>NW_022111365.1:9813278-9814448 GCF_000313985.2 Echinops telfairi
AACCCTCCTCCCTTCCTCTACCTCCTGCACTCCCATGTCCCTCCGGGGCCATCGGTCCCTTTATTTTCTTCATATATATATATATGAAGAATATACATATATACATTCTTTTGTCCAACTTCTCTTATCTAGGTGGGTGTACAGAAATTACAATGTGCGAATAAAATTGGGATTGGCTTTGACAGCACAGCTCCAGAGCAACTCATAAGAGCCTGGCGATGTTTGTCAGTGGATTTTTTGTTGTGGGCTTCTCAGTACTGCAGCCGTTTTCTGTTTTCTTTATGTGTCTAGGGAAGAGGATGTGGGGAAGATGTTGAGCCCATTATAGGATTCAGGTATAGGTGACTGTTAACAGATTGCTAAGTATCAAATAGCTTTTATTCACTTATTAAATACAAGATGTAAATGGGATGTGCTATTTTGGTTGTATGTGTTTGTTGTATCCTGTATGCAAGTATGATTGTATTATTGTCTTTATGCAGATAATGTATCATTAAAGAGTTGTGTACAGGAGCCATGTTGGCAAAGGTTACCTGTGATAGTTATTTTTTGCGTCAACTTGGTTACACTTGTGAGAAGGTATGGGTGGGGTCCAACTTCTCAATCACAATATGGCCTGATTATGTTTCCTTGGGGGTGTGAACCCTTATATAAGAGACACTCTGGAGAACTGGCCAATTTTTTGCCGTTCTTTCCTACCTTCTTGCTTGGGTCATGAGCCTGATTTCTGAGGCTGGCAGCACTCCATGTGACTCTGTACTCACTTCCTGGGTATCCCCTGTTCCTGCTTCACTTTCTGGCTTAATTGAATTTCATTACTCCTAGTAGGATGTCAGGCAGGGGCATTGAGAATGGTAGGGGGAGATTGTGTATGAGTTGAAAATTTTTCCAAGGATTAATTAAAAAACTTTTTATGTGTAATGTTTTAAGTTTCAAATGCCAGCACATAAATATATATACCATATATACTCAAGTACAAGGCAAAATTTTTAGCACATTTTAATGTAGTTTTTGTGGTAAAATTAGGTGCCTTGGCTGATATTCATGTTGGCTTATACTCGAGTATATATGGTACATCAAGAATTAAATTAGTTATAAAAGAATATTTTAAAAATTAGTCTGGGTACCAGGTATCATGCATCAAAGAACAAAAAATCATATCAGTGGGTG
>NW_022111365.1:9815265-9817970 GCF_000313985.2 Echinops telfairi
GAAAGCAAATGTTTTGAGAATGATGATCGCAACAGATGTACAAATGTGCTTGACATAATGGATGGATGTATGGATTGTGATAAGAGTTGTATGAGCCCCCAATAAAATGATTTAATAAATAAAAAAAATTAGTCTGGGTCCTGGTGCCAGCATTTGGAATCGATGTAGACCAATTGCCTCCTTTCACCCCTGGAAAACTACATTCTTCTGTCCTCATGGAGGTAGAGTGAGTGCGTGGACATTACGTAGCCTACCTTTCTGTAGTGCAGGCCCTCGGGAACATTTGTGATCTTAGGGTTTCTCAGGCTCCTAAAGAGAAGATGTTTCTATATGGAAAAAGTGGGCAATATTCATGACTTTTCCCTTCCCTTTTCTCTACAGAGGTCTGTGGGGCCCTCAATGTCACTGTGTCTCCAGGGCCTGTGGTGGACTACCTGGAGGGAGAAAATGCTACTCTCTACTGCCACATTACCCAGAAGCGACGGAGAGACAGTCTGCTAGTTGTGCGCTGGCTTTTTGCTCTGTCCGACAGCCAGGAGACCTTGATGATTAAGATGACGAAGCTGAGAGTGGTGCACTACTATGGCAATTACAGTCGTCGTGCCAACAGGCAAAGACTACACCTCCTTGAGGAACAGCGCGGGACCCTGTACAGGCTCTCGGTGTTGACTCTCCAGTCCACGGATCAAGGCCATTACATCTGCAAAGCCCAGGAAATTAGCAAGCACAGAAGTATGTGGATGGCATGGTCCAATGGCTCCTCAGCTACCGAAATGAGAGGTAAGGATCTGGTGCATTCCTTTGGGGAGGATTACCGCTTTTCTTCTCTGTTTACAAGGCAGGCCCTCAGGATCGCTCTGAGGCGGAACATTCTGTTCCATCTGTGGGCCGTGGTCATTGAGTCAGGCCATAGGCATGCAGGATAAATCTTTATGTGGATATAAGAGCAGAGGTGTGTTGTAGACAAGGATGTAAAGTTAGAATAAAGCAAGGTCTAACTTTTATGCTACCCAACCCAGCATCGGCAATAGCTCTTTCATGTCTGAAACTCTGAATTGACTGTGTCCTCACCTCCAAACTAAGACCATGTAGCCTTTTACTCTTTGACTGGGACTTGTGGTAACCCAGGGGAATTGGCCTTAGAATATGTCTCAGGTCTAGGAGGAGTGCAGGCAACTGATCCAAGGCTTAGACTGAGAAATTTACTGGGAAGACGTAGCCCTGCCTTCCTGGATGCAGATCAGAAGGGTGGGCTGCATTTCTATAATGTCTAAGATAGCAATAGCATATTTGAGGGTTATGATTTTTTGTATTACAAGCATTCTATTTTAAAAGACATATCTTGAGAAAGTTTATACTTCCCATTATGCACATCTTTCTTTGTTTTAGACTTGAGTTTTATCAACACAGTTGAAATTAAATTGTGTGATCAAAAGAATTAAAAAATAAAGCTGATAGTAACCAAATATAAGAAGTAATGTCATTTGATAATTTTCATGTAATATAATATTAAAAGTCAAAATGGTATTATTTTGATAAATTTTTAAAAATTAAAAAATTATTTTGGTAAAGATGTACACAAGAAAATATACTTTAATTCAGTAAGTTTTACACATATTGATGCATGACATTGGTTACATTCTTCACCTTGTGTCAATAGACTTGTTATTGCTGTTTTAGTCCTTTTTTAAAATATTAAACTTACTGCCGGAAAACTTCTTTAGAATAACTATTGTCCATTTACTGAAATATATTTTTAAAGTGCAATTCTCAAGGGTGATAACCTTTACTTTTTGAGCTAAATGGTTATATAGTTTAAAGTAGTCTAAAGGTAATGTTTACTTATTTATTTTTGACACCTTATTATCAGTGTATATTTGCTGTGCATAAGATGAGACATGCATGAACAAGATAGGACTTTTGGTGGTTACAAAATCTGTATTATTTTTAGGATTAAGACTGTAGGGTAGGGCAGCAGAGGGGTGGGTGAAGGGAGACACCGGCAATGTAATATGAGATATAATAATAATTTATAAATTATCAAGGGTGCATGGGGGAGATGGGAGGAGGAAAGGAGGGGAAGGGGAAAAAGGAAAATGAGCTGATTCCGGGAACCCAAGAGGAAAGCGAATTTTGGGAGTATGAGGGCAACAAATGTATAGATGTGCTTTACACAGTTGATCTATGTATTGTGATAAATTGTATGAGCCCCAATAAATTGATTTAAAAAAAAAAAGAAAAAAAAAAGAGTGTAGGGTAGAGTCTAGCCTCATTTCAGAGATAGCCAGTAAGACCTCTGTGTGGGCATGGCCTTCTCCTGAGAATTCTGGGAACTGCATGTGTTTTGTGAGTCTGAAGAGGACTTTATAGATTGGTATTGGACATAAGGACTCATATCATACTTATGGGCTGAGATGGTTTCTTAATGTACAAGTACTCTATCTAAAACTCTCTCTTGTACACATATGACTTTCTGTGGATTTGTTTCTCTAGTCAACCCAGACTAAAAAGTAGTTCTTTTATCCTTTTGTAGAGAGACATTCTCTCCTGCCCCAAAAGAACATTAGTGCCCATAGGTAAATATAGTTAGTTCTGTGGTTAAAATGTTGAAATTTAGCTGTGCTGCATATTATATTACTCTTGTGTGTTTGAGTTGGTTCAAACTCATTGTAACTTTATCAGACAGATGAGAACTGTCCATGGTT
>NW_022111365.1:9820796-9830529 GCF_000313985.2 Echinops telfairi
TTCTTCCCGGATGACTTCCAACACTAATCAGGCAGTGTTCTGCTGCTAGTCATAAGAGTTTCAGTGGCCAGTTTCTTGGAAGTGTATTTCCTCTGCCTTCTTCATAGGCTGCCTTAGTTGAAGCTCGCCTATGGAAATCCAGTTGGTATTTGGAATACTGATAGCATAGTGTCTAGTATCACAGCAAGATGCAAGCCACAACAGTACCAAAAACTGAAAACTGAGTCCAAGTGTTCACCTGATAGACCTTTCTGTTTTTTTAGCTGAGAATTGAGGCATGGTGATGTGTTCAGTTCTGGGGCTGAAAGGTGATTAAGCCCCATAAGCACCCGTTTCACTTTGCTTTCCTTCTTCTTGAAGGCTTTCTGAAGCCATTCATGAATCAGAGGGATTTAGCAATTTCCCTCCAACCAGTATGCTTGGTCTTTTTTTATGATTTTCAATTTTGTTTCAAATTTTTCTCCTACTTTCCTGGGTGTTAATAAATGTCCATGTATTTTGTGATTTCCCTTGAGCTTTCTATTATAGATTTCTAATTTTATAATATGTGATGTGAAAAGATATTTTGTGATATTTTTATGTTTTTACTTGATTTTGTTTTTATGTGCTATATTCCATAAATTAAAGGGAAAAATAAAAATAAATAAAATTAAAATTATATAAAGAGAAAAGGAGCACAGCCTTAAAAACCCTAAATAAAAAAAAATCAAGATACTTACATGCTTCTAGATGTCTGGCATCTTTCTAGGGTTTCTTGAGTTGCTTATTTGGGGTTCACTGACCTAGGCAAACTCACCCAGAAGACTCTTCTAAGAAAAATAGGTGATAAGAATGTGACCGAATCAAATGACACACACACATATGTACACACACACACACAGACACACGTATGTCTTTATATATATGTGTATGTGTGTACATAAATATACACCCACACACATACACATAACCTCATTGCTGTCTAGCTATTCTGATTCATGGTGTCCCATGTGTTTCAGAGTAGAACTGGACCCCAGAGGATTTTCAATGGCTGTGATATTTCATCATTACTAAGAATTTCTTCTGAGGCACCTTTGGATGATTTGAATTGTCAGTTTTTTAGTTAGTAGGCAAGACGTAACATTTCCATCACCTAAGGATGGAAATTCTCTATTAATTTGAATGAAAACATAAGTTGTCATTTTATGTTTTAACTGTGCTACTTATTAAAATATGGCAGAGAGGAACCAGTGGAAAGGTCTTAGACGCCGGCCCCAATCCCAACTATGTGGACACCTGCCCCTCCCCCAGAAGAATTTATTTCAGAGGACAGCATGGAAGCTGCAGCTCTGGGAGAGGGACATGTCTGATCAGAGCACACGGGAGCAAATGAAGAGGGAGGAAGAGAGAGTGGAGCACATTCTGGCCACCAAGTCTTGAGACGATATTCCTGCTCAGAGCAGCCAATCCACAGAGAGGACCATATGTCTGGCCCCACTGCGAGACATGACATCTCTCACTGACCCATAGCCCTACAGGGACATCACTGGAGACACAGTGTGGGAATTGTGCCCGATCTGATCCCACCACACTGAGGCAAAACACTAAGGGCGTGCAACAGAACAGCAAGGGGAACAGAGCAACGAAGTCCCCAGGAAATACCAAAACTAGACTTTGGGGCCAGGGCTTGGCGCCCCATCAGAATCTACCGGAAAACACTCCTAAAGGCCAACAAACAGTCCTTGAACTAACTACAAGCTTTTCTTTCCTGTTGTCGTGTTTTGCTTTGTTTTTTGTCATTGGCTTGTTGTTTTGTTTTCTTTTGTTGCTTGGTTTTGCTCTGTCTTGTTTTTGTGCATGTTATTATCTCTGCAGGTCTGTCTAAATAGATAGGCTGGATGAACATCTGGAGGAGAAAACAATGGGACGGACAGTTCCTGGGGGACATGGGAGAGCGGTTCGTGGCGGGGGTGTGGGGGTGTGGGGTGGAAGTGGTGTTAACAAACCCAGGGACAAGGGAACAACAAGTGATCCAAATTGGTGGTGAGGAGGGTGTAGGAGGCCTGGTATGGTGTGACCAAGGGTAATGTAACCGAGAGGAATTACTGAAACCCAAATGAAGGCTGAGCATGATAGTGGGACAAGAGGAAAGTAAAAGGAAATAGAGGAAAGAGCTAGGAGGCAAAGGGCATTTATAGAGGTCTAAATAAAGGCATGCACATATGTAAATATATTTATATGTGAGGATGTGGAAATAGATCTATGTGCATATATGTATAGGTTTAGTATTAAGGTAGCAGATGGACATTGGGCCTCCACTCAAGTACTCCCTCACTGCAAGAATACTTTGTTCTTTTAAACTGGCATTCCATGATGCTCGCCTTCCTGACACAATCGCTGAAGACAAGTGGGTGCATAAGTAAATGTGGTGAAGGAAGCTGATGGTGCCCAGCTATCAAAATATATAGATCTGTGGTCTTAAAGGCTTGAAGATAAACAAGTGGCCATCTAGCTCAGAAGCAACAAAGCCCACATGGAAGAAGCACACCAGCCTGTGTGATCATGAGGTGTCGGAGGTATCAGGTATCAGGCATCAAAGAGCAAAAAATCATAACATTGTGAATGAAGGGGAGTGCAGGGTGGGGACCCAAAGCCCATCTGTAGGCAACTGGACATCACCTTACAGAAGGGTTGTGGGGAGAAGATGAGCCGATCAGGGTGCAGTGTAGCAACGATGAAACATACAACTTTCTTCTAGTTCCTGAATACTTCCTCCTCACCTACTATCATGATCCAAATTCTACCTTACAAATCTGGCTAGACCAGAGGATGTACACTGGTACAGATAGGAACTGGAAACAGGGAATCCAAGACGGATGATTCCCTTCAGGACCAGTGGTGAGGGTGGAGGAAGGGTGGGGTAGAGCGGGGGAACTGATTATAAGGATCTACATATAACCCCCTCCCTGGGGGATGGGCAACAGAAAAGTGGGTGAAGGGAGACGTCGGAGAGTTTAAGATATGACAAAATAATTTATAAATTATCAAGAGTTCATGAGGGAGGGGGGAGCAGAGAGGGAGAGGCAAAAAAATGAGGATCTGATGCCAGGGGCTTACATGGAGAGCAAATGTTTTGAGAATGATGAAGGTAGTGTGTGTACAAATGTGCTTTATACAATTGATGTATGTATGGATTGTGATAAGGGTTATATGAGTCCCCAATAAAATGATTAAAAAAATATATGGTAGAGAATTGGGAATTCAAGTAGTAAGGAAGAATTAAAGCTTGTTTATCTGTTAGCAGTGTACGTGTGATATTGTGTGTTACAGGAGGGGGGGGCACTCCTAATTAAACTGTTACTGGGGCAGGTAGTATACAATGCTGTGATAAATAATGGAGAATGGGTATATGTGAGCTTCACATGACAGTGGGGTTCTACATGGCCTATCTTGGATACTTATCATGCCAGCTGAAGTTGTTAGTATCATTTTTATTACAGAAGAGTAGAAGGAAACTTGAACAACATTATGCAGTTTCTTCAATTGCTTGTGCCATGTGACCAATTCACAGGGAGAGAAACAATATGTAGATTAAATGAATGGAAAGGTCCTCAATGAGGTATGGGCTTGAAAACCCCTGGAGAAGTTCCCTTTGAAAGCACGAAGGTCAATGTTAAATCTTATTTCATTTGTTTTATAAGTGATATTCAAAAAGGAGCCCATGTCACTCTAATGAATTTTACAGAAAATACAGATTTGGGAAATATTCTAAATGTCATTGAGGACTAAAACATAATAAAAAAGAATGCAGAGAGGTAAGGAATATAGGCAGGAAATAACAAAATGAGTTTCAATTTGGGAAGTGGCAGAGTAGTACATTTGGGGCACACAAATCTTGAACATTCTTCAATAGTCAGCAGAAGGAAAGGAGGCTGTTTCAGGAAGGGGCTTGGGAGTGATAATGGAGAGTGAATAAGACATGCATTAGCAACGTGATACAACAGCAGGGACAGTTGGTATCGTTCCCATCCATGCACAAATGTGCCTGGTGTCCCTGAGAAGGAAGGTGATTGTGTCTTGTATGCTACACTAGCGGGCCTGTAATGTGGACACCATAGCCAGTTATAGGAACCTCATTTCCAGAAAGACTGATTGAAACTAGAGTGGCACAAATGACAAGGAAATAAGAAGCTGCCTTAAGACACAGGAGTATTAGTTTAGTCAACGATGCTTTGCTTGGGAAATAACAAAATTGCTCCAGTAATTATCTAATAAAGTGTTCAGCAATGCCTTAAAAAATTTTAGTTGTTGGTGACTAAGTTCTGACTTATGATATCCCCATGTATCAGAGTGGAACTGCACTTCATAGCATTTTTAACAGTGATTTTTTTTGGAAGCAGATCACTAGGTCCTTCCTTCAAAGCACCTTTGCATGGGCTTGAGGCTCCAACGTTTTTGTTAGCAGCCAAGTGTGCTAAGCATTTGCAGCATTCAGAGGTTCATATTTCAACTCATTTATCCCTTTATTTCATGGGCATTTTATTGAGCACTATGCTGGAAACTTGGGAGCACATGGAGTATATCCAGACCAGTGGGAGATACACAGTGTGCAGTAGTGTACATGTAATGAAGGTATGTATGCACAGGGCTTTCTGGGAACTCACAGGAGAGCTCTTCAAGAACTCTGGGAGAAGACACATTTGTAACTAAGCTGGTGGTTTGTACTGTTTCAACTAAGGAGAGCCAGAACAGGAAGGCAAGAATAACTCTGGTATGAAGGAAAGGTGAACAAAAGCATGGAACTTGTAAACCAGCATGTGGAGAAATTTGCAACAAAAGGGCCAGGGTCGCTAGAGAATGAGCTGACAAGCAGGAGTGGCCATAAATATGTAGCAGAGGCTAACAGAGCAGCTCTTGGAGAGGCTAGCATGGAGGAATATAAAAACGTTCAAGTGTATTTTGTTGGCTAGTATTCCTAACCATGCCTGTTGACAAGAAGCATCTATGACTAAAAAGATCAAAGCCATTTCAGTGCAGAAAGGCATGGAGTGGGAAACTGCATTGTGTTGAGAAGCCTGCAATATAAGGGTCAGGGTGGCTGGAACATGAACTGGCAAAATGAGTTGAGAAATCTTTTTTATTTTTACAGTGTTGTCTGATATAGTTTTGGGAGAAATGTTCTTTAGGTTGGATGATACTCTAAATACACAGTGGGCACAACAATGGGCTAGAACTTACCAATGATCATAAAGGTGATGCAGGACAAAGTAATACTTTCTGTACTGTATGAGGTCTTTGTGAGTTGGAGCCAGCTGAACAAGTGACAACAGTTAAGCAGACTCACAAGTATCTGTCCTGAAGAATCTAGCTTATTAGATGTAAGAAGGGGATCTGATTATTTAACATGCAATCTAGCTGCTTTTATCATTAGACAGCTCAGCAATCCCTGCTGTGGAAAGTCTTTTGATACATCCTTCTGTTGTTTGCTTGTGGGTGGATTTAGGGAAACCACACTAGGGGTTAGGAGACAGTCATTTGTAGTTATCCAGATATAAAGGAATGAAGGGCAAGATTTGGCAATAAGAATGGAGAGATATTAGGAGGTCAAATGTAAAGTATTTATTTTTACTTTTTTAAAATTGTGGATTAGATAAAGGTTTACAGTGCAGATCATAGGTTTACAAACATTCAAGGGTAAGGGGTGGGGGGTGTCCCACACTATTCAACCAGTTAAGCCTACTTTCTTTTATAATTCTGAGTTTTCTTCAACTTTTTCCCTCCCATTCTATACAAGACCTATTAATGTGACCCCATAAGGGCAATTGGTATTTGTATCTGGGTAACATTTTTTTTTCTGGTGTCAGTGTTGTGAAAACCTTCTGGACTACTGGACATTTCCATTGGACTAATTGTTTCCATGTATCTTTGTGTTTTCTTCACTCTTCTTTCCTCTGGACAGAGTATGACCAATCTTTACACCTTAAATAGCTGTTTGTGAGCTTTTAAAACCCCATTTACAACTCAGTAGATTAGGATGTCTTTGTGAATAATGTTATACCAATTGATCTTACTGTCCTTTGAGATGATAGTTCTGATGCCCCAGTCTAGCACATGAGAAGCATTAAATAGTTAAAGATTCGGGAGAGTGAGAGAACACTGGTATGACACTGAGTCTCATTCTGTAAGTATGAATAGGAGGTGCCAATACATGGTGTTAGTTCATGGGGAAAATGAAAATGAGAAGACCAAGGTGATGTGCAGCAGGTCTGGTGATCCAGTCTGATCTAGCAGGCAGGAACTGATTTCTGAGCAGCACAGGTGAAACCAAAAGGGTAAATAAGATATCCAAATTCAGGACCTATGACAGAGCTTGAGAAACATCAATACTTAGGGCATAAGGAGGAGCTCCCTTTGCTCAGTGTCTGCATGGAAGAGCACAGTGTTTTCAGGAGGGAAGCAACTATGGAGGTGAAGATACTGCAGCACTCATTAGATGCCTAGAGGGTCAGTCCAGGGAGATGGAGAGAAACGCACTGTATTAAGGGCAAACAACTTGTCACCTGAACCCAGCAGCCAAGTTGACCTTGTGTCCTTTGTTTTTATAAAAACAAACAGTACAGAAGGATTTCGAATTTTCCTCGACAAAATATTCCGTTAATGGTATTTTGGGGTGTTTTGTTTGCAACCTGGAGCAGCACACCTGGAGCCACTTGAGGAGCGACTATTAGACTTTTCCAACATCACTAGACATCGCCAACTATGTCCTCTGGATGTCTCAGTAGCTCATACACCACTACCTGTATCTGATGCTAGAAAACAACAGTTAACCATAGTAAACTCATATAAAATAAAGAAAGCAAATACAAACATCCAAAAATAACCCAAACCCAGGGGAGGACCCTAAAGAAGAGGCCTTGGGACTACCAGAAATAGAAATTCAAGGAATGATGTTTACGTCATATCAAGAGATGTGTGGAACAGTCATGAGCATAATAGAATAAATTGAAATGATAAAATCCATAAACCAAAAAGAATCCCAGGTGATAAACTTGAGACATCAGAATTAGGCAATATAGAAATAGAATGGAAGAAAAGGAAAATCAAACCAGTAAGCTCAAGACAGTCACTCTGGTTCCAATCGATGAGAGAAACAACCAAATAAAATTCCACAGAGAAAATCGTATGAGAAATCATGGAAGGAAATTTCCTCAACATCACAAAGGAGGTGAAAATAATTATTCAAGAAGCTGAGAGAATCCCCCAAAAGATAGATTCTGCCCCCACCCCCCCAATATATCATGACATATCAAGCCAAATTCTCCAATTACAAGGTTGAGGAGAGAATCCTGAGGGCAGCTAGAGAAAAACGAAGTCACCTACAGAGGAAAACTGATACGGGTAAGCTTGGACTTCTCAGCAGAAACTATGGAGGCAAGAAGACACAATTCTGAAAGGAAAAAGCCCCCTGCCTACCAAGAATCTTTTTTAAAAAAAATCATTTTATTGGGGGCTTGTACAGCGATTATCACAATCCATACATCCATTGTGTCAAGCACATATCCATCCAAATTAAATATGAAGGAAAAATAAAGGTATTTCCAGAGAAGGGAAAACTAAAGGAATTCATAGAAACAAGACCAGCATTACAAAAAATAATATTAGCTATGGACACAGAATCAAAAACAGCAAACAAACATGAGAGCATCAGATAAAACAGTAACGCCCATAAACCAATACACTGAAAGCAGCAATAAAAAGCACAGAAACAGGAGCAGTGAAGATACCAATAAAGCCATGAGAGAAAAGAAACCAAACATAAATAGTAAAACAATGGTTATAAAGACTCATACATCAATAATCACACTGGATGTCAATGGATTAAATGCACCAATGAAAAGACAGAGAGTACTAGGCTCAATTACAAAAAAAAAAAAGACACATCTACATGCTGACTGCAAGAAAAACACCTAAACTCAAAGACAAAAATAGGCTAAAAATAAATTGACGAAGTTAAAACCTACCAAGCCATGGCAACCACATAAGGCAATATTAATTTCTTATAAAGTAGATTTCAAGACAAATAACATAGAGACAAAAATATACGTAATGGTTAAAGGAACAATACATCAGGAATGTATAACCTTAAATTACTTGACCTCAAAACCTACAATCCAGCCATAGTAGTCAAAACAACCTGGTACAATGGTAGCTACATATACCAATGGAAAATCCAGACAGAAAAGTATTCACCTGCAGGCCTTTCAACAAACGACTAAATAACATTAAGTGAAAAAGGGACACTCACTTAAACAAATGGTACAGGAAAAAGTGGATCCTCACCTGTAGATGAATGAAACATGATACATACCTTGTCCATGTACAAAAATGAACTCAAGATGGATTAGAGAATTAAATGTGAACTCCACAGGTATAAGCGTCATCAGTAAGAAAATTGGGACAAACTAAAAGGCTCTATTGAAGGGTACATGCAAACTGGTGAGTATAATAAAGGACACACACACACACACACAGTGGAAGGCAAACTAGATGACTGGGAACCATTAAATATAAAACACAACATATCCAAAGACTTCATCAAAAGAGTGAAATAAGAGCCCATAGCTTAGGAAAAAATCGTTAACAATGACACAACAGAAAAGGGATTAATTACTAAAATCTATAGAATTATGAAATATTTTAATAAGAAAAAAACAATCCAGTTAAAAGGTTGGCAAAGAACATGAATTCACAATTCACAAAGGATTACACTCAATTTGCTAACAAACACCATATATACTCGAGTATAAGCCAACCCAAATATCAGCCGAGGCACCTTATTTTACCACAAAAGCTACATTAAAAATGTGCTGAAAAACTCAGTTTATACACGAGTATATATGAGGAAATGTTCATGATCACTAGCCATTCAGGAGATGCAAATTAAATCAACAATGAGACATCAATCTACAACCCACAATGATGGTCCAATTAAAAAACAAATTAGAAAACAAAATTCTGAAGAGGATGCAGAGATTTCAGAACTCATATACAGTGCTGGTGGGTTTGTAAATATGTACAAACATTGTGGAAAGCCGTATGGCACGTTCTGAAACATCTGGGAATAGAAATACAATATGACTCAATTCTAGCTTCAGTGGACACATACTCCAAAGAAGTAAGAGACAAAACATGGACAGAACCTGCTCTCCCATTTTCATTGCAGTACAATTCACAATAGCAAAAATCTGGAATGGCTCTAATGCCCATCAAAATGAGTAAAAATTCCTGGTAGATGGAGTATTATGCAACTCTAAAAAACAATGATGGAACCATGAAACACTTCATGACATGGATGGACCTGGAAGCCATTATGCTGTGTGAAGGTAGTCAATCACAAAAGGATAAATACAGGTTTCTCTTTTGAGATCCAGTATTTCTCATCTGGTCTGCAAGCAACAAGGTAGATAGCCCACTTAGGATCCTTGATCTTAAAAAACACTTCATCAGAGGAGACCTCACCTCAGCAGGAGCCAGTTTTCCAAGATGAAGGTAGAGGGAAAAGACCATTCAGTTGCTGCTATACAGCATTGTGTTAAAGTCATCCCAAATCAAAAGTCACTCTTAAAAGAATGAGACTCCAGATGCTATATCCTTTGATAGCCAGGCACCATCAGCTTTCTTCACCACTTTTGCTTATTCACCTGCTTTGTCTTCAGTGGTTGTGTCAGGAAGGTGAGCATCATAGAATGCCAAT
>NW_022111365.1:9831982-9840447 GCF_000313985.2 Echinops telfairi
AAAAAGTGATAAGCCAACTTTACTGGAAACTCAAGTCACAATGGCAAGAGGGGAGCAAGTATGTCCCAGAGAATGAGTTTATACTATTGGTGGGTAAATGAGGAGGAGCAACCTCTCATTGGGGGCAAGGGGCACTTAACTATACTCATATAGAACCCAATGGGCAATATGTCCAGTACTCTGTTCGTAATTGGATGTTTTTGACCTAGTTTCTATCCAACCCATGGTGAGCCAGGCTGTGTGCTATAAACTACTAGGGCTTTAGACTCTGTCCTTTTACGTGCATGATCTGATGTGGAAACCCCACTAAGTGAACTGGACATTATTTCAAATTCACCTGTAGGTAATATGTGGAAATGACATATTCCATTGGGCTTAAAAGACTGAAACATTCTACTGTGAGAAGAACCAGATAACTGCTGTAGCAACATTATGGTATTGGCATTCCCTGGACTTTGATGTTGGTGTCCTGGGACTACTATATAGTTACTATTTTAGTGCTCCTCTTGTTGTCTTATGACATGTATTAATCTTGTCGTCATGGTTCTGCCTTTGCAAATGATGGTTATTGAAAATTTTGTCCTATCATGAACACCCATTTTTGTGTAAATAGTATCTAGTCATTTAAGTGTTTAATCTTTATAAGCCACCAACAATTTATGTATTAAAGTTTGAAGTGGGTCTATACTTGTATAATTTCCTTTGACTATAGACTCTCCTCCGACCATAGACCTTGCTATCAAACTGAGAGCATTTTCAAGTTGATTATAGTAGATGTAGTTAGATTGAAATGTAATACTTTATTGTTTAATCTCCATTTAGACCCACTTTAAACTGTTTTTAATATTTTCTGTTTTCACTTTGATTTCTTTTTTTAGTCACTTTAATTGCTACATCTTATGCAGTCATTATTATTTTTGTTTGCTTGCTTTCTTTCTGTTTGTGTTTTATATGATTTTTCTGTATAAGAAATAGAGAATAGTTAGATCTATAGAGAAAGTGAGTGGATAGAAGTATGCCAAGGGAGGATGAGGGGAAATGCGGAGCTAACAACAATGAGTATGAAAATAAAATGTTCTGAAATTGATTGTAGTGGTGATTGTAAAATTCTTCTTAATATAATTAATTGATTAAATTGTATACTTGCAGTACAGGTCAGTAAAATTATATTTTTAATCCTACATGAAGATCATGAAAAGTCATTAAAAATTCAGGAAAGAAAGAAGATCAAAGTAGATGTCATAAGAGACTCTGAAACTTGCTCTTCGTGTTAGAGTCACTAAGGCAAATGGAAGAAACAATAAAATAAAAAGGAGACAAGAGGAAAGTAAAGGGAAATAGAGGAAAGAACCACAAGGCAAAGGACATTTATAGGTCTAAATACAGGCATGTACTTATGTAAATATAGATATATATAATGAGAGGGGAATAGAACTATGTACTTTTATCTATATGTTAAGAATTAAGGTTGCAGATGGACATTGGGCCTCGACTCAAGTACTCCCTCAACACAAGAACACTGTGTTCTAACAATCGGCATTCGGTGATGCTTACTTTCCCAATACAATCTCTGAAGACAATATGGGTGCATAAGCAAATGTGGTAAAGAAAGCTGATGGTGCCTGGTTATCAGAAGATAGAGCGTCTGGGATCTTAAAGGCTTGAAGATAAACAAGCGGCCATCTAGCCCAGAAGCAACAAAGCCCACATGGAAGAAGCACACCAGCCTGTGCGATCTTGAAGTGTCTATGGGATCAGGTATCAGGCAACTAAGACCCAGAACAAAATCATACCCATTGTGAATGGAATGGTGGCATGGAGTGGAGACCCAATGCCCATCTGTAGACTATTGGACATCCCCTCGCAGAGGGATCACAGGGAAGAGATGAGCCAGTCAGGGTGCAGTATAGAACCGATGAAACACACAATGTTCCTCTAGTTCTTTGGTGCTTCCTTCCCCCCACTATCATGACCTCAATTCTACCTTACAAATTGGATTAGTCCAGAACATGCACATTGCTAGAGACAAGAGCCCGCAATACAGTGAATCCAGGATAGATAAACCCCTTAGTGCCAACAAATGGGAGTAGAGATACCAGGAGGATTAGGGGAGGGTGTGGGGAGCATGGGGGAATGGATCACAAGGATCAACCGAGAATCGCCTCCCAGGGTGACAAATAATGGAAAAGTGGGTGCGGGGCAATGAAGAATGATGTAAGACATGAAAATAAAAATCTATAATTTATCAAGGGTTCAGGAGGGAGTGAGAGAGGGGGAAGAAATGGGAAGCTAATATCAGGGGCTCAAGTGGGAAGAGAATGCTTTGAATATGATGGCAGCATATATGCAAATGTGCTTGACACACTAGATGAATGTATAGATTGTGATAAGAGATGTAAGAATCCCCCAATAAAAGTAAGGAAGAAATATATATCCAAGAAGACAAATATTAAAATTACTTAATAAAAAATAAAGAATGCAGCTTTTAATTAGTGCTATGGAAAAAGGCAGAAGGAAATGTAAAATGCACGAAGTAACTTTTCATAGACTTCTATGAATAAAATGTCCTCCCCAAGAAGGATTATAAATAAATAAATAAAAACAAAAGGATAAACAATAAATTTCAAAGGCAACTGGAGAAAACAAGGTAAAATATTATAATGAAGTGTATAAAGATCTGGAGCTAGAAAACCAAAAAGCACACTCACAGTATATATTGCACTGAAAGAACTAAAGGAAAAATTCAAGTCTCAAGTTGCAGTATTGAAACATTCTGTGAGCAAATGTTGAATAATTCCAGGAAGTATTCAAAGAAAATGTGAAGAATACACAGTCACTGTATTAAAATTACTAATTAGCATGCAACCATTTCAAGAAAGGATATAAACAAGAACCAATGATACTGAAAGAAGTTCAAACTGCAAAAAGCATCAACCAAAAACAAGGATCCAGGAATTGATAAAATACCAATTGAAATGTTTCCATTAGCTGATGGAAGCACTTACTCATCCAAGCTAGAAAGTGTGTAAGTGTGTAAGACTTCCAAGCTAGGAAGTGTGTAACTGTAAGACTTCCAAGCTAGAAAGTGTGTAAGACAGCTACTTGACCACTGACTAGAAGAAATCCATATGTGTACCCATTCCAACGAAAGATGATCCCCAAAATGCATAAATTATAGAACAGTATCATTGATATCATATGCAAGTAAAATTTTTCTGACGATCGCCCAACAGTGGTCGCAGCAGTACATTGACAGGGAGCTGCCAGAAATTCAGGCCTGATTCAGAAGAGAACACAGAAAAGGGGATATAAATGCTGATTTCAGATGGATCTTGGCTAAAGCAGAGAGAATACCAGAAAGAGGTTTACTTTTATGGACTATGCCAAAGCATTCAACTGTGTGGATCATAACAATTTATGTATAGTCTTGAAAAGAAGAAAATTTCAGAACACTTCAGTGTGCTTATGTGGCACTTGTACATAGATCAAGGGGCAGTTGTGCAAACAGAACAAGGGAATAATGGTTTACAATTAAGAAAGGTGTGCTTTAAGGTTGTATCCTTTTCCATACTTAATCTTGTACTGTGCAAATAATCAGAGAAGCTGGATTATATGAAGAATAATGCAGCATCAGAATTGGAAGACAGCTTATTAACAACTTGCAATATGCAGATGAAACGTTGCTTGCTAAACATGAGGAGGTCTTGAAGCACCTGCTAATGCACATCAAGGATTGCAGTCTTCAGTTTATATTACCACTAAATGGAAAGAAGACCAAAATTCTTACAATTTCGAACAAGAGGTAAAACCACAGACTATAGTCAGGCCTTCTACCTTGTTGCTTGGGGGACTGGATTAGAAGATTATATGAACTGGGAACAGACGCCGGCCTTCATTTTGGTGGTTATCTTTATAGTAGTGGACTCTAACAGTGTTTCTCCTTCTGTGATTGACTTCCAGTTCCCTCCATGTCATGAGATGTTTCAGAGTTTCATCACTGCATTTTTAGGGATGCACATAATATTCCATTGTATGTTTGTTCCAGAGTTTCTTTATTCCTTCTGTGACTGATTGGTGCTTGGGCCATTTGCAGCCTCTTGCTGTTGTGACCTGTGCTGCAGTGAATGTGGGAGAGCATACATCTTTTTGTGTTCTGTCTCTCATTTCTTTGAGGTATATTCTATGTAGTGTTTCTGTTGCCAGTTATTTTAGATATCATTATATGGTTTTCCACAATGTTTGTACATATTTACAAGCTCACCAGCAATGTATTAGATTTCCCATCTCTCTGCACCTTCTCTAGCATTTGTTATTCTTTGTTTTGATTTCTGCTTTTTCATTTTGTTTATGGATTTTCTTGTTAATTTTCATCATTGATTTTTTTTGTTTTTATTTTACTGTTGAACTGGATTTTTAATTTTAATTTTGTTAATAATAATAATTTTGCTTTTATTTTACTGTTGAACTGGATTTTTAATTTTAATTTTTTAAATATTTTGTTAATAGTAATAATTCTTTCAGGTTACTTTTAAAAGATGTTTTTCTTTCCAATTTTAAGACAGTTGTCTTTTGCGAACTACTTGATAGATCCTCCATTTGATTGTTAAATACCTACTCGGGTTCCTCTTATTTTTTGTTGTCTTCACTATGGAATGTTGTCTGTTATTTCTTATTTTGCTGCTTATTATTATGTTTCACTGTGTGTATGACGCAAGTAGAGAAATTTCTCAATAATAATGCCTTGTGCGTTGATTTTATGTTGCTGTCTGTTGTTGATACTGAACAACAGTAGGAAGTCTAAAGAACTCCCTTTAAGATTTTGTGTATGACTGATCTTGTTTTTACATATTCCTTTAGTTTTTACTTGCCTACAAGTAATTTTATTTCTCCCTCATATTTGAGGGTAATTTTGCCGGTCATAAGATTCTTGGTTGGCAAGTACTTTTTCTTTCAAGATTTTGAATTTATCGATTCACTGTCTTCTTACCTGTATAGTTTCCTTAGAAAAATCTGAGCGTGTTCTTACTGCGTCACCCTTATTGGAATTTTTTTTCACTTTTTTCCCCTTTTAAGTTTGATTGATGTGTTGAGATAATTTCCTTGGGGCTCCATTATGTTTGGGGGTTCTCTGGACCTCTTAGACACTTATCTTCTGTTCTGTCAGGTTTTTGTTGTTGCTGTTAGGTTCCATCAAGTTGGTTCCAACCCATAGTGACCCTAAGTTCAACAGAGGGAAACACTGCCTGGTCCTAAGCCATCCTCACAACTGTTCCCTATGCTTGAGCCCCTTGTTGTAGCCGCTGTGTCAAACCATCTCCTTGAGAGCCTTCCTCTTCTTCACTGCCCCTCTGCTTTGTCCAGCATGATGTCCTTCTCCAGAACGTGCCATTCCTGACATGCTCAAAGTCCATAAAATGTCTTGCCAACCTGCCTCTGGGGAACATTCTGGTTATACTGTTTCCAAGACAGATTGGTTTGTCCTTTTAGCAGTCCATAGTAATTTCAATATTCTTCTCCAGCACTATGATTTAAATACATTGATCCCTCTTTGAGCTTCCTCCATATTCAGGTTCAACTTTCACATGCATATGAAGTAATTGAAGATGCCATGGCTTCTGTCAGGCGGAACCTTAGTCCTCCGACTAACATCTTTGTTTTTCCATACCCTAATGATGTTGTAGTAATGATACCTACTGGTCAAGTTGTGATTTTGGTCTTTTTTCCATTGAGTTATAATCCATATTGAAAACTGCAATCTTTGATCCTCAGCAGCAAGTGCTTCAAGTCTTACTTTTAGCAAGCTACGTTGTATCATCTGCATATCACAGGTTGTTAATAAGCCTTCCTCCTATCGTGATGCCCCATTATTCTTCAAATAAGCCAGCTTCTCTGATGATTTGCTCAACATGCAGATTTAATAAATATTGTGATATGACAAAACTCTGACATACTTTTAAATTTTAAACCATGCAGTACACTCTTGTTCTTTTTGCACTTGTACCTTTTGATCCATCTACAAGTTCCGCTTGAGCCACAGTGAAGTGTTTTGGAATATCCACTGTTCTCAAATTTATCCATAGGTTTGTTGGGATCCACACAGTTGAATGCTTTGGGATAATCAATAAAACAATAGTAAACATCTTTCTAGTGTTCTTTGCTTTTAACCAAGATCCATCGGACATCAGCATTGATATCCCTTGTTCCATGTCTTCTTCTGAATCAGGCCTGAACTTCTGGCAACGCATTTTCAATATACTGCAACCATTATTGGATGACCTTCAGCAAAATTTTACTGGCATATGATATCAGTGATATTGTGTGAGCATTCTTTTGACTCACCTGTCTTTGGAATGGGTTCAAATATGTATCCCTTCCAGGCAGTTGGCCAAATAGTTTTCTTCCACATTTCCTGGCCTAGATGAGAAAGTGTTTCATCGGCTTGTTGAAACATTTCCATTGGTATTTTATCAATTTCTGAGGCCTTTTTTGGCTCATACTTTCAGTGCAGCGTGAACTTCCTCCTTCAGCATCATTGGTTCTTGCTCAGAATCTACCGTCTGAAATGTTTGAATGTGAACGATTTTCCTGTGGTAAGTGATTCTGTGTATTCTTTCTGTCTTCTTTTGATGCTTCCTCCATAACTCAATATTTCCCCATAGAATCTTTTTAGACTGCAACTCGAGGCTTGAATTTTCCCTTTATTACTTTTGGTTTAAGATATGCTGAATGTACTCTTCCTTTTTGGTTTTCTAACCAAAGTGTTTGCACACTTCATTATAAAAGTTTCCGTTGTCTTCTTGAGCTGCCCTCTGAAATTTTCTCTTTATATCTTTGGCTTCATCTTTTCAGTCGCCGAAGCAGTTGGCTCGGGCATGGAAGCCATTGTGAAGACTGGCATTGTTTCATTTTCTTGTGCATAAGGTTGCAGTGGGTGGGAACCGACTTGCTGACACCTACCACAAGCTTAAACTTCAGTTTCCGAGTGTCTTCTGATATCCTCTTGGGTCTTTTCCTTCTTTCCTGTCTTTTTAATCATGTTGGTGTTTTTGAAATTCAAGTTGGATAAACTCAAAGTTATTTTTTGTCTCTTCTGTGCTGTTTGGATTTTCTTTAGCCTTAACCTGAACTTCCATTTGAGCAGTTGATGGTCTGTTCCACAGTCAGCCCCTGGCCTCCTTTTAGCTACTGATATTGAGCTTCTCCATCATGTCTTCCCACAGATGTAGTCAATTTGATTTCAGTGTCTACTATCTGGAGAAGTTCATGTGCATAGCCAGTTTTTGTGTTGTTGCAAAAAGGTATTTCTGATGAAGAAGTCATTGGTTTTGCAAAATTTTATCATGAAACCTCCAGCTTCATTTCCATCATCAAGGTCATATTTTCCAAGCGTTGTTCCTTCCTCTTTCTTAAAACATTTGCAAGAATTCCTTAATTTCTTCCTCATTAACTTTTTCATTGGTGCATACATTTGAATAATGGTTCTACTGATTGGATTTCCTTGAAGGCAGCTATGTATAATCCTATCACCGACAGCATGTTACTGCCAGGTTGATTTTGAAATGTCTTTTTTGACAATGAATGCAATGCCATTCCTTTTGATTATGTCATTCCTGACATAGTAAATCATATGATTTTCTGATTCAAAATGGCCAATACCAGTCCATTTCTGTTCACTAATACCTATATCAATCTTTATACATTCACTTTAGTTTTTGACTTCTAATTTAACTGGAGTCATACGTCACACATTCCACTGTTATCATTAACAGATGTTTTCAGTTTCTTCTCTTGAGTCCTGCCTCATCAGCAAATGAGGATCCTGAAGGCTCCCCTCCCACAGACTTTACTCCACGCCCTTCAGCAGGGTCCACTATAGTCTAAGAAAGCAGCTTCTCCTCAGTCAGATTTCAAATGTCTCCAGCCCGAGGAACCATCCTCTGACAGTGTTCTGCGTCCACTCACCAGGCCTTCAGTGTCTGACAGTGTTTCAAAGCTTTGTTAAGGTTTTCAGCTGCTACTTCCTTTGAAGTGAGCGGCCTGGTCCTGAGTCCTTTTTTGTTGTCTGCGCTTAACCTGCAGTAAGCTCAGCTGAAACTTGTTCACTTTGGGTAACCCTGCTGGCATTTGAAATATTGGTGACATAGCTTCCCACACCACAGCAACACACAAGCCTCCACAATTTGACAAACTGACAGACAAGTGGAAGTTCTTTCATAATGAACCATTCACTGTCTAGAAGTTTATCCTAGTGTGTGGAGCTGTAGTGGGGGGAAGTGCATTCACAAAGTCACAACCTAAAATGCCCGTCAGTAGAAGAATGAATAAAGACAATTTGGTACACGTACACAATGGCTTATTATGCATTGCTAAAAAAACAAACAAGCAATGACAGAACCAGGAAGCACAGCATGGCATGGGTGAAGCTGGAGAACATACATTATGCTGAGTGAAATTAGTCAATCTCA
>NW_022111365.1:9840547-9846114 GCF_000313985.2 Echinops telfairi
CAAAATGGCCAATACCAGTCCATTTCTGTTCACTAATACCTATATCAATCTTTATACATTCACTTTAGTTTTTGACTTCTAATTTAACTGGAGTCATACGTCACACATTCCACTGTTATCATTAACAGATGTTTTCAGTTTCTTCTCTTGAGTCCTGCCTCATCAGCAAATGAGGATCCTGAAGGCTCCCCTCCCACAGACTTTACTCCACGCCCTTCAGCAGGGTCCACTATAGTCTAAGAAAGCAGCTTCTCCTCAGTCAGATTTCAAATGTCTCCAGCCCGAGGAACCATCCTCTGACAGTGTTCTGCGTCCACTCACCAGGCCTTCAGTGTCTGACAGTGTTTCAAAGCTTTGTTAAGGTTTTCAGCTGCTACTTCCTTTGAAGTGAGCGGCCTGGTCCTGAGTCCTTTTTTGTTGTCTGCGCTTAACTTGCAGTAAGCTCAGCTGAAACTTGTTCACTTTGGGTAACCCTGCTGGCATTTGAAATATTGGTGACATAGCTTCCCACACACACAAGCCTCCACAATTTGACAAACTGACAGACAAGTGGAAGTTCTTTCATAATGAACCATTCACTGTCTAGAAGTTTATCCTAGTAGAGTCATAGCAGATGTGTGGAGCTGTAGTGGGGGGAAGTGCATTCACAAAGTCACAACCTAAAATGCCCGTCAGTAGAAGAATGAATAAAGACAATTTGGTACACGTACACAATGGCTTATTATGCATTGCTAAAAAAACAAACAAGCAATGACAGAACCAGGAAGCACAGCATGGCATGGGTGAAGCTGGAGAACATACATTATGCTGAGTGAAATTAGTCAATCTCATAAGGACAAATATTTTATGAGACCACTGTTATAAAGAAAAAAAACAAGACAAAGATTTTCATACGGAATAAATTGTGAAAGTCTGTGGGGGTTGGTGAGTCAACGGAGGAAAATCAGTGGGTTAGCTGGTTGACAGGTATTCAGTTGAGTGAAGGGGAAGACATAAGTCCATAAGAGGGAGAAATCCCAGGATGCAGGCTAGGGTAAATGATTGGGGACTTTATTAGTTTAAACTGTTAAATAACAAGTTGAATATCTGAGATATAAGCCACTCCACCTAATTTACAATAAAATCGTTATAAAAATAAAATAAAATATAAATATTCAACCAAAAACTGTTAAAAAAAAGAACACCTCTGCTGTTGATCTGTCTATATTAAACTATGTTATTTCATTATAATCTTGTCTCAGACATGGCTGGCAACTCAATTTGAAGATAGTACAGGATTAGTAGCTAAAACAAGATAGTTATGGAGAAACATTTGAAAAACTCCTCAAGTTCTGACAGAGACTATGTAAATATTATTCATTTTAGCAGGAACATATTGGGTTATAATTAGTATTTCTAAGCATGCCATGCAAACAAAGTTGCTGCATTTTTCATAAAATACTATATCTGCACTGGGTGGCAGGGTGATAAGCGGCTTACATAGTTACTTTCTTGTTGTTAATTCTTCTCCAGTGTACTGACTTACTGTGCTCATATAAAACCTGTGCATGAATCAAGAGGCAGTTGTGTGAACAGAACAGAGGAATACAGCATGATTTGAAATCAGGAAAGGTGTGTGTCCTCTCACAATATAAATCCAATCTGTGTGCTGAGCAAAGAATCAGAGAAGCTGGGTGACAAGAAGAAGAATGCAGCATCAGGATTGGAGGAAAGCTTCTTAACTGCCTGTGATATGCAGATGACCTAACCTGGCTTGATGAAAGTGACGAGGACTTGAAGCACTTGGGGGTGAAGATCAAGGATTGCAGCCTTCAGTATGGATTATGACTCAATGTAAAGGAAACAAAAATCCTCTCAACTGGACCGATAGGTAGCATCCTGGGGATTAAAAAAAAAGGAGAAAATGTTGAAGTCAAGGATTTCATCTCCTTTGAATCCACAGTCACTAATCATGGAAGAAGCAGCCAAGAGATCGAGCAATTCAAGTATGCTATTTTGAAAACTAAGATGTACCTGACCTAAACTATGCTATTTTCCGTTGCCTCATATGC
Source organism: Echinops telfairi (assembly GCF_000313985.2). Classification (NCBI taxonomy): domain Eukaryota; kingdom Metazoa; phylum Chordata; class Mammalia; order Afrosoricida; family Tenrecidae; genus Echinops; species Echinops telfairi. Next base: position 9,842,599 of record NW_022111365.1, read on the forward strand.
ACATGAAAGTTTGACATTGAATAAGGAAGACCAATGAAAACTTGATGCATTTGAACTTTGGTGCTGGTGAAGAATATTGAAGGCATCATGGACTACCAAAATAACAAACATTTTGCTTGGAAGCAGTACAGCCAGAATGCTCCTTAGACACAAGGATGGTGACACTTTATTTCATGAACTTTGAACATGTTATCAGAGGCAACCAGTCTCTGGTAAGGACATCATGCTTAGTAAAATTTCAGCAAAAAGAGAAAGCCCTGAATGAGATGGATTGATACAGTGACTGTAACAATGGACTCAAACATAAGAACAATTGTGAGGCTAGGAAGTATTTCATTCTGTTGTACATAGGGTCTCTGAGTCAAAACTGACTGGATGGCACCTAACAGTAACAAGAGACTCCAATGTATTTCCTTTTTAGCATTTCTTTTTTTCCCTAACCTGAGCTTTGTCTTTGGGTGAATGCTGCCCTTTTCATCTTAAATGGTTGATTATTCTAACATAGCAGTGAGTTCAGCTTCACACTTGAAAAGTGAGAAAGGGCCCAGTCTTGTGGGTCTCCTCAGTCTCTAGTCAGTTAGTAAGCCTGGTCTCTTTGGATTTTAAGTTTTGTTCCACATTTTTCTTCCACTTGGTGACAGGTTGTGTTCTCTAGAGAAGCAAAACCAATGATGCTTATCTTTGTAAATATATTAAAAAATATATATCAAGAATGTGGTTTAAAGTGTAGAAATGGATATATCCAATTGGTTACAAGTCTGTGGGTGAGATGTTAAACTGGAGGCATCTCCTGACTTGTGTAGTTGTGGGGCTGATAAACTAGGAAGCAGGAAGACCACAGGCTGTTGGATGCAAATTCACATGAAACCAAATTTGTCAGTGTGCCAAGGGCTCCTTGGAAGAGGAGGCAATATGGTAGGAGGTTGATGAACCTGATACAGATCCAGAAACAGCAATACTGACAGGCTTTCCTACAGTTTCTTCTTAATAACAGTAGGCCATACCTCTGAAGAGACATTTTTACAATGTATCAGGGCTGTGACTTTTCCACCACAACTGCTGGCTGCTCACAGAGGCGATTACGTCATGTTAGACGCTCTCACAAAGTTGATTACGTTGTGTTAGATTACATCATAGGGGATTACTGCCAAACTATTAAGAACTGTAGTCCAGTCACGTTGACACAAAATACACTTGTACCACACACTCTATCCAGGGCTTTGTGATGTGATCCTTTTCATAACAGTTGTTGGTGGTAGGTGGACAACAGCTAGTTTTTTGGTCTTGGGGCTGTAGAGACTGATACTTAGGTGGTCTTTTAGCCCATTTGTGTAGGTCTGGGTGGTCTATATGACAAAATAATAATTTATAAATTATCAAGGGCTCATGAGGGAGGGGAGAGTGGGGAGGGAGGGGAAAAATGAGGACCTAATGCCAGGGGCTTAAGTGGAGAGGAAATGTTTTGAGAATGATGAGGGCAATGAATGTACAAATGTGCTTTACACAATTGATGTATGTATGGATTGTGATGAGTTGTATGAGCCCCTAAAAAACAATTGAAATAAAAAAAATATTTCACTCCAAAAAAAAAAGAAATTCATAGACAATCATGTGTATAAGAAAGAGCTTTATATAAAAAGTAATTGTATATTAAGAAAAAATCCCAGCGCAGTCCAGAACAAATGCATATGTCCGAAATTAGCCCATATGTCTGATATCAGTCTGTAAATTCCTCTTCATTCTCACGCAACACATGCAATGATGCAGAATGCAGAAAGATCACAAGCCAGTGGGTGGAAAGTCTTGTGGATCCAGTGGTGGTAGAAGCATCTCAGTGCTGGTGTGGTTCTCCAGCTCCAGGGTTCTAGCTCCATCAGTGTAGCTCCATGTGACTTGTCCACAAGAATGTTTTGCAGGGAGAGGAAGCAAAGAGAATGTATCTGGCCTCCGTCAAGCCTCCAAATGAGGTTATCAAGCTGTGACCTGATTGACAGGCTAAACTCTACCCCTTCACTCTTAATAATCTCAAGTTGACACAAGATTATGTAACTACCACACAATTAAACTAATTTTTGGTATGTTTTTTTATTTTTATCACTCTTCCTTCTGCTCATGAGCTTTTAAGATCGTAGTTATTACTCACCAAAATAGGATGTAAAACATTGTCTTTTTGAACTTTTTTGGCATGCCAAAAGACAAAAACATTATCTTTGTGAACTTTTTGGCATGCCAATTGACCTTAGTATCACATGAGTCTATGGTCCTGGTTCCCCAGGCCCAAAACTCTCCCTCAAAGTGTATGGTGATGTATAAGCAGTATTCATGACTTGGCAGGGCATGATTTCTTGTTAACCATTTGGACAACTGAAGAGACATGCTCTGAGGTAAAGAACTGATAATGTAGGGCCATTCTAGGCTTTGCTTTTAGAGAGATACTGTTCTAGTTGGTAAGAATGGTTCACTAGGTCTCAGGCACCATCCTAAGCATTTCACACATATATTGTGAGCTGTTATTGTTGCTCTTAAGTTTATTCCAACTCATGGCAAATTCAAATGTGCAGAGTAAATTTATACTCCCTAGTATTTTCAAGGCTATAAAGTTTCAGAAACATATCACCAGGCTTACTTCTGAGCCTCCTCTCTTGATTAGTAGTCTAGCACTTTATCATGTGTGCCACATAGAGACTCCTACCCTGTATATTTACTGGTGCCATTGAGTTGACTCTGACGCATAGCAACACTATGTCCAGCTGAATCAAACGCTGGTTGGTCCTGTGCCATTCTCACAATGGCTATGTCGGAGCCTATTGCTCCGACATATGCAGCCACTTCTTCCTCTTTCTGCTGGCCCTCTACTTTCAGGGACTGGCCTTTCCTGATAACATGTCCAAAGCATGTGATATGAAGTCTCATCATCCTTACTTGTAGGCACCCTTCTGACTGTATTTCCTCCAAGACAGAATTGTTTTTGCTTCTGGCTCTCCATGGTACTTTTATTCTTCACCAATTTTCCCCTCTGTTCATTGCCCAGCTTTCACATGCATATGAGATGGTTGAAAATGCTATATCTTGGGTCAAGCATACCTTAGTACTCAAAGGGACAGCTTTGCTCCTTAACATGACCTGTGAGTAATCACCACATTTTGCAAAGGAGGAAACTTGCCCAAACTCACAGGACCTGCAAGTGACATTTTTAAAAACTCATTCAGATTCAGTAGAATGTGGTGGAAACTCCTTGTGGATCCTGTTACTGTTGGTCCATGGACTACACACACACACACACACACACACACACACACAGATATATGAGGGACCTTCAAAAAGTTAATGGAAAATTTCTGTTATCTTTGAATGTCTTTTTTTCTGCTAACCTTTTGAAGCTCTACTATATAATTCAAAACCCATTGCCTTATCATCCATTCTCACTCATAACAACACTATAGAACAGAGTATAACTGCTTATTGCATTTACAGAGTTATAATCTGTCACAGTGCCTGATGGAGTTTCCTAACTTA
>NW_022111365.1:9847876-9849627 GCF_000313985.2 Echinops telfairi
AATTTTAAAAAAGCATTAAACAACAACAAAAAATGGATGATGTAGCTGTGAAAGTTAAGAGACACGACCATTGAAATAATATGACAAATATGACCAAGAGATTACGTTATTGGCTGGGGACATAAAACCAGACAAACCGGATTCACTCCTTTGGGGTTACTTCTGATTCCTCATTTGGCCTGCTATGGCAGAGCAGAACTCCCTCGGCAGGTTTCTGAGAACTGTAACCTGTGTGGTAACACCAAGGTCATGCTTCTCCCCTAGAGAAGCTGGTAGGTTGGAATTGTTGACTTTGCATCCCGATTCCTAACCCAGTATGACACCAGGGCTGCTTCTGGAGACATTAGAAAACTAGAATATATAAAAACAAATGTATAATCTCGACATGATAAATTCAATTGAGTATGATAGATGTCTTTAATTGCACAGATAAAGAAGAGATTAGTAATCTGGATGATAGCATAATAGAATATATTCAGTAGACCCTAGAGAGACCAAAAGAACAATGTTTAATAAAAATGCATGACAATGGGCAAATGCTTGTGGGAGAGGTAATAAATAGAGGTCCAGGTCATGTTCATCATGTTCCTTGCCTTTCTTTACTGTGTGTCCAACATTTAGTCTTCATCTCCATTTTAACTACCTTTGGCCCTTTATTCAGATCCTAGATTCTCTTGTTTTGAGTTGTTCAGTAAGATAGCCACTAACCATATTTAGTGATATACATTTAAATTTATTAAAATTAAGTAAATTACAATTTAATTTTCTTACTCTTGCCACATTTCAAGTACCCAATAGTCATATTTGCATACTGACTCTCAGATTGGGTAGTGCAGGTATAAAACCTTTCTGTCATTACTTAAAGTTCTATTGGATAGCACTCTCATTCTCTGATATTTTACTTTGTTTTTCAGGATATGTTTTATATATTTTTTAACTTGTGATTTTTTTCTGCTCTGAATAAAAAACATTCCATGTTTACAAACATCCTTGTATAGTTTAGTTCAATTCTGTGTTTCCATGCCCATTTAAAATCAGGCACTGTAAAGTCAGTGATTAAACACTGACTGGAGAAAGACAGAATAATATAAGAAATAATATCAATAATATCAAAAATGTTCATGCTATGCTCTCCCTGTAAGTCCAGGCTCCTTCACCACAAACTGTTCAGTTAACTAAGGGAGATGCTGAGGTTCCAAGGAGCACAGCGTCATAACTCCTTTAACATGCAAGACAGTTTGCGAAGTCTTAAGATGATTGTAGGCTCTTCTAACTAGGAATAATGGGGCAAGTAAACTCACTTTAGAAATACTCCCATGAAACTAGTAAAATAAACCATATTTTGGTTCCTGGAATTCTTGCTGAGGAATCTTTATATGACAGGAATATGAGGCAATTGAGGCTTTTATTGGAACTTGGTTAAAGCCTGACGTTGCCGTTTGCTGACCATTAAACACGGACAACTAACGTCTGCTTTTGAGTATGAAGGTTTATCATCTGTTTTGTGAAAGTTGTCGAATCTGTGAATTGTGACAAGTAATTGTGGTTTGGTGAAAATTGCTTTATAAAATGAAGAGTTCTATTTATAATGTGGGCAGGTCTGGGAGCTGCTCGACTTCATGCCATGCTGTTTCTTTTTTGCCTTATAGTGATTACCCTCAAAGATTCTGAAGGTCCCTCCTTTGGGAAAAAGAAAGAGACCTGGACTGTTTTTGAAGGTAAAGCTTCTTTGTTTTTTTAATTTTAAGACA
>NW_022111365.1:9850584-9850795 GCF_000313985.2 Echinops telfairi
AGCATTTGAGAGTCTCAGCTGTAAGCAATGAAAGTAGATACTTTTTCTGATTGCTCAGAGAGAGTTATTGATCATTAAGGACCAATTAATGTTATAAGATGATCAGGAACTTGCAAAGGAATATAACCTGTGAAGGCATGGCATTTATATGCAATTTATGGACCTGGTAAAAGAATGGAAGGACCTGGTGTTCTGTGAGACATAACATCTT
>NW_022111365.1:9851228-9852074 GCF_000313985.2 Echinops telfairi
GTCTTGGCTCTGCGCGCTACCCTGAGATTCTGGTGTACTAATTTTAGGAAGGAATTAAAACATCTGTGTTTGATCAGAGCCTTAGATAATTCTAAAGTAAATGGTCTGAGGACCATATTTTAAGAAATACTGTGGTAGGAAAAGAAGACATTATATAGTTGGAAGGATTGTAGCATTTACCCCAGACACACTTGCAGCATAATTTCCATATCTAAAACACTTTGCAAAATTCACAATATGTTAAAACTCATGCTATAAACTGTCGGGTTACTCTTGACCCAACTTTCTGTGAAATTTGTAGACTAATTTTTACTATCTCCTCAACAGAGAGAAGTTGGCCCTTTGAGCAATGTAGAGCTGGACTTCTCCCTGCTTAATGCATTGAACAGCTGCTTCCAAAGTGTTGTTTTCTTTTGACTTCAGCAGCTGTGATGGCAGCGTTTCTGTGTTCTGCTTTTTTAGCCCAACCACAGCTTCTGGTGAGGTCAATGACCGTTTTGAAATGCTCAGGCTTAGGATTTCAGGCCGTTGCCCTTTTGTTCCGGCATGGGAAAAAAACATAATAGGACTGCAAACAGATATCCGTCTCCTTGCTCTTAGGCCTTTCGTCCACTGAACAAAGAAAACATTGTTTATCCTCTCAGCAAAAGGTTGGAGTGAGTTAAAATCCCTCAGGGCTGGTGTTCAGGTATTTCTACCCCAGCAAGATGGTATTAGAAGCTGAACAAAAAAACCCACTGACAATATACATCAGATGTTCATCGACTGCAACTGCTGTTTCCTTGGCATTTTAGTTTACTTTGATTCTGACTCAGAAAGTATGCCTTTTACTCGCCCATCTAGATA
>NW_022111365.1:9852469-9871904 GCF_000313985.2 Echinops telfairi
CAGAAAGTATGCCTTTTACTCGCCCATCTAGATAGGCCCAGTTTCCTGAGGTATGTGTTTGGTGTGCGGAGGGCTTGGATGTCTCCATTCTTCTGATTAAGTTTGGGCCTACCATGTTGCAAAGTGGCATTGAATGCACCTGCTGGGAATAGGGTTGCCCAGCAACAAGTGCTGTATGCCTTTTGTTGAAGTGGCAATAGGCTGTGCTATGTACTGCTGCAGCTCAGCATTTGGGGCATTGGGAGCTGGCGTGCTGACTCCTTGTTTCCCCTGTGTCAGCCTTCCTGTCATGCGTGTGCATTCACTCCAGCATGTCTGCTTTGCCATCTGCTGTAGGATATCTGAGCTGGGGTTATGGGGAGGTATTTTCTATGTGGCAGTTTGCATTAAGTCTAAAAATGGCATCTGTCTCTTTTGAAGTCAGTGACAAATGACAAAACAGCCAGTGAATTTAGTGACTATAACCAGCTTAGTGCAGATATGTAGGTCAAATTTAAAATAACAAACAAATTCACTCCTGTGATGTAGAATGAGACTTATAATGACCCTACAGGACAAGATCGAACTGCCCCTGCAAGTTTTTGAGACTGTGACCATAACCAGGAATAGAAATCCTCATCTGCCTCCTGCAGAGCAGTGGTGGTTTGAACTGCTGACCTTGTGGTTAGCAGCCTGGCATGTAGCCCACTACACCCCCAGGGCACCTCTCGATGTGCAAGTAGAGTTGGTATTTTAGAAATTCATTCCAGATTTGGATAAGTGCAGACTATTTTGTTAAAATGTGTGGCCCCGAAGGCTTATGTTTCATCTGCAAACATGCCTCATTTATGAGGTTAAGATAGTATAACTGAAAGTTTGAATTTCTGTGATTTTTATAACAAAGATGAAGGCAAAGTCACAAGTTATAACAACATTGAGACCATATTTCTGCCTGAGACCCATTTGCCCCCCAAGGCACACGATGATCAAGAGCTCTTCTGCACAGGACATGAAATTTTTAAGAGCTATTTTGAAGTATGGGACTTGATAAGTCTTAGATGTCTGTGATCTGTGTTTGCAAGCGAAATTGACTTTTATAAGAGACTTCTCACTTCCCACTAGCTCAAGCTTCCTTAAAGATAAGTGCAGGTGTGCGTGCCCTCACCTTCAGGTTCTCAGGCCTCCTGAGAACCTAGACCTGCAACACAAAGCGTACTCTGCAATGTCTTCTTCCCTTTCATTTCTCCTTATTTCATTGACTATGAGCTTAATCTGCTTTTGCAAGCATACCCTGGAAGCCAGCCACCAGTCTGCTTGTGTTTTCATTTTCAGCATTTAACTAACTGCTCCTCCAGTCCCTAGAGCACTTGAAGAAGGTGCATTCTTGCTGACTGAGCTATTCCACTTCTAGAAACTTAATCTTAAGGACATAATGTGAGAGGTGCATTAAGGTTTCACTTTATGAATGTTCATCACAGAAGCATTTATTCTAGGGAACAACTGTAAGCGCTTTGAATTGCCAACAGTAGGATATTGTTAAATCACTTATGATAGGCTGTTATCTTAATTTTCAAAGCAGTTTAGAATCAATTCTTATCAAAGTTGATGAGAAATGAGATTGATGATTAAAACAAGTATAAAACTGAATTATCAATTATAATATTTACTTGTGTATCTGGGTTGATGTTATCAGCTACACTAAAATCAGACCTTGACTCATAATGATCCTAAGTACAAATAAACAAAACACTGCCCAGTCTTGTGCTATCCTCATGAGCAATTGAATAATTGAAACGTGATCTATATGGGTTATTGGCTGCCTTGTAGAGGTAAGTTACCAGTTCTTTCTTCCAAGTGCACGTATAAGCTCTGCTGAAATTTGTACAGGCTCACAGCAACATGCAAGCCTTTACTGATGGTTGATTGGTGACTGCTCACCAAAACTGGACCTCCCACATGGAAGGCAAGAATGCTACCACTGATTCATTCTCATTCTCTCATTCTATCTATCTATTTATATGGAGATTTTCAAAAAGTTCGTAGAAAAAATATTTGAAGCCTATTTATATATATAGATGTCCCATGCCATCAAATGAATTCCAGTGCATAATACCTTATATATGTAACAACTATATATTGTATATGTATATATGTCCCATGTAATTAAATGAATTCCAATGCATAGTACCTTATATATGTAATAACTATAAACCATTATAAGAAAAGATAGTTTCATCTTTCTCATATATACATGTATATCTCTGTGTGCATATATATGTATGTCTACATATAGATATAAAACAATATATGTGGAGTGAGTTATAGTCAATAAACATGGCCCTTCTAGCCATAATTTCTTATGAGGTATAATTCTGTACTTTATACACATGTGTACTTTATACACAGTTTTGGAGGGCATTCTCTACTAAAGAACAGGAGTAGCATGGATTTAAGACTTGACCTTAATAGAGAATGTGAATCGGGCCACATTCTTTGTTTCCTTGATGACATTTTTTAGATCCCACCTTGGAACTGGTCATGAACCAGGCCACACTCTTTGTTTTCCTTGGAAAACCAAGTTGGTACCCCCATACATTCCATGCATCATCATCCTGCCTGGAAAGCCAGACCTCCATTTCCTGACCCCGCTTTGGTAGAAGCAAGGGGATGTGCTGTGACTCTTGGACATCTTTGTTTTGTGGCTCTGCACCCTGCATCTGGCTCAACTTTATCTGACCTTCGGATTCTGGACTGAACAGCACCCACCAACTCATGAGCAATTCTTCCAAATTTTATGAGTTTCTGTCAGACATTGGAGTGATTTTCAAAATACTGGAAAGTGAGGGAATATACTTAAGAGAGGAGTTGGCAGGGGTGGGGAGTGGGGTGTGGTGGAGCTGAATTGCATCTTAGAAGAGTTGGACAATTGGGACATCATTAATCTCCAGATCCTTAGGCCTCGTCTGATATTAATTCTTCTAAAAGAAGGGACTAGCCTGGCATTAATTCTTCTAAAAGAAATTATTACACAAGGAGATTTTCACAAAATGTGTTTGTACATACACACACACACACACACACACACACACAGAAGTCCCCCCGTTCCCCCACCCCCACCCCCGGTCAAACGGAATTTTTTTCAAAGCTATGTATTTAAATTTTTTTACAAAACCACCTTATCACTTTCAAAGTACTCTCCATTACACTTGATACATTTGTCAAATCTGCTATTCCATTCTTGGAAACACTTTTCAAACTTGTCTGTTTGGATGGCTGACAGCACCTCCCTTGTTTTTTTCTTCACCTCTTCTATGTCATCAAATAGCTGTCCTTTCACATCCCTCTTCATTTGCAGAAACAAAAAGAAATCATGGATTGGGGTCAGGTGAGTAAGATGCGTGGGGCAAGAGAGACATGCTGTTTTGGCCAAAAACTGGCACACTGAGATGGTTGCATGAGCAGGTGCATTGTCGTGGAGGCAAAACCAACCCTCCACATCTGCCAAAAATCAGGCCTGTTTGGTCAGACACTGTTATGCAATCTTTTTAGAACCTATAAATAGAAAGCTTGAATATCAGTCTGACCTGATGGAACAAACTCTAAATGCACAAGTCGACATTTCCATCCATTCGGGAAGTTGGCAGATGTCCAGAACGAGGTATATCATCAATCGACAGTTCACCTTTTTTTGAAATGAGAAAGCATACATAAACTTGAGTTTTTCCCATAGCACTGTCCTTGTAAGCTGTGTTTAATATCACAGCATTTTCTGCAGAAAGCAAAATTTCACAGCCGTGCACTGTTCTCTTAAATCAGCCCTCACAAAAAACGAGGTTCGAGCGAGAGTGCTTTTATGAAAAAATTCCCTGTGACCAGTCCAATGCTATTTGTGATAGGATTATATCTATTCTAAAGAATGCCCAGTCAATGCAAATATGCCTCAGATTTATGCCAGTTTATGCAGCTATCTCAATGCACCCGTTTTGGGCAAAAACAGCATGCTTCTCTTGCACTGTGTTCTTTCCTCACTTGACCTTGCTCCGTGGGACTTCTTCTTGTTTCTGCGAATGAAGAGGAGCATGAAAGAACAGCGATTTGATGACGTAGAAGAGGTGAAGAAAAAAACCAGGGATTTGCTGTCAAACAGATGAGTTTGAAAAGGTTTCCAAGCATGGAATCGCAGATTTGACAAATGTATTAAGTGTAATGGAGAGTACTTTGAAGGTGATAAAGTTGTTTTGTAAAAAAATTTAAATACATAGCTTTGGAAAAAAAAGTGGTTTTTTTGGTACCCCCCTCATATACAAAAACAAACTCAAAAACTAAGTTAAAGACCTAAATGCAAAACATGGAAGTACATATCAATGAAAAAAATAGCAGATTTGTATGAGCTCCCAATAAAATGATTTAAAAAAAAAAAGAAAGAAAAGAAATCCAGGACAGATAACTCTACCAAGAAAGTAATTGGATTAATAGTTTCTTAAGGTTCTGGCAGAGAAGGCTGAGGATAAATGGAGAGCTAGTAAGCATGAATACAAAAAAAGTACAAAATGTCCTAAAATTGATTGTGGTAATGATTGCACAACCCTTTTTAATATAAGAAAGCATTGAATTGTATTATATATGAACATATATAATAAAACTTTTTAAGGGGAAAAATAGATTTATGTATCTGATTTCATGGACTAAATAAACTATCAAAAAGGAAAATATAAACAGCAGACAAAATTATGAGAAAATACAGAGACCTCTTAAATAACAGACCCCCATGTACATCAAAAGATTTTATTAAAAGAGGAAAAAGAGGACTGAAAGACCGAGAAAAAAATTGGGTAAGAGATGTTGAACATGGGACTAATTTCTAAAATTTATAAGAAGCAAGAAAAAGACAACCCAAATGGTCAGAGGATATGGACACTTCAAGAAAGGAGATATTTAAGTGGCCAAAAAAATGTATTCACCTCACCCCAGCATTAATAACAGAGATGAAAGAAACAACAGCAAAGACCCAACAAATTACAAGTGCTAGAGAAGGTAGAGAGAAACAGGACCCCTCATATGCTGCTAGTGGCAGTAGAAAATGATGACTTCACTGTAGTTGGGGCTAGAAATGCTATTTGACTAAATACATCAATGCCTGTACTTGGTATATATCCTAGAGGAATAATTACGCCACCATGAATAGTTATGTCTACACACCTATATTCAACACATCACAATTCACAATAGCAAAAATATGGAACCAAACTTAATGTCTATTTGTGAAGAATGAATAAATAAACCTTGGTACGTATATGCAGTACAATACTATGCACCATTAAAGAATAATAATGAATCTGCAAGACTCCTCATAGCATGGATGATCTTGGGGGACATTAGACTCAGTAAAATAAGTCAGTCATCAAAAGGATAAATATTATATGAGACCATTAATATCAAAGATCTAGAAAATATTTTTTCAATAGAAGAGGCATTCTTTAATAGTTACCCAGGATGGGAAGAGAAAGGAAGGACAGAAGTCACTGACTAGTGGAGAGTTAAGTTTTAACTTTGGTGAAGGGTAAGGTGGCAAACCGTAAGAGGGAGATCAGCACAAGCTCATGATCAGTAGTCTAAGGTCCAACAATTAGTCTCCATCCAGAGGAAAGACGTGTGGTGAAAATTGAAAGGTGTGGCATTTGGATTTTATGTCAACTTGACACTGTGTGTGGTGGAGGAGTCCAACCTATCAATCAAGTCACAGCCTCATGATATCTTCCTGGGGACGTGACCTTCTTATAAGGGATAAACTAGGAACTTCTCTCTTGCCCTGTGCCTTCCTGCTTTGTGGGACTCTGTCTGCCCACATGAGGTCACTGAACCTGGGAGGTAACCTAGGAGCTGTTGGTACTCTGCCATGTTTCAATTAACCTTGGATCCACACGACTCTACTCACTGGCTCCTGATCTTCTTGCATCTCACTTCATCCTTCTGTATCATCAGCATGCAACTATGTGAGTCTGAGGAGGGCCCCAGTTGGTATAGGATCCAGACTTACATTGGACCTGGCTGGGATGCCTTCTTGATGTAAGATTACTTCTTGATATAAAGCTGTTTCATATACATGTATGAGTGTCACTGATTTTGTTACTCTAGACAGCCCAGCCTAACACACAAAGCATACGGAACCAATTGGTCCAGTGTAATTGTAACTCAAAAAACACCAAATCCATGCCATCAACTTGTTTTGACTCCATAAGGACAGGCTATATCTGTCTTGCTGGGTTTCTGAGACTAACTCTTTGCAGTAATAGAAAGCCTCATCTTTCTCCAGAAGAATGGCTAGTGATTTTGGACTGCTTATTTGAGGTTAGAAGAACAAAGTATTAGATGTACTGTTATTAGTGTATTAGACTAAGTGTTAGACTACATAACCCTGAGACTAGAAGTACTGAATGGTGCCCAGCTACCACTACCAACTGCTTTCAAAGGATCACATTAGAAGGTACTGGATAGAGTGGGAGAACACTAGAGTGAAAAGAACTCAAAATCATAAAAAAGATCAGGTTTACTGGTCAGCTAGAGACTGGTGGGACCCCAAGGCTATGGCCTTTAGTCACACTTCAGATCTAGAACCAAACTCACCAAATGTTAAAATAATCAACCATTTAAGATCAAAATGGGAGCATTTACCCAGTGACAAAGTTCAGAAATTTAAAAAAGAAAGAGGATCTGAAACAACAAACAGAAGAAAGCTTAGGGTAAGTGATTATACATTGAGGGATTGAAATGCATGAGTTGAAGTACAATATGTCTGCATCTGTGAGTGTAAAATTGATTATATGCTCTGGAAATCTTCATCTAATTCACAATAATTTTTTTTTTACAAAATAATGTAGGACATTTCTATCACCACAGAGGGCCCCTTATAACTATTTCATCTTTCACTCTCTTCCCACCTTAATCTTTAACATCTATTCTCTGTTTTATTTTGTCAGATCAAAAATATTTTCCAAATGTAGCATATATCATGTGATCTTTTGGAATTGATTTGTATCACTCAGCATGAGTCTTTGATGAACATTATGCAAATTATTGTTTGCATCAATCGTCCTTTTTATTGCTGCTAGTAAGCCCCTGTAGATATCATGGTAAGTCAAAAATAACCAGTGGAAGGCTGCAGACACATTCTCTCAGTAGCACACTTATTGTAGGCTTGTTAGGATTCCTTCTTTTCAGAAAGTGCAATCAAAACAGCGGCTTTCTCGAGCATCTGCTTTGCCAGTTCAGTTAAAGGCAGACTTCAACTCAGAATTGGTGACGGAATTTGGAATTCCAAAGGGTTAATTTCTACAGATTTTCTCAAAGATCACAGAACGACAACAAGGATTTTTAACTGCATTGGTGGGGAAATAACCTAGAAAGTTGCACTGAGGTTTTGTTTTTTTTTTACATCACCATCATGTACCTACTAAGTCTTTGAGGTCTGTGATGGCTTTCCTATGACAGTCTCACTGGAAACCTTACTCCATTCCCCCGACAGTCTTGATCTTGCCTCCTCAGAAGTTTAATTTCAAAACTTAGAGAAGCTGTAAAAGATACACCATTTGAATCCCTCTGGGATACCTTCACTGCTCTTTTGGTGTTCAGTAAAATAAAGGATTTAGAATTCTGCAGGGAAAGATAAGACATAAACCTAATTAAATGTATGGATGACCTCAGAAGTGTTGCTGTATGGCATATATGAAGAAACAACAGTGTTATCATTTGGTATTTTGGTGTAATAAAGCTCTCTCTGATTTTTGTAGTAATACCAGTACTTTTTTACTTACCCTTGTACAGTTTGTTTAACCACTCAGTCACTTGTTGAAGGGCTCAGTGTTGTTTCCATTTGGGGCTTTTATGAATACAACTGTGATAAACATGCATAGGCAGATTTTTGTGTGAACTTAGAGTTCCATTTGTTGGGCTAAATTCCTCTAATGTAATTATAACGTTGTGTGGTAGTTGCACGTGCAGTTAGGAATTCTGCAAACTCTTCCACAGTGGCTGGGTCATTTTACATTCCCACCAACAATATATGACTGATCCTGTTTGTCTGCATCTTCTCCACCATTTTGTATTTTCTTGACTTTTTTTTACCCATTTTGAAATGCATGTATTGCTGTTTCTTTGTGATTTTTAATTTGAATTTCCTAGTAGTTATGATATGGAACATTTCATGTACTTATTTGTCATATGTATATTTTCTTATTTTTAATTTATTATCAGTTGGGAGTTAATACATGCATCGTATAATCTCTTAGTTCAATCATGTCAAGCAATATTGTGGAGTTGCTACCACAATCATTTCCCAAGCATTATTTTCCTTCTTGGACTCCTTGACATTGTTTCCCTTTTACCAACCCACCCCCCGAGTATACCCCCCACCCAAAAACTTGCTGTTCCTATAGGTCCATCAATACTGGGTTTCATACACCAAAAATCAGAAAAACATATAACATAACTTCAAGAGGGTGACCCCCTTGACCTAACACCTCTGAGACAAACCCTAATATGAACAAACAAAAAGGAAAAGAAAACAAAAATAGAAACAATCTTGGAAACCAGATCTGGTCCAGGGTGCGTCAGAGGTGGGACCAACTGACAAAGTTTTAACTGTTCAAGGCAGGTTTGCCCCTTTGATCTTCTGTGCTCCTCTCTCCAATGCACTCTCTGCTTAGCGACCACTGTCCTCCCGTCTTCCAGTTGTGGCTGCCGTATTTGCTCATGGCGTTTGGTATATTGTGGTCAAAAGGGTGTGGAGGTGGTGACTGATGTCCTCTGACTTCACAAGAAGAAGGAGAATCAGAGCCAGCAGCCCAAAGATGATTTGTAGGAGGTGGAATTCAGACATACCTTCACCCTCCAAACTTTTTCTAACATTAATTCTCTTTCCGGTGGGAATCTATTAGCTTCAGTAATCTGTTGCAGAATCAGTTAGTACTCATGGTTATGAGATGTGTTAGGTAGTAAACAGGCTATACCTTGGGAGAAGAAATAACTCAGGATCCAGTTCTTCAAGCAGAACAGCCTCTTCCCAGCAGTACCTGCAGGCACTCTCAGACCCTGTAGCCCTTGGACATGTGCTCTGCGCAAGCGAGTCTTACGAAACCCTTGTCACTGTGCCAATAAGGACTGAAAGCACCGCACTCCATCAATCAGACTCCTGCCAGAAGGCACTGAATTTTTGTGTGCGTGTCCTGGGAAGGCCACTGCTCTGTTGAGTTATTGGTTTTGCTGCTGCCATTTGTCTGCAGCTGCATATTTCTATCCCTAGTTCCACAGCTCTCTTTGACCGAGGAGGTTCAGGGAAGAGATCTGGGGTCCACTCCTGTATCTTCTTTCTTGATAGTAATGAGATACTTCTTTCTGACATCGGGATGAGTGAGTTTAAACTTAATAGGATGGCCAAACTCACTGCACCTCTCATTAGAATACCATACAACTTATTTGCTTTGTCCCATAGTACAAGGGTGCCATATACTTTACATACAGTACTAAAAGCTGTTTAATCCCCTTGCTGGAGTTACAAAGACAATAGGTAGAAGGGCCATAGTAAGTGATTTACAGCACTAAAATTTTCTAATTGGATTTCTTTTAAACTGTTGAATTTTGAGGGATACTTATGTATTTCAAATAGTAGGTCTTTTTAACATTTTTTCCCAATCTAATGCCATGCCCTTGTCGTTGAGATCTCTATGTGTATGCCATACTTGGGCGCTGTGTTGGGATACACGACAGAGACTGTTGCTTGTGTTATTCACATGAACTTAAACAGAGCAAATGTTCTTTTATTTGATGACACCTAAGTTATCAGTTTTTAATTTTATGGGTCTTCATTTTTGTTGCAAGTACTTTTTGCTTAGCCCTAGATCCTGAAGATTTCCTCCTTTTTTTTTGCCTTGAAAATTTTCTACTTTTACATTTTACATTTCAGTTTGTGATCAACTTTGACTTCATTTTTACATCAGGTATGTAGTTTAACTTGAGGTTTGTGGGGGGTTTTGCCAGTGAATATATAATAGCTCCAACACCGTTTGTTGAAAAGCTGTCTTGCTGCCATTGCGTTATGTCAAAAATTGACTGGACATTTTATGTGGGTCTGTTTATGGGTACTGTATTCACATGAACTTCATCATTGTAGTAGTGGGGCTTATAAAATACTTGTTTCTCACCTGTTTTGTGCAAAGAACAGGTCACTTCTTCCGTGGGGGCCTCTTACAATGATGATGTCATGTCCTTGCCTTTCAGACCTCCATGTGTATGCCATACTTGTGTGCTGTGTTGGGATACTCAGCATTCTTCTGTTCACACTGATCATCATCTGGCAGTCAGTGTTCAGCAAGAAGAAATCTAGAGGTAAGGAAACTGATACTCTCCTTTTTGGAGTGGGAGCAGCATTTAAAGGCCTGACTTTGTACACAAATAAGCGCAGGATACTGGACGGGGGTGTGGGGGTGGGGGAGGTATAGTTATTTAGGGTTATTTACATGTGACTAGTGAGCAAAGAGGAATTTACAAATGAGAGGACACTTTCTTCTAGTTGTTTGCTGCTGTGGACTTAGCTCCCAAGTCATAGTGACCCCAAGTTCAACCAAACAAAATGTTGTCCAGTACTGTGCTTAACCCATGTTTTGAACAATCTCTGTTGTGATCCACAGGGTTTTTATTTATGTTAACATTTAGAGATTTTTGGAAGTTGATCACTGGATGTTTCTTCCTAGTTTTTTTATTTTAAAAACCCTCCTGAAACTTAGCATCACAGCAATATACAGTCTTCCACTGAGTTGGTGGCAGGGCATGAGGTTATGATATGGGAATCAAAACTGGACCTCTTGCATGGGGAAAATAAATCTACCACTGATGAGTGCCACTACTTAATTTTAACTTTTCCATTTTGTCAACAATTTCTCTTTCCTTGATTTCTGAGGTTTCTGGCCCCCTCATTGTCCCAAAAGAGGCTGTATACTTAGTTGAGTCTAGGTTTGACTCCTGATTCTGCCATTTACAACTGATTTTGAGGCAAGATTCCTAACCTTTCTATCTTTACCTGGGTTTTCTAGAGAAACCAAACCAATGAAATTTGTAATGTGTGTGTGTAATTTTTAAGAAGCTAGCTTGCACTTTTGTACATACTGTCAAACTATGATTGTGGGTTAAGTGTCAGGCTGGAAGCTTCTGACTCACATAGCACAAAGGCTGAAAAACCCATGATCAGTGGATTAGATGTCAGGATGCTGAGGTGAATTAATACAAGTTAGCCGGTAGAATAACAGGCTGCTGACTCACAGGGGGCAGAGGATAATGACGCCCATAATCAGTGAGCAATATGGCAGGCCACTGGCTCAAGTCCAAAGAACTGAAGATCAGATATTTACCAGCTATATGCAGGATGCATATTCAGTAAAAATCAATAAAGCTTTGCCAGAGCATCCACATATATTGGGAGCAGACCTTACCTCTGTGAAACCCCCTTTCAGTTGATTGTATGCTCCTATCAAATCTCATCATGAAGATTATTATCCTAGATAACATCATGGGAGATAACTACATCATAATTACCAAACCATAGAATCATGGCCCAGCCAAGTTGTCACACAGCCTTAGCCATCATGGCCCACCTTTGTAACTTTACACCTGTACGTATCTCCTTAAACTATGTCTCGACTCCCCCACCCCACCCCCCAAAAAAACCCTCATTGCCATCAAGCCTATGCTGAACCTATAGGTCAGGGTAGTTCTATTACCCCTTTGAGTTTCTTGCCTTTGTATGGTCTTGGATTTTATTATTTATAATCCTTGGATCATCAACCTAGTGTGCTTCTTCCTATTATACACTTAGCTCACTCCTTACTTACCTGGCTTCTTGTTCTAAGATGAGTCTTTAAGATCCAGTTATTATTCTTTCTGATAGCTGGGCACCATCTGCTCTCTTCACTATACTTTGCTGTAACACCCATATCTTCAGTGATCCCTTCATAAGGGCAAGTATCAAGTAGGGCCACATCATAAGAACTAATTATTCTTAGATTAGGGCTTTCAATTACATATGAGCTCAAAATTCATTCATAATCTATGGTTTATATATGCTCTTAATCCACTTTAGAGGCAGCAGTATTATTTATTGAGGAATATTATTAAAAATTTCTCAGGGGGCACATGGTATTAATGGTATCATTAATTTAGCCAGTGGTATAGAATTTAAAATACTGTTGGGAAAAGGAAAGTATACATGTATAGGGCAGCATTTTAGACCAAAATACATGGATTGTTGACTTGTACAGATTAAAAACATAAGTGACTGAACACTACTTATGTAAACAATGAAGTTTGGAGATAGGGTACAAGTTTCAATAATACTCATTAATTAAGGCAGAATTGTGCCTAGTGGACTCACACATGTCATGAAAATGCAAAGAGAATATGAAAACAGCAAAAATATGGTGATCTTAAATTAGCAGTTATTGACCACCTCAAAGCAAAAGATTTGAGCGAAAGTCCCGTGATTTCTACATACATGGCCTTGGTATAGTGTCCCCGGCTTAATCATAATAGAAGGAAAGGGTCTCAGTCCTGTCTCCCTAAATCAGATGAAATCATCATAACATGAATGAGTACAGCCACCTCCAGTGTAAGGGGGGGTTGGGCTGGGCTGAGCTACTAAAATAGAAACACAAGTTCAGGAAATGTGATGCTTAAGATTTGTGTGCCAACATGGTTGGGCCATGATTCTCAGTGGTTTAATAGTTATGATACAGTCATCCCCTATGAGCTCTGAGATGTAATTACTTCCATGGTCCCATCTGCTGTGAGCACCCAATTAATGGAAAAGGAATTTCCTCAGGACTGTTGCCTACTTCCAATATATACACACTGCCTAAGAAAACTGCTTGCTTTTTACTGAATCTGGATACTGCATTTGTCATCACTCGACCTCTGATTTTTGGAGTTACTGACATCCTATGCTTCCGCTGGCCAATCTTAGTAGTCCTTAACCAATGCAGCCAGCAACCTGCTGTCCTGCCTGCTGATCTAGGGTTCATCAATCCCTGCAGCTATGTTAGTTGATATCTGCTCTTTGGATGCCAAGATTTGATACCAAGAATAGTTCTAGAAAGACAAAATCAGTGGATAAATTTTCTAAATTGGTTCTCAAGCCTGACTGCTTTTAAAGGCACTTCCTCCAGTGGAAAGGGGGTGCTGCTAATCCATGCTGTAAGGTGGCAATATCAATATGCAGTGAGATGTGAGGCTCTGGATGATTATATGTATGTGATACTTTTGTACAATTTTGTCAGGATGAGAAGTATAAAGAAGCTGGGTAGTTGATCTTCCTTACACTAGAGATGAGTTCAGGGGTTCCAAATTACAAATCAACTGCTATATAATGGATGTCAAAATTTTCAGGAAATCTTGTATTAACAGAGTTGATATTGTCAAAAACTAAGCTGAATCTTAATGTACAAGTGACTGAATTATATCACCATTTGAATTCCAACCCTGGAATGATGACCAAAGTTAAAGAGAAGGCATCGATTGGGAAGAAATGAGTACCTGGAACTTGACATAGGGGTATATTGACACATAAGCAGGAGACCTAAATTCCTTTGGAGCACTCCTGTCAGCACAGTCAGTCCTCTTACCGTCACATGATAAAATTAACTTGGTGGGTGCACCTGATGAATCATTCAGCTATTGCCTAGGATCATGCTTGAGGCAGATGTCTAAAAGATATTACTGAATAGTCACAGGAAATACCCCCACTGGATAGTCACAGGAAATTGCTTCTAGATCTATAATTAGATGATAAGCCATAGAAAATCCCAAAGGAAAAGCACAAATGTTTCCCAGGACGAGATTCCACTCTCCAAAAGAACTGCTTGAGTGTTCTGATATGTATGAGCAGAAGCCTGAAAAGCTTGTGTGGAAAGACTCCAATAGCTCCTTTGATTGGCTTCCTTAAGTACGGATAATGTTGTGGCTTATACTGTTGAAATGGCAGCTCTGCCTTAGTATGCAGTAGAGCTAGTTACCCAAAGACTGTGGGAAATGGCATTTTAGTGTATATTTGTCAGGTTAGGTCCATAGATCAACACATGGGAATACTCAGAAGGTGTATTTACCACAATGGTGGAGAACAAATTTGTGAATGGAGTCTCAGTAACCTTGAAAACTGGTATAATTGGTATTTTTTCTAAGTCAGACTTGATCACGGGAACTGGCCTAATTAAATGAAAACACCTAACCACAGTGGAGCTGTTAGGCCCCATGGTCGTACTAGCCAGGTGGCAGCACTTTATTGATAAAAACTAGGCTGGCATTATTACCGTATTGTACAGCAAGCAGAATTATTTGCTTATATGGACTATGGCAGCCCTATTAGGCAGGTGTGTCTAGGGTATGATGCAACTTGCTTGATCGAGCAATAGAATGACCTTCTAAAGACACAATTATGGTGTCAGATAGGTGGTAATACCTTGCAGGGTTGGCACAGTATTTACCAATATGCTCCAAATCTTTATCCAATATATGGTACTCTTTCTTTGATAGCCAGGATTCATCAAACCAAAAACCAAGAGGTAGAAATGGGCATGGCACTTCTTATTCTGATTGCTGGAAGAAGGTAGTTCTAAATACCAGCTGTAAACACTTGTTCAATTGCAGAAATCAGAGCTCTAGTTGTTAGGAGTATTTGTTTCTTATCTGTGTGCGTCATGTAGTTCTGTTTTCATGTACAAAATGTACATGGGACTATGATTGTATGTTAGTTGCATTATGTTGGGTGCAAGGATGACTTTATAATTGTCTTTATATAGAGATTGTGCCTAAGGCCCCACACATCTGATAATTGGTGTACTGTGGTGACTTTCATGTTTCTACGATGCTGGAAGCTATGCTACGTATATTTAAAACACTAGTAAAGTCACCCATGGTAGACAGGTTTCATGTAGCTTCCAGACTAAGAACATACTAGGAAGGTCGAAAAAGCTGTCTGTGTCTCAGGGATCAGCCACTAAAAACCTTAGGGATTAAAGCAGACACTGCTAATATAGTGCTGGAAGATGAGCCCTTCAATTTGGAAGGAATTTAAAATATGCCTGGGGAGGAGCTACCTCCTCAATGAAGTGGTGACACGACCTTCATTTGCTCATGTGGCATGAAATTAGGAAGAACAGCTGCAAACATCCATGAATAATCAGAACATAGAATGTAGGAACTATGAGTCTGAGAATATTATAAACCCTTAAAAATGAAATAGAACACATAAAGATCTATGTTCTAGGCGTTAATGGGCTGAAATCGTCTGGTACTGGCCATTTTGAATCGGATTATCATATGGCTTACCGTGCCAGGAACGACAGATTCAAAAGAAACGCCATCACATTCCTCATCGAAAAGAACATGTAAAGATCAATTTTGAAGTGCAATGCTGTATGTAAGCAGATCCTATCTATATCTGTGAATACAACTTTTATTGCATGGTTGGCTGAAATACATGGAATCCAGTTGGATTGATAATTGCTAGTGATTGTAGTGAGAAAATTAGAAGCAAAGAGGAAAGATCAGGGCTTGGAAAATATGGCCTCGGTGTTAGGAATGCAGCTTGAGATTGCATGATAGTATTTTACCAGACCAGTGACTTCTTCATTACAAATACCTTTTTCAAGCAATATAAACTAACAATACCTATGCACCTCACCACATGGAATACATAGGAATCAAATTGACTACATCTGTGGGAATAGACAGTAGCCAATATCAGCAGCCCAAACAAGGCCAGAGTCAGATCCCCTAGGTGATTGGACCTGTGAACCCTGAGTATTGGAAAAAGAGCACTATGTACAAGCTCAGGTTTAAGTTAAAAAAAATTGAAACATGTCCGTAAGAACCAAAATATGAGTTAGAGATCATCCCACCTGAATTTAAAGACCATCTCAAAATACTAATTTGATGCATTAACATTAATAACTGAATGTCAGATGAGTTATGGGACAGGGGAGAACTGCCAACTGCCCTTGTGAGTTTCTGAGACTATAACTCTTTATGGGAGTAGAAAGCCTTGTCTATCTCCTGTGGAGTAGCTTGTGGTTGTAAGATGTTGAATTGTGATTAGCAGTCAACTTCCTCCATAACCTTTTATATTCCCTGCAGCTCTGTGGGTGGACCCTGAGTCATGCTTCCATAGAAGCCCGCCCATCTCAGATGCACCATGAAGCCAGCATAGGGACTGTTCAGAGTCGGGCTAGGCTTTCCTTTAAACTGTGTCCAATTGTTATTGCTTTTGTTGTTAGGTGACTGAGTTGATTCCAACTCACAGTAACCCTAGGTACAACAAAACAAAAAACTGCTAGTCTAAGCTATCCTCATAATTGTTATGTTTGAGCTCATTCATGCAGCCACTGTGCCAGTTCACCTCATTGAGGGTCATCTTTTTCCCTGGCCCTATACTTTATCAATTATGAAGTCCTTCTCTAGGGACTAGTCTCTCCTGATCACAGGTCCAAAGTATGTCAGAAATGGTCTCCCCGTCCTCTCATCTAAGGAGCATTCTGGTTGTACTTATTCCAAAAGTCTACTTGCTTTGTTTTATTTTTCTGGCAATATATGTTATATTCATTATTTTTTGACACCATAATTAGTGGTCATCAATTCATCCTTATTCAATGTCAGATTTCACTTGGTGATTGAAAATGCTGTGGCTTCGGTTACGTGTACTTTAATTCTCAAAGTGACCCCTTTGCTCTTCAACATTTTAAAAACATCTTGTGCAGTAGATTTTCTCAATGCAATACACAGTTTGATATATTAACTTCTTTGATTTATGATTTGTTAGCTTCTATGATCATTGATGTGCACCTGTGATAGTTATTGATTATGTCAACTAGACATTCCTGGCTCGGGGTAGACTTAAACCTGCAAACAAGTTACAGCCTGATGATACCCCCTTGATGTCATAAGCCTTTTGTCTAAGAGCAAGGCTAACAGAGATGCCAATTCATCTTTTTTCTCACTGGGACTAGAATGGGATTTTATGTCTGCCTCAAGAAGTAGCAGAGCCTGAGATCTGTCAGCACCCTGCCATTCTTCTACTGACCTTTGGATCCACGTGGTCCTATGACCACTGGCCTGTTACCTCTGCTTCCTGATTCACCATTCTGCCTCACCAGCATGCAGCTATGTGAGTCTGAAAAGGGACTTATGGACTTCAGTTGGATTCGGCTGGGATCCTTTTTTGATATGTAATTATATTGGTATAAAACTCATATATAGATGAATGTCACTGGATTAGTTTGTTTAAACAACCCAGCCTAACGCAGCATCAAGTAGAATTAAATTTGACAACTTCAATCTTTTCTTCCTTTATTGGGATGTTATTTATTGGTCCAGTTTTGAGGATTTAAAAATATCTTTTCATTGAGTTGTTATCCATACTGAAGCCTGTAGTCTTTGATTTTCATCAGTAAGTCCTTCCAGTCCTTCTGAGTTTGAGCAAGGAAAATTGTGTCATCCGAATATCATAGGTTGTTAATGGCATTACTCTTCCTCCAGTCCTGTGTTGTTCTACTTCATGTAGTCTAGCATACAGATTGAATAAGTATGGCGAAAGGTGTGACTCTGATAAACATCTTTTCTGATTTTAACCGTTCAATATTCCTTTGTTCTATTCTAATTACTGCCTCTTGGTCTATGATGATGAACAAAATTTTGGTTTTGCATGAACAATGTGATTTCTATTCTTCACAATGATATTCATAATTTCTTATGATGCACACAGCCTATGCATAATCAATAAGACATAAGTAAAAATCTTTCTGACATTTATGAAATCTATTTGCCACCATCCAGTGCTATTTGTGATGAGATAATGCATATCCACATTCAAGAAAATCCAACCCAATACAACTATTATTCAAATTTATGTACCAACCATTAAAGTTAGTATGAATAATTTGAATAATTCTAATATTATCAGTCTGAAACTAATCAAGCAATTAAGATACATCAATAATTATTGGTAATTGGTATGCAAAAGTTGGAAACAAAGAGGAAGGAACAATAGTTGGAAAATATGGTCTCAGTGATAGAAATGTAGCTGGAAATTTCATGATAAAATTTTGCAAAGCCAACCTGCCCACTCTGTGACACCCACCTTCCCGACACGATCATTGAAGAGAAAATGGGTGCATGAGCAAATGTGGTGAAGAAAAGGGATGGTGCCTGGCTATCAAAAGATATAGTGTCTGGGGTCTTAAAGGCTTGAAGCTAAACAAGGGGCCATCTAGCAGGGAAGCACCAAAGCCCACATGGAAGAAGCACACCAGCCTATATGATCATGAGGTGTGGACCAGATCAAGTATCAAAAGATCCCAATCAAACAATTTTGTCAATGTGAACGAGGGGGTTCTGAGTGGAGGCCCAAAGCCCATCTATAGACAATTGGACATACACACACAGAAGGGTCACAAGGAAGGGACAATTCAGCCAGGGTGCAGTATAGTATGGCACTGAAGAAACACACAAAATTCCTCTAGATCAGGGGCGTCAAACAGGCAGCAAGTGGGCTGCATGCGGCCCCCAAGGTAATTTTTTGTGGCTCATGATGCTTTGAAATCAAATGTAATGAGAGAATTGTGTGTATGGTATTGCCTCTATCTTCCCTAAGCGTTATTTTCTTCATAACAATTTTTTTGCTCTAGATCTTTAATGCCTCCTTCCTCCACTATGATGACCCAGTTATACCTTACAAATCCAGCTAGATCAGAGTATGTCCGTTGGTACAGATAAGAGTTCTGGACACATGGAATCCAGCACAGATAAAACCCTCAGTAACAATAGTGGGAGTAGCAATACCATGAGGATGGGGGGTGGCGAGAAAGGGGGAACTAGTCACAAGGTTGGATATGTAACCCCCCCACAAGGGGGACAAATAATAGAAAGGTGGGTGAAGGGAGACAGCATACACTGTCAGGTGTGAAGTAACAATAATAATATATAATTGATCAAGGATTCACAAGGGTGGGAGGGGAAAAAGAACTGATAGCAATGACTTAGAAATAAAAAGTTGTTGGAAATGATGATGGCAACATATGTATAAGCATTCTAGATATAATTGAATTATGGATTGTCTTAAGATCTCTAAGAGCTCCCAATAAAATGATTAATAATAATAATAAAGAATTTTGAAAAACCAATGACTGTTTCATCGCAAATGCCTTTTTTTAAAAAAACATTTTATTAGGGGCTCATACAACTCTCATCACAAGCCATACACACATCAATTGTGTAAAGCGCATGTGTACTTCATTGTCAAAACATTTTCTCTCCACTTAAACCCCCGGCATTAGGTCCTCATTTTTCCCCTCCCTCCCCACTCCCCCCTCCCTCATGAGCATTTGATAGTTTATAAATTGTTATTTTGTCATATCTTGCCCTG
>NW_022111365.1:9872142-9873586 GCF_000313985.2 Echinops telfairi
CTGGTCCTGTAGGGCTCATCCGCCCTGGATTCCCTGGATTTTCAGTTCCTATCTGTACCAGTGTACCTCCTCTGGTCTAGCCAGACTTGCAGGGTCGAATTCTAGTCAAATGCCTTTTTTAAAAACACAAAAAATGACTTCTCCAGATGAAATACACATAAATCAAATAGACTCTATCTGTGGGAAGAGACCACGGAGAACCTCAGTGTCAGCAGCTAAAACCAGGCCAGGGTCTGACTAAAGAAAAGACCATCAATTGCTCTTATGCAAGTTCACGTTGAAGTTGAAGAAAATAAAAACAGATCCACAAGAACTGAAATGTGACCTTGCGTATATCCCACCTGAATTTTGAGAACATCTCCAGAGCAGATCTGCTGCATTAAACACTAATGACACAAGACCTGATGAGCTGTGGGAGGCCATCAGAAAGATCAGACATGCAAAAAGCCACTTTAAAACAAACACAAAAAAAGAAATGAGCAAAGCCGATATCAGAAGAGACTGAAATTAGCTCTTCACTGTAGAGCAGCTAAGGCAAATGCAGGAAATGGTGAAGTCAAAGAGCTCCACAGAAAGTTTCAAAGGGCAGCTTGAAAAGACAAAGTAAAATATAATGAAATGTTCAAAGACCTACAGTTGAAAAATCAGAAAGGAAGAACATGCTCCACATATCTTAAACTGAAAGAACTCAAGAAAAAAATTAAAGTCTCAATATGTGATATTAAAATATTCTATGGATAGAATATTAAATGATAGAAGCATCAAAACAAAGATAGAAAGCATGCACAGTGCGCTAAAAAGAACAAGTCGACATCCCCCATTTCAAAGGTGGCATGTGAGCAAGAACCAATAGTGCTGAAGGAAGAAGTCCAAGCTGCACTGAAAGTATTAGCCAAAAACAAGGCTCCAAGAATTGATGGAAAACCAATTGAAATGTTTTAACATGCTGATGAAACCCTGCAAGCACTCAATCATCTATGCTAGGAAATTTGATAGACAACTACTGGGGCAGCTGACTAGAAGAGATCCATATTTGTACCCATTCCAAAAACAAGTTGACCTAAGGGGAAGAACAGATTATAGAACAATATCATTTACAGTACATACAAGTAAAATTCTCCTGAAGATCATCCCACAATGGCAGTATCAGTGTACTGACAGGGAGCTGCCAGAGTTTCAGGCCTGATTCAGAAGAGGACATGGAACAAGGGATATTATTGTTGTTGTCAGATGGATCTTGGGTGAAAGCAGAGAATACCAGCAAAACATTTACTTGTGTTTCATTGACTGTGCCAAGGCATTTGACTTTGTGGATCATAAGCTTTGAGAAGAACGGAAATTTCAGAATACTGCATTGTGCTCATGAGGAATCTATCCATGGATCAAGAGGAAGTTCTTCAAGTAGAAGAAGAGAATACTGCTTGCTTTAAAACCAGGAAAAGTA
>NW_022111365.1:9873686-9874951 GCF_000313985.2 Echinops telfairi
CTTATACAATATTTATGCTGAGTGAATCATTAGAATTGGAGGAAGGCTTATTGACAACCTGCGATTTGCAGATGACACAACATTGAGGGCTGAAGCACTTGGTGGAGATCAACGATTTTAGCCTTCACTCTTGATTACAACTCAATGTAAAGAAGGCCCAGGTCTCCACAACTAAGCTGATCCGTAATATGATAAATGGAGAAAATGCTGAAGTTGCCAGGGATTTTGTCTTGCTTAGATCCAAAATCAGTGCTTATGAAAGCTTCAGTCAAGAGATCATTGAATTAAATAAATCTGCTGGTAAGACATCTTTAGAGTATTGAAAAGCAAAGATGTTACTTTGAGGAATGAGGTATGCCTAACCCAACCCATTGTATTTTCAATAGCCTCACACGCATGTGAAAGTTGGACATTGAATAATAATGAAGAAACAATGCATATGGTGCTAGCAAGGAATTTGAAAGTACCCTGGTCTGCCAAAAGAACAAATGGATCTGTCTTGGAAGAAAACAAAAAAAAATTAACTACTGCCAATAAATCAGTGCCGACTCATAGTGACCCTGTGAGACAGGGGAAGTACCCTCCCCCCACCCCAGTGAGTTCAAGAGACTGTAACTCTTAGCACATGTAAAGCAGTTGCTGGCTGGCTGGCTACGCTGACTGCTCCTGGTGATCTAAAGAGCACCCCAGAGGTTCATCCTTCATATCGTTTTCAAGACTGGTCTTTTCGGATGCAAATCTCCAGATTTTTCTTCCAAGAGTCCCTTGGATATTTTTGGTTTAAGATTAAGTTAGTAATTGCTTTTGCTATCCAAGGTGACTTCAAAAGGTTTATGGAAAAATATAATAAAAAGAGGGAGATTTTCCAGGAAATTTTAAAAAAACATATGCACGTAATGACCATGTGACAGGAACAAGTACAATTACAGACTGGCACTGGTGTTTATGCCATTATTGGCACTGCCTGACAATCCCAACCGTTGATGAAATTTCATACACTATTTTCTGATTTTCACAGTGGTTACAGTCATTATAAATTCATGTATAAATCTATGGCATATTAAAATGGAGCAGAAGCAAAACTTGCATGTCTATATAAAATGGGCATAGGTCTAATGCTTAAAAACTTATGAACATGGTTTTCCTCATCTTAACTGTTGCAGAAGGGTTCGTATGCATTCCAAACTCCTGTGGGAGAAATCTTTCTCAGCCTTGTGTATTAGTATTTGGCATCCCTTCTTTCTACCTACTATAATCAGTTATTA
>NW_022111365.1:9875051-9878593 GCF_000313985.2 Echinops telfairi
CGTATGCATTCCAAACTCCTGTGGGAGAAATCTTTCTCAGCCTTGTGTATTAGTATTTGGCATCCCTTCTTTCTACCTACTATAATCAGTTATTATCCCCATAAATGTGATAGTCATAACACCACCCCTCAAAAACAAACAAACAAAAAACCAAAATAACCCTCACTGCCATCAAGTCAATGCTGACTCATAGTGATCCTATAAAACAGGGCAGTACTTCCCCTGTGAGTTCCCAAAACTGTGACTCCCGTAGAGTGACTATTGGTTTTGAATCACTGACCTTGTGGTTAGCAGCCCAACGCAAAACCACTCCATCACAAGGGCTCCTGCAGTAAGACAACTCTGAGAGTTCCAAATGCTCCCTTGCAGCAAGATGATTCCTACTGACAGCGATGGCCTTTGAGCAAACTACCCCAAGTCTGATGCTCTGTCATCAAACAGGACAAAGCCAGGCCTTTAGGAATCCAAGGCCGGTACCAGTGGAAAGAAGTCAATGGAATGTTTTCTGTATGTGAGTCTGTAAGGCCTCTGTATACATTATAGATTTACTTATTATGTTGCATATAAATACACATTGCTCTATGACAGCATTGCATCATCTTGATGGAAATGATTGAATTCTTATAAAGTATTTGTTGTTTTTGCTTGTTACTGTCAAGTTGACTATAATTCTGAGCAACTGATGAGCAAGTGGTAGCCAAATGTCGTCCAGTCCTACTTCATTCTTGTGATTGCTAGCATGTTTGAACACATTGTTACAGCTCTTGTGCCAGTCCATTTCATTGAGAATAGCCATTGCCCAAATTAGCTTTCTATCCCTAAAAACACAATACCTGTTAACACCTCGTGGTCACATCTCACCAGGTTCTTCATGTGGTAGCAGAAGAGCCACACCATCAAGATAAAGGACAAATCGAAGACCATAAATGCCTTTGAAGTATCTGATTAGGAAGCCTCTGATTAGCTCATATTGGCCAATGTTCCATTGACCAAAGCAAATTGTATTCGCAAGTCCAGAGTCAGTGTGGGATAGGATGGATAGAAAGGTACATGGAAGTGATTCATTTGGGTCCTCTGATGCAATCAACTGCTCCAGAACCCCATGGCTCTTCTGGCTGTTTCTGTTTTCTTTCTGTTTGATGTGAACTCAATTGCATGCCCCTAGCGTGGCCACTTGTTGGGATATATGCCTGGGTTTCCTTGTTTCTTCTGAAGCTAGAATCAGTTGATTTTACTCAAAGAAATCCCCTGCGGAGGTAAGGTTTTCTCTAAGGCTATTGTATCGTCCAAGGACTTCCTATCACTATAGTTACCCTTTACTGAGCATTTCATATATGCCTAGCACTAAAATCACCGCCATTGAGTCAATTCTGACTAAGAGATACCCCTAAGACAGAGGAGAAACTACCTCATGGGGTTCCCAAGGCTGAAAATCTTTTATGGGTGCAGACTACCAAATCTTTGTCCTGTGAACTGCTGGGTAGGTTCAAATTGCCAGCCTTTGGGTTAGCATCTGAATGCTTAGTAACTTTATCCTCAAGACTCCTATGTTACAGCAATCAGCAGCCTTCAAAGCAGGTTCTGTATACCCCTGGTCTTTCTTAGGAAGATCAGTTTTGAGGTAGTAAATTTCCATATCTTCATCCTCCATATATATTTTCCCTTCGGATTGACATGGGAATGTGTCAGAGGTGACTGACTATATTCCTTTCTCCCCTTCTCTTTCCCATTACTTTCTCCCTTTGATAAAAACATGCATACCTCTCACCCACCCTAACCAGTATATCTGGACCTGTCGAGAGTGACCTGACTTATTCTGGGTAGCTGAGGGACTGACTTTAAGACTGGGATTCATGTACAATGAGTTGTTTTGGGTGGTGATCCCAAGGAGCCTCATGGCAGGGGAGAAGTGAAGTAGGGAGGAGAAGGAAGTCAATGAAGAGTACATCACCAGGCTAGCATTCACAGTGCCGTGGCTCTTAGCATGCCTGGTCCAGAAGTTGTCAACTCCAAAACTACTGTGCTGCACAGAGATGAAATTTTGTTTGTATTTCTTTTAAATCTTTAAAAAGTTGGGTCGCTGTCTCAGCTCTCTTGATATGAAAACTGTGAGCACTTCAGGACGCATGGTTTACACTTTCACTGCCCTAAACTCTGCCTGTGAGGCCCTGCTGCTTACAGGCTCCGTCAAGTCCCAGCCTTCCTGGTAACTCATCTTACTCACCTAGACCTGTCCTTATCACCACCGTGTACCTCAGTTGGCTGATTGAATATTCAGGGCACTACCCCTTGCCTGTCACCACACATCCTTCATGGCATGCCCTGGCTGGACATCCTTGGTATGGTCACTATTTTCCCATCCACTAATATCTGTCATACTAGTAAACTTGTTCTTTTTTACTATTTTTGTTCCACACTTTTAATTATTCTATCTACTATCTTCTAATAGGATTCATATCAGAGCCGTTTTAAGTGGGAGATATGCACCATCTAGTTCTTCTAGCCTCAGGGTTTTGGAGACTAATGTTCATGGACTAATTGCTTATATGGATCTTTAAATTTTCACCACTGGTCTTTCCTCTGGATGGGGAGACATGAGCAGTTTCTCTTAGATGGCTATTTATGAGCTTTTAAGTCTCCAGTCACTATTAACCAAATATTTCCCAAACCATTTTATTAGGAGTTAATCCAGACATCATATCATTCCATAATTCAATCCTATCAGTGTTGTAGATTCGCTACCATGATCAGTTCCAAGACATTTTCTTCCTTCTTGAACTCCTTGATTTCAGTTTCCACTTACCCCTCCCCCCCATTGTACGCCCATGGAATCCTCTTCTACTTGTTGTCTCTGTGGATTCACCTATCATTTTTGTGGACAATGTTATGCCAGGTGGACTTGGTGTCCCCTCAGAGCATCCTGAGGCCACACGTCAGTGACTCATTCCTTCAAAATGCTTGGTTTTTCTAATAAGTTTTTTAAACTTTTCCCCTGTATCCTTCACCACATTCATGGACATCTTTGCAACAAAAGTAAATAGAGATCTATTTTTATTTACTCTTGAAGTTAATACCCAACTCAACTTGGCCTGCCATATAATAAATGTTTTAGATTATGTAACAGGAAGTATGGGTTTATGGTTCATGACAGACTAATTCTTGTGGTTCAACAGCATCAAAACACTGTGTTATTTTTGTTATCGCTCTGCTGTACTCCTCCAAAGATATGTGATTGAGCCCATGTAGTTGGCTTGTACCAAGTCTAAGTAACTTCTCAGTCTCAATATTTTCTAGTAACTCCTAGAGCACATTCATCTGAAAGTAGCTTTTATTTACTTTTTTGTTTGTTTGTTTCCTTTCGCAGTGAGACATTATTTGGTGAATTGCCCTCAGAACAGGTAGGAATGTTTTCTTTCTTTGTTTTTAAAATGAGACTATTCTGTTTTATTTTATTTTTATATTATTCAAAATATCTGTTAATGTCTGCTCTCAGTGGAATGTTGTCTTCGAGGCTTGGAGGACTAGGGTGCTGTCCACTCTCT
>NW_022111365.1:9880102-9883898 GCF_000313985.2 Echinops telfairi
AACAGAAACGTGGGTGAAGGGAGACAGCAGACGGTGTAAAACATGAATATAAAAATAATTTATAAATTATCAAGGGTTCATGAGGGTGGTAGGGTTGGGGACAGAGAGGGAAAAAAGAGAAGCTTATACCAAGGGCTCAAGAAAATATTTTGAAAATGATGATGGCAACATATGTACAAATGTGCTTGATACAATTGATGTATGGATTGTTATAAGAGCTGAAAGAACCCCCAATAAAATGATTCATCAAAATAAATAAATAAAAGCAAAAACCTGTTAATATTTTTACTTAGTTAGCCTTTAAAATCATACCACATTAGTCCACAAAAATAGTCTAAAAATGTGCATTCTGCATGGATGCAGATGTTTCCTTAGTCTGGAGATTGGTTATCAGCCTAGAGATCTCAGAGAATACGTGACTCATGCTGGCCCAACGTGATGCTGACAGCTTTAGTCCATGTACCTGCAGCCGAGTGAGTGAATGGGAGTGAAATGAAGGTGTCTCTTGAAAGGCAAATGTTTTTGTTTTTGTTTTGTTTTGTTTTGTTTCCTATATGCTTACCACAATTATGTTTTTCAAATTGTACATAAAATCCCTCCAATAGCATAGAATGTTGACATGGTTTTCACCTTGGCCTCTTCACTGGTTTTAGGATGCATTTGTTCCTGAAGGTCAAGCTAAAGAATGGTGCCAAAAAGAGTGGCCAGTACATTTTTTCACCTAATTGATTTCTTCTTATGAGTTTGAGATAATAAAGTACTTCATAAGTGTGAGATATTAAAGTGGATATTCGACTACCAATGCCAAGAGAAGCTATAGCTGCAGTTCTCCAAGGTTTCTGAATGTCGTGTGGTGCCTACACTTTGTCAAGGATAAAGAAATCCCAGGGGCACAGACGACTCATATGCTGGATAAGTTACAGGCACAGTTTCAGTGTGCACTATGAGATTACTTTAAAGCATTTTTCAGGCTATTATAAACCATCAGATTTTTAAATAAACATTGACTATTGCAGTGTGGGATTTGATAAATAAGTTATTTGTTTAGGGTCTTAGAGGAAAGGTAGAACTTTCAAAGAAAATGTAGAGATTAAACAATAACCTGGATATATAAATACGTGTTTTATTTGTAAAATATTTGGTAGTAGCAGAATTTCAAACATTTTTTTCCCTTCAATGAAAGGCAGTCCACTAGCATGGTTAAACCTTTGAGACTAATTTGCCTGATAGAAACCTTGATTCTACAACTGGTCTGCTCTATGCTCTTAACTAGCTCCTTAATCTCTCTGTCCTGGCTCATAAGTTCATTGGGCTGATCACATGTGTTAATCTATGTAAAATGCCTTGAATAGTAAAGACAGCAGTAACGAATGTGCTGTAATGAATGTGCTTAATGCAATTGTTAACTCTTGTTTTGCAGTATATATTTATTAAATTGTTGGCATTTTGTAAGGTCCATAGAGCAAAGGTGAAATAAGATACCGCCTATGCCCTTATGAGGCCCATGTCTAAACACACACACACACACACACACACACACACCCCAGGTCTTGTCAAGTCAATTCTAACTCATGGCAGTTTTGTGTGTGGCATAGTAGAACTGCCCTCCCACTCGGTTTTTAATTCCTGTGAAATTTCACAAGCAGATTCACAAGTCTTCTGAGGTGCTTCTCTGTGGGTTTGAACTGCCACCATTTTGGTTAGTAGTGGACATTTCACCATTTATATACATGGGAGTCACAGAGAAGTTCAAGTGCCAGCAAATCACATGGAGGGGTTCCTATGGAGCTGTCAGGGTACCCAGAGAAGTTCTTTATCCCTTCTCTTTGGCCTGGAGGTATTAGGGAGAGATTTCTAGAGATAATATTTGGGCCAAATCTTCTAAGTTGAGACATTTTTCTCCTATGTGAAGGTCAAGTAGAGGAAAGCATGTAAGGTTGAATAAGAGGAGGGTGTGATGGAGGGAGCAGGGGACAGCATAGCAGGTCCAGTTACAGGGAAATTGGTGTAACTTTGGTCCAGTGGGTTAGAATCACAGGAGAATCAGGGCAGAGAAGAAGAGAGGGGGCTACAGTTGTTGGCTGGGCCAGACAGCCATGGGGTGGGACTAGTCATATTTTTAAAATATCCACCAAATTAAAAAAAAAAATACCTCACTGCCAGTGAGTTGATTCCAATTTATAGCAATTCTACAGGACAGAGTAAAACTGCCCCTGGGGGTTTCAAGCACTATACCCATTTACAAGAGTAGAAAATGTCATCTTTCTCCCACAGAGCTACTGGGGTTTTGAACTACTTACCTTGGGGTTAGTAGCCTGGTACAATAGCCACTGTGATCTTTAATAGGTGACATATTCTGGGCCCAGCATAAGCATGTGCATGTCTCCAGTCATTACCACAATCTCACAGGTAGGTGCTGTCATTACCCCCATTTTCCAGATGAGAAACTTAGACCTAGGATATTGGTGTTTGCTGTATTCACCTCACTGAGAATTGGATAGCAGCAGGGGTTGCCAGCCAAGTTACCTGTCACCAAGCCCAATGCATTGTGGGAAATAAATTAGGATGCTTGGATTTGATTGTGAGTGTTTGTAATGCTGGCATGAACACAAGGAAGGGAGGACCTGTGTCCTAAGTAAAATTCAGGCTGTCCGAGGAAGCAGAGAGAAGTGTCCCAAATGCTGGAAATAGTTGCAGCTCCATCTCACGGCGGCCTAAGTCTGGGTGGCCAGTGGCCTCTGAGTGTAGTATCAATGTTCTAATGTCCACTTGGTTGGGTGGTCTTTTTTGTGACTGTGGATTTGATACCATTAGTTCTCACAGGAGCTTTTCTTGAATACATGTCAGCACTTGGGACAGTCACTTTCCTCCTGAGAAGAAAGTTACAAGGAGGGTCTTCAGTCTCAGAACCCATTAAAAACACTACAGAGAAGTGCTTAGGCCCCAATCATTTTATGTTATTGCTTGATTATGCTGTATGGCCTCCCCTTAGCAGCCAGATGACAAAGACTGACACAGCTACATGTGTCCCACCGGCCTCTCTCCTTGATGTATACCCCACCCCACATCATGCAAGAGGGCCCCCACTATGCCAGCGCTGATTGTGACTCATGCTATAAGCAAAAGTACATTTCAGTTTCCATTATAGCTGCACCATCCTAATTTTATGACATTAGGCAAACCCCTACACTTCTCCAAGAATGTTTTATCTTTCAAAAGATGGGTAAAAACTACCAGCCGACCCAAATATCAGCCAAAAACTGCATTAAAAAATGTACTGAACATCCTGGTCCACCAGGCCTTGAGGATGATATTCCCACTCAGAGCAGCCAGTCCACAGAGAAGATCAGATGGCCGGCCCCACTATGAGACACGACATCCCTCACTGACCCATAGCCCTACAGGGGACAACACTGGAGACACAGTATGGGAATTGTGCCCGATCTGATCCCACCACATCGAGGCAAAACACTAAGGGTGTGCAACAGAACAGCAAGGGAAAGGAGCGGCGAGGTCCCCAGGGAATGCCGAAGGTGGACTTTGGGGCCAGTGCATGGTGCCCCAACAGACGGGCCTGAAAAACACTCCTAAAGGCCAAGAAACAGTCCTTGAACTAATTACAAGCTTTTCTTTGTTGTTTGTTTTGTCATTTTGTTGTTGTTTTATTTTCCTTTGTTGCTTGGTTTTGCTCTGTCTTGTTTTTGTGAATGTTATTATCTCCGCAGGTCTGTCTAAATAAGACAGGCTGGATGAACAATCTGGAGGAGAAAACAACGGAACTGACAGTTCCAGGGGG
>NW_022111365.1:9884711-9890750 GCF_000313985.2 Echinops telfairi
GAGACCAAAAGCCCATTTGTAGGCCACTGGACATCCCCTTACAGAAGGTTCTTGGGGATGAGAAGAGCCAGTCAGGGTGTGATGTAGCCATGATGAAACATACAGCTTTCCTCTAGTTCCTAAATGCTTCCTCCCCCACCACTATCATGATCCCAATTCTACCTTACAAATCTGGCTCGACCAGAGGATGTACACTGGTACAGGTAATAATTGGAAACACAGGGAATCCAGGATGGATGATCCCCTCAGGACCAGTGGTGTGAGTGGCGATACCGGGAGGGTAGAGGGAGAGTGGATTGGAAAGGGGGAACCGATTACAAGGATCGACATATAATCTTCTCCCTGGGGGATGGACAACAGAAAAGTGGGTGAAGGGAGACATTGGACAGTGCAAGATATGACAAAATAATAATTTGTAAATTATCAAGGTTTCATGAACTTGGGGGGAGCAGGGAGATGGGAAAAATGACCAGCTGATGCCAGGGGCTTAAGTGGAGAGCAAATGTTTTAAGAATGATGAGGGCAATGAATGTACAAATGTGCTTTATACAATTGATGTATGTATGGGTTTTGATAATAGTTGTATAAGCCCTTAATAAAACAATTTTTTTTAAGTGCTGAAAAACTCGGCTTATATACAAGTATATATGGTAGTCTGTTCTCTGTACTGTTCAGGATAGTGGAGAGGATTCAGAATGTCGTGTACTAATTCATAATTCACAGTGTGCCCAGGAGCACTTTATTTCTAGTCCTCATAAAATCCCTACAAGGTAAAAATTAGTCTCCCTAGAATAAGAACATTAATAATACTGTCAACTCTTAGATAAATGGCTAGTACTCTGTCTTATGTCAGCCACCAAACTCTGATTCTAAGGGACAGAAACCCTAGCTTAGGTGTCCCACCCATGTGTCATCAGAGTGGTGATTTCTGTACCCCACACTCCTCTTGCCTCTATTGCCTCCTGGTGTATGACTCTTAGAAGAAATATGTGCCAACAGGTGTGGGATCACTTGGTTTAGTCCAAGATCTCCAAAAAAGAGTTGTGTTTTCTCTTTCCAACCAGTAAACAGAACTACACCTCGCTGTTATAGGAATATTGGGGGTGAGATTGTGCTACCTGGGGGCTGGAATCATCCTACCCAGACCCATGGCTTTAACGTTGGGTGTGAAAGTGGATGTTGGGGAGGTAAATCCAGTGTTTCTTTACTGGTTATTGTAACCCAAGCCAGGATGCTGCCTAGAATCATTAAGTGTTAATGAGGCACTTCCAGTTCCCACTATCCTCACCAGTGTTCAGAGTCGTTAAGCTTAAAAGGAAATGTTAATCTCATAAAACTGGTGGGAACTGCAGTGTATCAACTCCCTGATATTGGCCATAGGATCTTCTTGCTTGCTACTCTTCAAGGGCCCTCCCCCACACTTCCTGAGTGATGTAAATAGTTATTAAAAGGTCCTGGGTAGGCTGTGGGCAAAGAGATGCCTAGGCCTGTACTTCGCAGATGAGCAGCACTTAACTATAATGGTGTCAGAGTATACTTGCAGGAAGGGCAACAGAATCAGCAAGAAATTCTACCTAGTGATCCTTAGGGTCTGAAAAGGCTTTCCTGGGCACCAGCTCTGGGAAAGCTGCCCAGGACTTTACCTATGTCCAGCTACTAGAACCAAGGACTCAGCATATAAAGTTTATAATAATGATGATCACAATAATAACTTTAAAGGAATGAGAGTGGCATTTATTCGGGCACAATAATGAGCCTGAACGTGCTAATTTATTTAATGGAAAAAAGAGTTGTTTAAAGCAAGTCGCTGAGAATAGATGACACCATTCATTTATCTTGAAATCTCCTGCCATGTGGTCAAGAAGCCCTTGTGACATCATTGGCTATGAATTGAGCTGCTAACCACAAGGTCAGCGGTTTAAACCCACAAGTCACTCCACAACAGAAAGGTGAGGCTTCCTGCTCCCATAAGGATTCAGTCTTGGAAACCCAAAGGGGCAATGTTATTCTGTCCTGTGGGGTTGATATGAGTAGAAATCATCTAAATGATTTTGATTTGGGGTCATGTGACTGAACAGCCAATAGAGCAAGTTCAAAAGCCTGAAACAAAATATCAAGAAATGTGCATATTTTTTGGAGTCCTTGGCAGAGGGTATTTGCGGTTATTGATAACTTTTTTTAATTTGAAATCATTGCCCCCAAAGTTGTTTTGACTCATCTTCTATCTTTAAGATTGCAGACATAATGTTGCTGGTTAAGCTGTACAAGGTGCCAAATGTGCTGAGTGAATGCTTCATGGGAAGTTGACTATTATGTGTACTCTTGAGACCTCTTTGTCAGATATTCTCTTTGCTGGAACTGAGCTACATAGTCAGGACGAAAGAAAGCTCATTGACATTTCTGAAAGTAAGATGGACCAACTGAAGTAACCAACTTTCAAAGAATAAGGACAAGGCCAGGACAAAGATGGCTGATGAAAGCCGTAGAACCAGAATTGGCATTCTTCCCTTGGCCCCTCTAAGCGTTTTCTGCCTCAGGTGCTGCTGCATTACAAACCATCTCGTTTTCCATATAGTCTCATGTGAGACCACAAAGAACCTTTTGTGCCCATGTGAAACTTTCCTCAATATCTTTCAACAACAGTTGCAGCAGGACATCCAGAGGGAGCTACCAGAAATTGAAGGCAGTTTCCGAAAGAGGTCATGAAACAGGGGAATCAATACTGGAATCAGATGGATCTTGGCTGAAAGCACAGAATGCCAGAAAAATGCTTGCTTGTTTTTTATGAGTATGCAAAGGCATTTAATTGTGTGACCCATAGCAAACTATGGATAAAACCAAAAACCCAAACTCACTGCCATCGAGTCAATGCTGACTCTTAGTGACCCTGTAGGACAGAGTAGAACTGCCCCTGTGAGTTTCCGAGACTCTCATGCTTAGGGAGTAGAAAGCCCTGTCTTTCTCCTGAGGAGTTGCTGCTGGTGTTGAACTGCTGACCTTGTGATTAGAATCCCAGTGTGTAACCACTACACCACCAAACTATGGATAGCGTTGAGAATTCCAGAATACTTCATTGTTCTCACGTTGCATGAACCAACAGGCAATCGTTTGAACAAAACAGAATGGTTTAAAATAACAAAAGGAATTAATCAGGAATATATCTTTCATCATATTTATTCAATCTGTCTGATGAGAAAATAACCAGAGAACCTGAATTATATGAAGATAAAGGGGACATCAAGATTGGAGGAAGGCTTATTAACAACCTGTCATATATAGGTGACACAATCTTGCTTGCTGAAATTGACGAGGACTTGAAGCACTTGCTGAAGATCAAGGATTGTAGCCTTCAATGTGGATTATAATTCAATGTAAATAAAATTGAAATCCTCACAACTGGACCAAGAGACATCATGATAAACAGAGAAAAAATTGAAATTGCCAAGATTTTCCTCTTGCTCATGGAAGCAAGAGTAAAGAAAGCAAATGATGCATTGCATTGGGTAAACCTGCTGCACATTTGTTGAAAAGCAAGGAGATTCCTTTGAAAACTAAGATGCGTCTGACCCAAGCCATAGTATTTTCAATTGTCTCATATGCGTGTGAAAGTTGAACATTGAATCCCTAAGGAAGACTAAAGAACAAGTGATGCATTTGAATTAAAGTACTGGTGAAGGATATTGAAACACCCATGGACTGTCAAAAGAGCAAAACTGTCTTGGAAGAGCATCAAGAATGCTCTGTAGAAACAAAAATGGGTGAGATTTCATCTCAAGTACTTTGGACATGTCTTAGGAGAGACCAGTCCCTGGAAAAGGACATCATGCTTGGTTAAGTAGAAGGATCACAGAGGTGGATTGACATATTGGCTGCAACAGTGGACTCCAACCCAAAGGCACTGTGACATTGTGAGGCGCAGGACCAGGTACTGTTTCATTTTGTTGTACATAGAGTCTCTAGGAATCAGAAGTAACTTCATGACAACAAAAATAACAACATTTCATCTGACATCCTTCAATCAAACCAAACTCCCTGCCATCAAGTCAATCCTGATTCACAGCAATCCTGTATGATACAGCTTCTAGTGATTTCAAACTGCTGGCCTTGTAGTTAGCAACCCAACCAGTAATCCGCATGCTATCAGGCCTTCTTCCTGTATCCCTCACCACCATTGAGTGGATGCCGACTCTTAGTGACCCTGTAGGACAAGTTGGAACTGCCCATTTGGCTTTCCAAGATTGTAACTCTTTATGGGAGTAGAAAGTCCTGTCTTTCTCTGGAAAAGTGTCTGGTAGTTTCAAACAACTGACCTTGTAGTTAGCAGCCCAATGCGTAACTACTATGCCACCAGGACTCCTAAGACTCTAATAATACCCATGTGAGTTAGATAACATGTCAAATCTCCCCACTGCAGATTGGAGGATCGAGGTACAGGAAAGCTAAGCAAATTATTTTCAAAGGTCACCTATGTAGTCTGTGTAGAACCAGAGTTTGTTTCCCTTGTCTTGTCCCAGTATTTATTTCACTGAATTAGGCAATAGAGTTTCCAGAGCAACAGGACAAAACTTCTGTGATCTGAGGACACACCATAATGGAAGATATCCAGCCCCTGGATATCTCAACGAAAAAAAGGGGGGCTACATGTGCAGAATCCTAAGGACACCATTATGGGTAGACATGAGCTGCCCACAAATCAGTACTTGAATTTATAGGAAGCTGCTAAGCCTACTTTTCCACTGTTCTTGGCTTTGCGGGCTCCTGTCAAACTTGTTCCGTTGTACCCATGAGAAAATATAGCTTTGTGTTAACCAAAATGCAGAATGGCTTTTCTTGTGAGTCATGCAGTGGGCTCTCTTATTCCAAAATTTTACCCACCCAAGAAAAAAACTGCATATCAGATGTCACTGTGGTGACAAATTATGACATTTGGAAGTAGCAATTAGAACTCAGTGTAGTTTTGTTTTGAATAAAAACAGTGGTGACAGAGCAAAATCTTTTTCTCTTCCTTAGCATGATAACATAAGAATGTATAACAATGATTAAGAAACTTTTTAAAAAGTTTTATTAAAACTTTATCCATATATCATACAATTCAATAGTTCAATCATATCAAGAAAAGTTGTACAATCATTACCACAATTCATTTTAGAACATTTTCTTCTTCCTTGTACTCATTGTTATTCTTGTAATTGTTTTTTTGTGTGTCAAAAATATACACAACAGAACATTATTCAATTCAACAACTTCTACATGTACAACTAAATATCATTGATTATACTCTTTGGGTTGTACAACCATTATTTCTATCCTCTTGCAAATTATTCCACCACCATTAACATAAACTTAATGTCCATTAACCAAATATTCTTCCTCTTTCATCCTATTTGACAGTCGGTCAAGTTTGGTTTCTTTTTTTTTTATATAGTAGTTTTCTTGATATATTAGTCACACATCATATACTTCCATAGTTAAATCACTTTAACAAAAAAATGGAGCTGTCAATAACAAGAGAACAAATGTAGTACGAGTCCACTTTATAACGAGAAAAACCAATTAAATTAATCTTAGAGACCAATTCCCTAACAAAGGGGTAGAATGTCTGCCCACTTGCCATGAACCATACATACAGCACCCTCATGTGCACTTCATATGAACCATCTCAAAATAGGAGACCTCACATTGACTGGGGAGAGGACAATGCACTCCACACTGTACAACACTGAGACAAGGCCATCAAATAAGTACCAACTCCTAGAGGCCCTATAAGACATAGTAGAACTACATTGGGTTTCCCAGGTTTACAGAAGTAAACGGTTACATCTTTCTACTATGATCTGCTGGTGGGTTTGTACTCCCAACTTTTTGGTTAGTTAAGTGCTTTAAATGTGTCACCAGGGCTCTTAGCAATAGAATTAGTATCCCTATTTGTTAATGGTCTGTCTACAAAATTGTTCTCTCTTTGGAAATCAAATTGACAGTGGATATTAAAAAGTTTCAAAAATAGTCTTTTTGACTTAGTAATTCCAGATGTAAGAATTT
>NW_022111365.1:9892368-9895269 GCF_000313985.2 Echinops telfairi
TTTGTTTTTTTGTTTTTAATGATTTAATAAACAATTTGCAAATTAGAGGAATGTTTCCCTCACGCAAGAGAATCTTGCTTTCATAGATTTCAGAGATTTAAGCATTGAAGAGTTAACCCCCAAAGTCTGTGGTTCAAATACACCAGCGCTCCTCTGGAGAAAGATTTATAAAGCTGCTCTGGTAAAGATTTATAAAACTTTAGAAACCCTACATATGTCACTATGAGTAGGAATCAACTCTGTGGCAATGGGCTTGGGCTATTTTATTTCAGTAACTTGCTTAAAGCGTACAGGTTTCAAGATACTCGACGACTGTGTTAACATGAAAACGGTATCTCCCAGGGAGATTTGGCCTTCCACCCACTTGCAGTCTCAACTTGTAGAAATTTAAATGAAAAAAAAAAAGCCTGTGTTTTGTTTTCTTTCATTTTTTCCCATTAAATCATACAGATACATTTTTTTGTTATTGTCTGCTCTTGGAACATGAAAGAGAAGTCTATTTGAAAGTTTGGGTGAGAGATAAAAAAACAAAAAGCAAACTAGGAGGCTTCGTCTTTAGATTATGAATCACCACGACAACTAGTCATCTTGGTCCAGGTGTCAGTACTGGACCTCCGAGGGCCCTGGGTATAAGCCTGGATTGAATCCAGCCTAAGTACCTTGTGAGCCACACAAATTACTGCTTCCTGAACCTTTCCCCTTTGGTGCAGTGTATTTGACTTCCCCGGGATCTTTTTCTTCCACAGCTCTGGGGAAACTGTCACCAGCCTGGCCAGCTTAGCCCCACTGCAACCCAAGAAAGGCAAGAGGTGGAAGGAAAAAGCTGATGTTCCTCCTGAAGTCCCAGCCAAAGGTATGCAGCTGGCCAACAGTTTCCCGTGTAGTGACTGTCGGGTGCTGTCAAGTCAGTTCCAGCTCATAGAAAACTTACGCATGACAGAAGGAGACACTGCCCGGTTATTTGCCAGCTTCACAGTTGTTCGAATGTTTGACCCCTTTGCTGTGGCCACTGTGTGGTCACTATATTATCGAGGGTCTTCTTTTTCACTGCCCCTCTACTTTACAAAGCACGATGTTCCTCATTAGGGACTGGTTTCTCCTGATAATATGTTCAAAATACGTTCCACAAAGGTCTCACCATCCTTGCCTCTAAGGAGCAATCTTTTGTGCTTCATCCAAGAAAGATTTGTTTGCTCTTCCCTCAGTCCATGATACTTTCAATAGTCTTTGACCACACCACATGTAGGCCACCATAATTGACCTAGTGGTATCTAGGTTTTGCTATGGTATAGATAATACAGTGACATGGCATTGAAGATTATATAGTTTGAGACCTCACCTAGATTCTGAACATACGGTGCTTGACTATTTAGCCTCAGCCCTTAGGCTAGGGGGTGGCAAACTGCTGCTCTTGAGCCATATGTGACTCTTTTGGTACATATATGTGGCTCAGAAGGAAGACAGAAAATGAAAATAAAAGTATCACTGTTTAATTTTCAGATAATGGTGATTTCATTTGATTGTAAAAAATATATTTATGGCTATCAAATACATTTTAAATTGTTATGAGGGACAGGATTGCCTTTTCTGTCTAAAATTTTGCTAACCTGCCCTAGGCCATTGAACCAGCAAAACTTCAGCAGTGGGAAGGACCAGCCTCCATTGAATGAATGTGGTATTATTCCCTTTGAGCTATTGAAAGTCTGTCCATGTTGGGCCGAGGGCAGGGCTATCAGAAACATATTTATCTATTCAAGGATTCTCTGGTTTTATAAAGATGCAAACATAGATGACAGTTCACTACAGATACATTCAGGAGAGAAAGTGAGTTCACTCTGTGACTCCGACAATCATCTGGGGAAGTCTAATTGAGGAAGATGGGCGATTGTGGGGAAAGAATGCCCAAGAAAACTGAGGCTTGTCCATATTAGATCCTAAAAGAACAGTGACCTTTTTAGGCGCAGTTCATGCCTCACACAGTTTGAAATAGAGTTAAGAGTTCAAGGATTTCTCAGATCAACGATTTAATAACAAGATATAAGAAATGTCATTCCTAAATTGTGACTTCCTAGGAAGGAACAATTGGAATCCCATAGTGGTAAAGGCTGACCCAGACTATGGAAAGGGGCTGAAGGGCATAGTCATGTTAGGGAGGAAGGAGAGTGCAGATCTGGGAGTGAAGGGATCAGAGAACACAACTCTGAGTCAGTATTAATTACACTGTTCTATTGCCTAATCAAAGAGCCTTGGTGGTGCAGTGGTTTAGCGTTGGACTGCTAACTACAAGATCAGCAGTTTGACACTACCAGCTGCTGCTTATGAGAAAGATGAGCTTTCTACTTCCTTAAAGAGTTACAGTCTTAGAAACTCAGCAGGAGCAGTTCTACCCTGCCCTATAGGGTCGCTACCAGTCTACATTGACTAGTGGCAGGGAACTTTGGGGGTTTATTGTCCTATTCAATCCTAAAAATCAGACCTAGGAATTTAGGTGATGGGGCCTGCTTGAATGGGGAGGTTTTCTGGCTTTTAAGGTCAAGGTCAAGTTCCAGCTCATATAAGAACTGGTATTGGGGAGAGCCTTTGTTTCTTCCTGTGTTATATGGGCACAATAAGAACCCCCTTAATTAGGTTATATGGCACCTCTGAGGATTGAAGATCACTTAAATTGGTGGTTCGCATTTTCAGTCAGGAGGGAGCCTCTGAGGGCAGACAAAGGCCCCTGCCTTTCTCCAGGCCTGGCCCCTTAGTATGCAGCAGTGCTTTTGCAGGGCGGCTCTGTTGAGCTAGCTGTGGGAAATGAAGGCACATCAAGACGAGGCCCTTCTGAGGGCCTCCTTATGGCTAGGAGTCAAGTGCTGGAGCCTTCCCTGGCTATAGAAAGGGTCAGGAGTTTTCACTCAT
>NW_022111365.1:9896557-9920317 GCF_000313985.2 Echinops telfairi
TGGTCCAAAGAAT
This sequence comes from Echinops telfairi, assembly GCF_000313985.2. Taxonomy (NCBI): domain Eukaryota; kingdom Metazoa; phylum Chordata; class Mammalia; order Afrosoricida; family Tenrecidae; genus Echinops; species Echinops telfairi. The sequence goes on from NW_022111365.1 coordinate 9,896,571, forward strand.
GCCTTTATTAACTCAAAACATGATGAAAGACTGGATTTGTTTTTTAATCCTACAGCATAGACTTGCTTTCATTTTATTTCAGATCATCTTTTGAGTCAGCTTTTCTCCATACATAATTTTCATAGTGATTTTTTTAATGTAAATGGATTTTTTTATTATAGATACTACTTTTAAAAGAAAAGATAATAAAGCTATACTCAAATACATAAAATAAAAATGAACCTGCTTATATAAATGGTTAAGTTCAAGAAGGATGGAGACAGCATCTGAGCTCCTCTGACTTTACAAGTGGAACGGGAATCATCAATTGATCTCTGTGACTGAGGTCAGACATTCTTTTTTTTTAAATCATTTTATTGGGGGCTCATACAACTCATCACAATCCATACATACATACATTATATGTCAAGCACATTTGTACATTTGTTGTACTCATCATTCACAAAACATTTGCTTTCTACTTGAGCCCTTGGTATCCCCTCATTTTTCCACTTCCCTTCTCACTTCCCCCTCCCTCATGAAACCTTGATACTTTATAAATTATTGTTATTCTGTCATGTCTTATACTGTCCGGTGGTCAGACATTCTTCTACCCTTCTTTACCAACTCTGACACTGTCCATCCTTCCTTCCCATAGCATTCTGTATATCTCTGCTGGGTTTGGTAATTCATGTTGGTAATTCGCTGCTGGGTTTGACTATGGCAGAACTCACAAGTCAGCATCAAAATTAAAGTTCAGGATCAGAAATGCTCAAGTTACAGTTCTTTTTAGGAACATGCTATTCCTAGCCATGCCCATTGGCAAGCCTCTCTCTGGTCCTTGGTTTCTCAGAGCTCTTTTAATGGCCAAAGGACACACCACTCTGCCATAAGCTTCAGCCTGAAAGGGCTAAGCTCTAGCTTTGTGTACCAGCAGATACATCTTCCCAATATCCGTATATACCTGAGTGTAAGCCAACCTGAATATCAGCTGAGGCACCTAATTTTACCACAAAAACTGCATTAAAAAATGTGCTGGAAAAACTCGGCTTATACACAAGTATATACGGTAAGTGCCTGAAAATATCTCATTCTGTAAGCAAGTCTCCTCTTGCCTGAAGGGACTTAGCTTTCCTTATTCCAGTGGTTCTCAACCTGTGGGTCATGACTCCTTTGGGGGTGGAACAACCCTTTCTCAGGGGTCACCCAATTCATAACAGTAGCAAAATTACAGTTATGAAAAAAGTAATTTCATGGTTGGGGGTCACCACAACATGAGGGACGTATTCAAGGGTCGCAGCATGAGCAAGGTTTAGAACACTGCCTTCTTCAGCGAGGCCAGAAGCCTACCATTTGGTTTCCTGCCCAGGCTTGTTGCTCTGCTGCTGCTGTTACTCCTTGCCACTGCTTCATTGATTCTCTGCTGTCACCGCTTTCTGTCTCCAGGTGTGAGGAGGCTCAGTGTGCAAGGCTCTCAGGTCCCAAGGACACATCCTCTCTTCTTTCTTGATGCTAGTGAGATTCCAGCAGGGTGACAAAATTGGCCGATCCTAGCATGAATTCCGAGTTTGTATGATCACGATAAACCCCATTAACAACTCACAATTAACTTGTTTAAGCCTGCCAGTATCTTCCCCCACTTTCTCTTACGCAGATTTATCAACTAAATGTCATTCTGTTGGAGTTACAAAGACTGGTTAGAAGAGCCACATCAGGAAATGTGCTGCATTCCACCAAGCTTTACATTAACGCTGTAGTAATTAAAGCAATCACCGCCCTCTTGTCCATTTTTCATACTGCAGTGGTTTGCTGTGGTGCTGCTAGCTACACTAATGGTATTTCCAACACCAGCAGAGCTATGATGAGCGAGTTTCCTTGGAGTTTCCAAACAGTGACACACTAGGGGGAAAAAGTCCTGAAATCTACTTCTAAACGTTAGTTCATGCATCCTAACAGACTGGTGTGGGATACAGTGCTGGAGAAGGAGCTGCTGGGTTGGAATCTACTCAGAATGCACGTGGTTACAAAAACTGACTTCAACACATCGGGGGATCAGGGAACATTTCACCTTATTACATACATACAATGACCAAGAGTTAGAGATAATTCAATGGCAATGAATAATGGCAACAACGTATTGGAACACTAATAGACAACAGGATAAAAGGAACAAGAGTCCCAAGCAGATCAAGATACATAATATCATTTAATTTATGACAATAGTGACAATGTAGTGCAGTAAAGAAGGGGTTACTTTTTAGGTACTTGGTGATATGTCAGTTGAAGATCCATATGTAAGAAAAATGATCCGTGACTTTTACTTTACCTCTCACACACAAAATTAAGGAGCGATCATAACTCAATATGAAAGGCATGACGTTGCTTCTTAAACATGACATTTTCAGAAGTGTGTGGTAAAGACTTTTTGAAATTATATTTTTATTGGGATATGCTTCATATATCCTGAAATTTAATAATTTAGCTATGTTAAGAAGATTTGTGCAGTCTTCCTCACAAAATCACATTTCAGAAAATTTTCTTCTTGTCCGCATGGTCCCCATTACCCTGCATCCACCCCCTCCCACCCCCATGCACACAGGTGCTTACTATCTATATAGATCCTGGGATTCATATACAGAAACTCATATAGATAATACAAATAGAAATAAAGCAAACAAACAAACTCAATAACAATGACTAGCCAAAACATTTAAAAGCCTCATTCCAAAGAAAACACAATACAAATGGAAACAACTTTAACATGGATCGTAAGAGAAATAAAATCCTTAGGTACATTTTAACCTAACTATAACCTAACCTAACTGTATGATCAATTTTACAATGTTCTCTGTCTGATAGCAAGGCTATTCACAGCTCTCGACTACAGTCAGAGGGGACTCAGTGGAGGGTTAATCCATACGGGGACCCTGCAAATGGATTTTGTGCTTCCACTGCCATCCTCAGCCTTCTGCACGCGGGTGTTCACAATTTAAGCTCTGATTCCTTCCTTCAGATTTGGACTTTGTTATTTACATTCCTTGGTTCACACAGACTGGTGTGTTTCTCTCCCATATGGACTTGGTTGAAACCCCATTTATATGGCTGCTTGTCTTAAGACAAGTCTATAAGACCCCAGATGCTATTATTTCTGATAGCTGGCCACCACCTGGTTTCTTCAAGGGGTAAAGATTTTTTTTAAAGTCATTTTATTGGGGGCTCATACAACTCATCACAATCCATACATACATCAATTGTATAAAGCACATTTGTACATTTGTTACCCTCATTATTCTTTTTAAAAAAAATTGTTTTATTGAGTGATCGTACAATTCTTATCACAGTCCATACATACATCCATTGAGTCAAGCACATATGTACACCTGTTGCCTTCATCAATCTCACAACATTTGCCCTCTACTTTAGCACTCAATATCATTTGCTCATTTTCCCCCTCCCTCCCCCCTCCCTCCTGAACCCTTCACAATTCATAAATTATTATAGTTTTGTCATAAGTCACACTGTCCGACGTCTCCCTCCGCCTTTTTCACTGCTGTCCATCCCCCAGGGAGGAGGCTATACTTAGATTCTTGTAGTTGGTTCCCCCCTTCTACCCCACATTCCTTTCACCCTCCAGGCCTTGCCCCTCTCACCACTGGTCCTGAAGGAGTCATCTATCCTGGATTCCCTGTGTTTCAAGTTGCTATCTGTACCGATTTTTTTTAAACAATCATAGAGGGGGAGACTGAATAGCAAATTACATTGAATTCATAATTTCTATTCAATAAATTAACAAAAGAATGAAAAGGACAAGCCATAGATGGAGAAAATATATCTGTCATACATATATATGACAAATCATTCGTACCTAGAATATGTGAGAGGCAGCTTCAAGTCACTAAGAAAGAATAAAAATTTAAAAGCCAACACACAAAAAGGGCAGAAGACTTAAACATGCATTTGACAAAAGAAAATTTACATTCAAGAAACATGAATGACTAAGGAGCCCTGGTGGTATAGTGGGTAATGCATTGTACTGCTAACTGTGAGGTCAGCAGTTCAAAACCACCAGCCATTCCAAGGGGGAAAGATGAAGCGTTCTAACCCTGTGGGTTTTAAAGACTATAAATATTTATGAGAGCAAAGTAACATTTCTTTAAATGCCATTTGCTCTTTGATCATTTAAGATATGGAGACTTAAACATTTTATACTAAAATTTCCAGGCACAAATACATTTAGGAGCCAGTTTGTACCTGTAATAGTGCACAGTGAAGAAAACAGCTGATTCCAATTGGACCTCTGTCTGACCTGCAGATTAGAGTTAAAAAAAAAATTTTTAAAGCATAGCATCTGTATGTTTTTGGAGAATATTAGGATTTATTTTCCCAGAAGACCAGCACTGACCTTAATTTCAGTTGGATCGATATTTGTCTCTTCAATCAATACGTTTTGATGGTAGCTGAAGCTAAAGTTGATGGCTCCTTGTTGACTCACACAGACCTTGGATGGTAATTGAGAAAATAACTCAAAGGCATCAGTCTTTGCATCCTGGTTTGCAAATTTAATTCTGCGGGTATTCCATTTCTCCATCCTCTCCATAACATGAGACTTCTGAGGTAGTCGTAGGCCAGCCCATTTTTAGGATGATGCTGACACATCCTCACACCAATCAAACCAGTCAAACAGCTTGCCAGCCTCCATTAACATATTGATCAGGAAAGGCCATGAAGAGAGGAAGGAGGCTGATGGAAAGAACATTTGCTATTTAGATGCTTTGAGTCTCACATTCACTCTCACTTATTTCAAGTGCACACATCCTCCCCGGTGTGCGACCCAGACTCCTTAGGCAAAAGTTATAAACGTAAGTATTCTACGTTTTCACCCCCAAGGTGTTAACAAAAGGGAATCTTATTTTTCCAAGATGACAGAATTTAGTGAAAGGTTATACACAATGCATGGGATTTCAAATGGGCTCAATTCCTGACCAGTACTCCTTATGTGCAGCGCCAATGGATCTGTTTTCAGTGGACACGTGCGTGTGTGTTGCTCTGATATCAACAGGTTTCAGTGATGCTTTTAAAGGAAGATGGGCCAAGAAGAAAATCAGACAGGGAAAACTCTACAGATCACAATTTGCAACTAATCATTTGGATGATGCAGGATTTTCATACCACTGTGAATGGGACCCCCATAAGTCTAGAACTCACTTAGAAACAACTAATAACAACATATGTACGTATGTTCCAGCTTTTAAGACTGGAAGAAACACACAGAAAAAATTATAATCAAGATACCTATGCTCCCATTCCCTATTTTAACAACAGCAACAAGAAAAATCTAACTCAACAACCTGATTTCAAAGTTCAATTGATAAAGTACTGAGGCCACATTGACCTTCTGACTAATGCTCCTGTAGGACAGATTAGAACTACAGTACTTCCTAGGGTTTCTAAGTGCAAATATTCATAAGAGAAGCAGCCTCACCTTTATCCCATGCAAAGGCTAGTGAGCTGGAAATGCTGAGCTTGTGGTTATCAGCCCAGCTCATACCCCTACCATCCACCTTTAAACGTATACAGTGGGTTATTACAGCAGCTAAGTCAGTGGCTCTTAATCTGTTGGGGTCAAGAATGCACTTTCACAAACACTGAAAATGTTCTCTGCAGTAGATGCCTGCACAGCATTCCTTTAAATTGGACGTAAGGAGTGCTCAACGGTTCACAGACTTTCTAAAGATTTCCAAGGACACTGGTCGCCTCCCCCTAGTTCACTGATATGCTGTAGAGCTTTTGGGACCACTGAGCTAGTTTACACACTTCCAGGAAAAGCAGTAATTGTTTCCAATGAACCTGAGAAAGTCCCAGCACATTTGATTTATTTTTATTGCATTAGGTCAGTTATTGATTTTGAGACTGAGTAGAGGAAGAGAAAACATTTTTTGATGTGGAAGCAAAACCACAGTGATTAAAGAAAAATGGAAACAAGGTGTGTTAGACTGGATTCTCTAGAAAAGCAAAACCAGTGATACTTATGTGTGTATGTATATAGAAATATATTTATATCAAGAAATGGCTTACATAGTTGTAGATGCATTCAATTCCAGTCTAGTTCAAGTCCATGAGTCATATGGTAGACTGGAGACTTTTCCTGACTGGTTTATCTGCAGGGATTGATAAACCAGGAAGCAGGAAGAACACAGGCTAATGGATACAAACTGAAATCCAAGGATGGCAGTTTGCTGATGGTTCCTGGGATCGGCAGGCAATATAGCAGGAGGCCAACCAGATTTAGGATCCAAAAGCAGAATAACTGAAGCTTTCCCACATACTCTGCTTAAAAGGGAGCAGGCCACCACCCTGAGGAGTCTTTCTTCCAATTGTACCAAGGTTGAGACTCACTAAAGGGTTTGCATTCTACCACAGCAGCTGGCTGCTCACAGGGTTGATTATGTTATGTCACATCCTATCATGGAGTTGATTACATTGTGTTATATCACATCATGGGGGATTACTGCCAAACTACTGAGGGACTCTGACCCATTCAAGTTGGCACAAATCTTAACTATTACACAAGGTAGGAGGATATTCAGCATCCTAAAGTGAGCTCAATCAGAAGTGTGTGCAGTTCTTAGGGCTTATATGCAATACTCCATCCCTGAGATCACAGTTAGGACCTGCTTCTCCAATGTTTCTATCAGTAAGTCACCTTAATTTCTCCTTGTCTGTGAGTAAGTCACTAGGACAAGCCAGGTGTGGAAAGATCCAGTCATACCACCACTCTCCAAGGAAAAAATAATCTTTGTGAGCAAGAGACTGAAGACATTGAAAAACCAGAAACATTGTGGGCTTAATTACTGCAAGATCCCCATTGAATCTCTTATATTTTGCCTCTCCCCCTCTGATCTGTCTTCTGAATTGCTGCCTGGGGATTTTTCTAAAACACAACTACAATCGTGTCATTTCCCTACTTGAGATATTCTAATGGCTCCCCCTGGCCTCCAGGATGAAGTACAACTTCCTGTGAGGGATGCCCATGCCTGCATTTTGTCTCCAAAGACCTTTTGGAGCTTAACCTCACCCCACCCTTCCTCACCCCCCACAGAGATACCAACTCAGACACAGTGTGTGTGTGTGTGTGTGTGTGTGTGTGTGTGTGTGTGTGTGTGTGTGACAGACAGACAGACAGACAGACAGAGACAAAAAGAGAGAGAGATGGGAGCAAGTCAATACTTTTCCAGTTCCTTCTCCTCAAATCTAGGTTTGTCCAGATATCAAAATCATACCCCTTCATGTCAGTGACTCTTCCAACTCTCACGGGCACTTTACATCATCAGTCTGTTAGTCTGCCCGGCTGTCACTGACACTGCTGAGCACATACTTCCTCTGTCTTGGAGGTGATGGTGTGTCCACACACCAGCATTTCCTCCTGGCTCTTGTTCTTATTGGCATTGTTAGGCTTCCCTTAGTCTCCCTCCCTTCAGTGTTGGCCTGCTGTGATATTCTCTTCTTATGTGAGAACCCATATCCTGGGAGAATCAGCACTCTTTCAGATGCAGTGACCCCTGTTACAGCCCAGTGATCCCCAAACCTGTGGCAAGAGCAGATCTGCCAGTGGCTCAGTTTGACCAGATCCTCTAGATAAGGGTTTGGGGCTCCCACTGTGCCCCTTAGCCCGCCACACCTTGGATGTTCATAGTTTCTGCTCTGGTGCTTTTCTCCTCATCATATTCGAACTTAGTAATTGTCATCACTGGATCACATAAGCTGGTGTGCTGCTTCCATGTGGACTCAGTCGAATCCTCGCTTAGATGGCTACTTGTTTAAATACAAGCCTTTAACATCCCAGACATTATTCTGATTGAGAGCCAGGCACCATCTTCAGCGATCACCTCATGAGGGTGAATATCAAGCAAGGCCATGATTCAAGAACTGAATGATTTTAAGCTGGAGCTAGGATTTAGTGTGAGCCTGGAATCCATTCCTGCATCTTTGCCTTTTCTTTCTTTCTTTTTTCCCCTGCAAACTGGGAGCCAATACATGTTATATCATTCTGTAGCTAAATCATGTTAAGCATAATTGTATAATATCTTCCATGATCATACATGTTACCCAAAACATATTCTTCCTTCCTGGACTTCTTGACATCATCTCCCTCTTATCTCCCCCTCCCATCTATATCCCCCTTTCCCCAAACCCTTGTTATATTTTCTTTCATTGTAGACTGAACATCCATGGGTTTCATTGACTGAAAAATAAAACAAATAACACAGCTTCAAGACAGTGAGCCCCAATGGTGATGCACCTCTGTGTATGCTGTCATATAATCAAACAAGCATAAGCAGAATATGATAGAATGGCCGCCACATGATTGCTGGGATAATACATATCTTAATACAGCATACAGGGCATTGATGCACCAAGACCTTATTTGTTCACCAACCAACAGTACATCACTCTTGGTACATCACTCTGTCTTCTTCTACCTCAGAAATCCTGTTTTCTGCCTTAAGTCCTCAGGTTATAAGTGTGTCTGGGGTAGAGTCCAGTTCACCCAGTGGAGTTCCCATTTGGGGTCTCACCCATGCAGCCTTGCGCATGACATGCACCCTGAATATCCACACTTCAGTATCCCAGAGTTATGTGGCACCCAACCTGGGTTCCTGGGCTACTCCCCGACATCCTGTGTCAGTTCTGCCTTCCAGGTGCATGTTATTAAGATCCTCCCTACCTAATGATCTCAAGAGCATGTTCAGTCTTACCTCCCCCCAGCCCTCCCTCACCCCACAGACGTGCACCTATGTTCACTGAGACTTGACCATTCCCTCTCCCCTCTCCTGCACTACTCCTCCCTTTATCCCTCTGACAGGGCTGCCTCCTTCCCCAGGAGATCTCACCCCAGATCCACATGGCTACCACTCTACAGACAGCATCACAGTCCCTTTCCCTGGACCATTTGATCCCAACTGCCTTGAGGTGCCTCCAGTCAAGTGAACTACATTATACTTACCTGGTGCTTATCCAGTCCTTTACAAGGCTGTCTGGTCTCTTGCCAGAAGGACTGCAAGCTTGAGCTCATGCCCATTCTGCAGCCTCCTCCTACCACAGTGGACTCATACAGTGTCCTTTTGTGCTTGACTAGCTTCGCTCAGCATGTCTTCCAGACCCCTCCCCGAGTTGAGGTGCTTAATGGTTTCATCGCTGCTTTTGACAGATGCAAAGTATTCCATTGTGTGTATGTACCAGGGTTGATTTATCCACTCTTATATTGACGGGAATTTAGGCTGTTCCCAGCTTCTTACTAAGCAAATGCATGTTCATGATCTGTTTCTTATTTATTTTGGGTATATTCCCAGTAATTGCTGGGTCCTATGGGAGTTCAGTTTCCATCTGTTTTAGGTATCGCCATATCACCTTCCACAGTTGCTGTACGTGTTTACAAGTCCACTACCAGTGGATAAGAGGTCCTATCTCACTACACAATCTCCAAAACTTGTTCTGTTGTTGTTGGTTTTTTAATTGGGATACTGTAATCGGCATTTGGTGGTATCTGATTGTTGTTTTGACTTGCATTTCCGAGATGGCTGACAACTTGGAGCAATTCCTCAGGTGTTTATTGGTCATTTGAGTGCCATCCTTTGTGAATCCTAAGTTCAGGTCTTTTGTCTGCCTTCTCAGAGGGTTATTAATGTTTTTCTTGATGTAACCTTGTAAAATTTTATAGCTCTTAGTAATTGGCCCTTTGTCTGTTATGTTGTCACTAAATGTCTTTTCCCAATCGGTGGGCTCTCTTTTTACTCTTTTAATAAAGTCTTTCAATGTACACATATTTGATTTTTAATAGGTCGCATTCATCTATTTTATCTTCCACAGAGAGTGTTTCCTCTGTTAATTCTGCTAGCCCATGTATTCCATGCACTAGGGCTTCTAGCTTGGTCCTAATTTTCTCATTGATGATCCTGATAACTTTGGGTTTTACATCTATGTCTTTAATCCACCTTAAGTTTGTTTTTGTGAATGGGATGAACTATGGGTCTTGATTCATTTTTCTGCATGTGAATATCCAGATTTTCAAACATCATTTATTGAAGAGGGCATCTGCTTCCTATTTAATGTTTTTGAGGCCTTTGTCAAAAATCAGTGGTCTGTAGGTAGATGTTTTGGGGGTTTCTGTGCATAGTAAGTTTTGAGGTCAAATAGTGCAAGGTCACCTACTTTGTTTTTCTTCTTGAAAAGTGCTTTTGCCTATTCTGGATTTCTTCCTTTTCTATATGAAGTTGGTAATCAGCTTTTCCATTTCTTTGAAGAATGATGCTGGAATTTGGATTGGAATTGCATTGACTTTATGGATTACTTTATGTAGTATTGACATTTTCACTGTATGGAGTTTTCTGATCCATGAACGCGAATATTCTTCTATTTGTGTAGATACCTTTTGGTCTCTTGTAGTAATGTCTGTGGGTTTATTTGTAAAGGTCTTTTTGTTTTTTTTGTTAGACTTATTCCTAGGTACTTCAGCTTTTGTGTGGAAATTGTGAATGGTACTGTTTCCTTGATGTCTTTTTCTTTATTCCCATCATTGGTATATATGAATCCAATTGATTTTGGCTAATTAATCTTGTATCCTGCTACTCTCCTAAACTCCACTATTGTTTCCAGCAATCCTAGTGTGAACCCCTTGGGCTTCTCAATATATACAATTGTACACTCTTGATAGCTTGTCATTGTCATATGGCATTTGTTAGGACTTCTAGCACTATGTTGAAGGGGCATTCTTGTTGGGTTCCCTTGTCCAATGGAAATATTTTTAGCTTTTCTCTATTGACTGTAATATTAGCTATTGTTTTGGGTTTATTTTCTATATGGCTTTTATTGTATTGAGAATTCCCCCTTCTTATCCTATCTTCTTGAGAGTATTTATTAGGAATGGGTGTTGGGTGTTATCACATTTTTTTCAGCACTTGATATGATCATATGTTTCTTTTTCTGTTGATGTGGTGGGTTATATTAATTGTTTTTCGAATGTTGTACCAGCTCTGCATCCCTGATATGAATCCCATTTGGTCATGATGTATTAGTTTGTTTGATATGTTGCTGGATTCTATTGGTCAGGATTTTTTTGGAGAATTTTTGCATCTATGTTCATGAAAAATATCTGTCTGTAGTTCTCTATCCTTGTAGGGTCTTTGCCCAGTTTTGGTATCAGGTATGTTAGACAGTGCTCTCTAGAGAAACAAAACCAGGACACTTATGATTTTATATATATTTAGATAGATAGATAGATAGATAGATAGATAGATACACAACATAAGAAATAAAAAGCTAATTTGTCTATGGAGCAGTACAAATGGCTCAGTGCAACTCACTTTCGTGACACAGCTAATACACTGGCAGTCCTTCAAGTCTTGAGGCCACTGGGTGCAAGTCAAGGAAGTAGACAGCTGAGTCCTCCATAGAGCAATTAAGTCAATCCAGCCACAGGCAGCAAACAGCAAGGCAGGCCACCAACAGTCAGCCAGATGACAGGGTCCCACAGTCCCCAGCTCAAGCGATGTATACTCCAGTAGCGTGGCAAAGAAGGTCTTGAAGGAACCTCAAACTACAGCGACACAATCCACAGTTTGGGTGTCCCACAGGTAGTGTAGCTCGCAAGTTGAGGCAAAGAACTAGCTTAGTCAGCCACACACTGGTCCAGTCATCAAAGAGCAAGAGACCAGAAAGGCTCGGCTCGGTGAGCCATTTATCTCTTCTCCCTTCAATTAATCCCAGGTGTGTTCATTTGCCAGGTTGGCACAATAAACCTACCTCTCACATTAGGGTTATGCCAGCTTCATAGAATAAATTTGGAAGTTTGCCATCCTTTCTGTGTTCTGGAAGAGTTTGTGTAGGATGGGTATCAGCTCTTCTCAGAATGCTTGGTAGAATTTTCCTGTGAAGCCATCAAACCAGGGGTTTCTTTAGTTAGGAGTTTCTTGATGTCCTTGTGTATTTCTTGTTTTGCTATGGTCTGTTCAAGTTCTTAATGTCCATATGTGTTAATTTGGGGAGAGAGTGGTTTTCCACATATTTGTTTATGTCCTCCAAATTATTGAATTTGTTGGAATACTTTCTTTCATAATACTATGTAATTAATTTTTTTATTTCATTGGGTCTGTTTTAACTTTCCCTGTTTCATCCCTAATTCTAGATATTGATGTCTGGTCCTTCTTTGCTTTCTTAGTTTGCTCGCAGTTTGTCTATTTTGTTGATTCTTTCCAAGAACCAACTTTTTGCTCTGTTGATTCTTTCCATTCTTGTTTTCCATGTCATTTATCTCCACTCCAAATTTTTATGATTTCTTTTCTTTTGCTTAGAGGGATTTTGCTGTTGGCTCTGTTCTAGCTGCTGGAGGTGTTGAGTTAAGGTACTGACCATGCTTCACTTTTTTCATGTGTGCATTTATTGAAATAAAGTGACCTGTGATAGCTGCCTTTGTTGTGTCCTATAGTTTTCAGTATGTTGTATTGTCGTTCTCATTGGTTTTCTCAGAACTTCTTAATTTCCTCTGTAATGTAGGCTAATACACATTGGTTTTTGAAAAGCATGTTATTAAGTCTTCAGATGTTGGTCTTTGTTTCATTGTCCTTTCTATTGTTAATTTCCGACTTTACGCCACTTGGTCAGATAAGGTTTTCTGAATTTGCTCTTACACATTATGAGTGTCTCTGGATTTGTTTCTCTGGTCAACCTGAACTAATACACTTAGGTATAGTACTTTTTAATGAGTTAGAGAAGAGGGTTACGGAAGATGCGATTTTACTTGGTAAGTTTAAGGAGGTTGTATGTTGTTGATGTGAGAGGAACAGATTCCAGAGGTTATCTTGGGTGGGGTAGGGGAGTGTGTAGCAATTATGTAATCTACTGTGAATTTGAGGAAGAAGTAGAGACTAGCCTCTCAATCAGGTCATAGCCAATAAGACTTCTGTGTGGGCATGGCGTTCTCCAGAGGATTCTGGGAACTTCTGTATTTCTACTTGGAGGTGGAGCACACACATGCTGTGAGACATTCTTCTTAATAAGCCACATGGAACTATGCTGATGGAACCAGAGTCCTAGAGCTGGAGGAGTCACATGGAGACCCACACCAGCACTGAGATGCTTCTACCACCACTGGATCCACAAGGGTTTCCACCCACTGGCCTGTGATCTTCCTTCATTTGGCATCATTGCATGTGTTGCGTGAGTCTGAAGAGGAATTTATAGACTGCTATCAGATGTATGTGCTAATATTGCACATATGGACTTGAGCTAGACTGGGCTGGGGTGTTTTCTCAATATTCAATTGCTCTTGTATATAAATCTCTGTCTTATACACATATGAGTGTCTATGAATTTGTTTCTCTAGTCAACCCAGACTAATATAATAAATATATCAGAGTCCCTTATCAATCCTGTGTATTCTGTAGGTACAGGGTTTGGTGGTATGTTATTTTAATACCTTGTAATCTTGTAAGGTGCAAGAGTGTGGTAAAATTCAGGCTCAGGGATCATTTGGTGTGTGGAATGGCTACAAGAGCTGTATTCTTGTGATTTGAGTTAATTATCTTGCAAGAATGTACTTCTGGTGAATCAGGTCAGAGGGGATGGGGTTTGCTCTTTTCAGGTGGTGCTGGTGGCCAAGTGGAGGTGGGAGTTTATTCCTGTTACCTACCTAGGTAGCCTAGTGGGGTGGAGTACAGCAATGTCCTAATCAGTGGGCTGGTGTCTTATGTAAAAGTCTTGGCTTACTGACTTGCTAAATATGGGAGCATTAAGCAGCTTCTTATTTCCTAGGACTCTGCATCCAGGCCAAACTTGGAGAACCTGTTTCTAGCTGAAGCTGCTGCCTTTAATACCTTGTGGTTTTCCCGTGCTTTGTTACGTTAAAGTTTTGTAAATGAACCAGGTGTGAGATGGCTGAATTTCAGAAGTCAAAGTAGCTAACAAAGGCCTAGAATGGCAGTGCTTTTTAAGTTTTTTTTTAAGGGCAATTAGGGTGTTATGGTATGGGGGCTGTGCTGCACTATACCCCAGGGAAGGGGATTAGTCTGAGAACTGGGTCTGAATCTTACTGAGTATGCAGTCTTTGAGCCTGGCCCTGGCTGCCCAGTCAACTCAACCCTGTGCAGCTCAGTAGGCTGTGTTCCGGGATCTGCGTTCCGCCATGCAATGACCCAGAGGCTTCCAAAAGGCAGATGTTGTTGCTCTGTGATTTTAGTAAATTTGCACCTAATTATCTTTTATTGCACCATGCTGGCGGGCCTTGTAAGGAACGAGGGTAAAGGAGCAGTAGAGTGGCCAATGCTGTCTCTCTGGTTCTGGCAAGGGTGGGGTGGGGGGTGGGGGAGCGGTTAAAGCTTGTTGATGTGCACACGGAGAGAGCAAAGTGCCAGGGTGACTCTTGGGGTTGGCTTTCTTTCTGAGGCTTTCTTTGGGACATGGGATTATGACCTGCTCTTAGGCAGCAGTTTAGGGAAATTGCTGCATGCTGGTGGGTTGTGGATCTAGGATGAAGTGGGGGTGGCGGACATTGTCCCACTTGTCCTTGTGGAGGATGAGGAAAGCCTGCAGGCAGGCACAGTGAAACTAGAGCCCCCCGTTAACTCTGGAGTCACTCCATGGGTGAAAATCCGAAGGAGAAGTCTAAATTACAAACCCCAGAATACTGGGATTGTAGTTCTAGCACCCGGTTCCCCAATGTTGGCCTCCTTCCTTACCTCTTGAATTTATGGACTAACAATGGGAGCGCACAACTGGTGATTCTGCATGGACACCATCTTCCTGGAACTCCCCAGAACTGTTTTTAAAAGTCAATGAGAAATTATCCTATTTGTCACGTTGTCATACTTCATATTTTTATAGTTTAATATTTCCTAGAATATGAAAAGTGTCCACTCAGCCAGTATTTGTCCCAGGAACAAATAAATAAACAAGAGCATTTGATTGGAGACTTGAGTCTTCACTATTCCAAGTATGGTCCATGGACCAGCAGTTTGGCCCTCATCTTATTGAGTTGACTCTAATTCATGATGACCTTATTGTACAACAAAACAAAATGTAGTCTGATCCTGCATTATCCTTAAAATTGCCAGCATGCACCAATTTATCATTATGGCTATTGTGCTAATTCATCTCACCAGAGGTATCTCTTGCCCTTGTTGGCCTGCTACCAAATAAGTCCTCCTCTAGCAATTAATCTTTTTCTTTTTTCCAATCCATATTATTATGTCAGTTTTTTGTTTTCTTTTTTTAAAACAGGCTTGTTGGCATTTAATTCACATATCATAGAATTCAATAGTTCAATCATATTAAGAATACTTGCACAATTTTCACTGCAATCTATTTTAAAACATAGCATGTTCTTATTTCCTGTACTCATTAGCTCCCAATCCCCCCCACTTCACCCCCACCCCCAAACCATTAATCCTTATTATCTCTACAAGTTTTATTATCCTGGATTTCACAGACAGAAAACATACCAAAAGCAACAATAACAAAGTAAAGCAGAGGAAAATACTGAATCAAAAAGAAAGTAGAAAACATTAAAAAATAGAACAAATTTTAAATGAGTCAGAAGAAAGATCAAATAGTAGTTGTTAAACTTTTTTTCTACTGCTTTTTATAGTTTTTCAAGTTTTATTGGCATATAAATCACATATCACACAATTCAATAGTTCAATAATAACCAAGAAGAGTTGTACAATTATCACCACAATCACTTTTAGATCGTTTTCTTCATTACTGTACGCATCATTATTAGCTCCCCATTTCCCAGCAACTTCCCCTGTCATATTTCCAAAGAACCATTTATCTAGTTGCTGTCTCAATAGACTTACCTATCTTGGATTTCATACACAGAAAAACATCTAAGAAACAACAGGCCAAAACATCAACAACAAAAACGTAACAGGAATAGCATTCAAAAGCAGATAAAAACCATAGAAAAAATAGAAAAAAAAAGCAGAAATATTAAAAACTAAAACAGATTAAAAGGGATCAAAAGGGAGATCAAGTGGTAGGATGCTGAATTTTAACTGTACTGCACCTTAATCACCATGGGGCTTATTTCCCCATCAATATTTATTTTATTTACATAATTGTTTATTTTTGGTTAAACTGAGACAGCTTTGGAAGAGGTCAAAAGGGAGAATAAAACAATAAGATAATACATTTTGACCTAACTAAGTCTGCCATAATTAACTTTACAGTGCTGCTTTTGCACAACAGGGCTATTCACACCCCTCCACTAGGGGAGGAGGGATTCACTGGAGGCTTAATTCGTGTGTGAATCTTGCGATTGGATCTTGGTTTTCCACTGTCGTCCATCGCCGCCTTCAAACCAGATGTTCACAGTTTAAGGTGTTAAACTTCAACCTAACTGCATCTACAATAATTCACTTTACAATATACTCTGCATGGTAGCAAAGCTATTCACAACCCTCTTACATGGCCTGAGGATATTCACTGGAGGCTGAATCCACATGTATTTTCCCTTCACTTTGTTGTTTAACTGAAATTACTTTAAAATGGGTTCAAGGGGAGATCAAATTTTATAGTAGTCTAAGCTACAGTCTAACTATGTTTGTCATAACAATTTACAATGCTGTCTGTCTGGTAATAAGGTTATTCACATCCCTGGACTGTGGGGAGAGGAGATTCACCAGAGGCTTAATCCAAGTGTGGGCCTCATAAATGGATCTGGGGCTTCCACCAATATCCATAACCTTCTGAAAATCAGGTGTTCGCAATGTAAGCTCTGATAACATTATCTCCTTTGGATTTGTCTTTTATTATTTGCAACCCTTGGATCACATAACCTTGTGCGTTTCTTCTATGTGGACTTACTTGACACCTCACTTAGATGGCTACTATTCTTTATGATAGCTGAGCACCATCTGGTTTCTTCACCCTGCTTTGCTATAGCACCCCAATACTCAGTGATCTACTCAAGAGGACGCGCATCAAGCAGGGCCATGTTTTAAGAACTGTTTGTTTTTAAGTTGGAGTTAGAATTGTTAGTCCCAAATCCATTCATACATCTATAGTTTATATGTCTCTGGTTCACCCTACAGACATCATTGTCATTTTAGAGACTATTCCGGCAACCTTTTTTGACGATGTGTCTAAAGCAAATGAGTTGCTTAGTGTTTTGTTGTGATCTGTAAATGGTTTCATTAGCTAGTTTTTAAAAGTAGAATATTAGGACTATGTTCCTAGTATGTCTTAGTGTAGAAGTTCTCCTGAAACCTGCCTCTCATGGATGATCTTGCTGGGATTTTAAATACTAACAGCATAACTTCCAGCATCTTAACAACATGCAAGCCACCACAGAATGACAATCTGACAGACTGGTGGAATTAGGGTTACAAGTGAATTAGAATCTGTAATACAAACAGACCACCTCTACCCCTCCAGAAAATTCAAATGAACATTAAGGTTTGAAATGTACTGCTCTGAGAAACTTGTCAAACCTAATAACCATCTCTGGCAGGCTTAATGTTACAATGCCCGCAACTCTGCTAAGAGGATTCTGCTTAAATGTTAGTAAGAGTATTCAGTCCAACACAGAGTGTGGTGATTTTCTTATTCAACAAACACTAAACATGGGTATCTGCTTCTCAGAGATATCATGGGTTTCCTTCATTTCGAAAGACCATATCCTTACCTGAACAGGTATAGCCCTGCCCTTCCATCTCTTAGAACCCATGGCATGTAGAGAATGGGGAATTCCCTCAATTCTCAATATAATCAGCAATTAACATTACTTCTCATATGGAAACTCAAAGATAAGGCACTTAAAATGGACAGAAGGGAAGCAATTCAGAACCTGATAATTCAAAGGTACCTGTCTTATGACTCTGCTTGTCCATCTCTTTGCTAACAACCCCTGAGTTGTAGCCTAGGACTGATATACACAACAGGCTGCTTGTGCCTCATGTCAAAAACGCGTCTTCCCCATCTTTGTTTTCACTGTTGCAAACATACACATTTTCAGTGATAATAGAGTTTTACTCTGATCAGTAGCACAAAAGGGCTTTGAGGAATATTAGACATCGGTGATAGATTCCTGAGAGGATTTTAATAATAACCTAAACCCTAGCAAAATTGTTTCCAGAGGACATGCATTTCAGGTTTCTTGAAGTATGTTTATAATAAGCTGGAGAATTTCTCTTGTTGTCTTAATGTGCCAGGACTGGTTTCAGTTAAATTTTACATGAAAAGGATATATTAACCTGCATAAAATATGTTCTTAATCTCAATTTAAAATTAAAAAGAAAAAAAACATATATACAATATATTGCCCTCAAGTAAAAGCCTTGGGAAAAAACCAAAAACTTTGCCATGCCACATTAGTACCGTTTTTATAGAGATAAAAATGTTATGCCCCCCTCAGGGCCCATGTACAGCCCATTATTGTCACCGGGAGTTGGATGTGTAGATTATAGCAAAGAATCGATGTTGAGGCTTCAAAAAGGATGAGAAAAGGGAACGCATAAGTTGTTTGGTTTTTTGCTTTTTTTCCTTCAGTCCAGAGAGAGCAAGCAGCTGGGACTTTCCTTGAGCTGGGTCTGATGAAGATGAGACCCGACCTTCCTCACAGTAAAAGTGGGCGCATCTTGTATTACAGTCTGTTAACCGTGGGAAAAAGTCCTGCTTTAACCTCCTGTCCTGCAGTGGGTCCCGAGGTCTCTGCCGCCGTGCTCTTTTCGCACAGCAGATTTCTCTTTATGTTTCTCAGTGGCTTCGGATGTGAGGGGAGATTGGTTGAGGCTTTACTGATTTTGTTAAAAATGTGTCCATGGAAATGGTTACTTTGGAGAAGTTTTTTCCTTAAGACTGGATAGCACTTTAAGCCCCCTTTGCTGTTAGTTACAGTCCAGACAGTTGCAACTCATGCTGACCCCATGCACAATGGAACAAAATGCTCCCTGGTCCTGAATCATAAGTGCTGTAATAACTTGCCTTTCTTTGTAGTCCATTTTAGTCTGTTAACTCCACTGAAAATTTCTTAACATCATAAACACTCATGCACCCATGCGCGCAAAAGCGCGGCTCATTAATCAGGAATAGAATCTGAGTCTCCTACTCAGAAGTTGCAAATTCTACCACTGAACTATCATTGCCCCCAAGTACACCTCAGGAGCCCTTGGGGATCCAATGAGAAATCTCTGACAGCAATGGTGCAGCGAACTGCTTCACATCATTTTAGAGCAGGGTTGTGTTTAGTATTTGGAAAAGAAGGGACTTCTTAACTGAACACTGTAGAGCCTCGTTGTGTAGTGATTGCCCATTAGGCTGCTAACCACAAGATCAACAGTTAGAAACCGCCGGCTTCTGCGTGGGAAAAAGACAAGGCTTTCCATTCCCATGAAGTTGCAGTCTTGGAAACCCAGAGTGCAGCTCTATTCTGTCCTATTGGGTAACTGAATCAGAACTGACTTGATGGCAGTGAGCTAGTGTTGGGTTTAGTGTTCTTCTGGTCCATTGCATCACTGGTTCATCCATATCAACCTTCCCTACTTTCTCTAATTCATTACGTGAGCATTATGCACCAGCAGCAGTCAGTGTGTTAGATGCTGTAGAGATAGAGTTGGTGTCACCCAGCAAGCTTGGAAAAGTGGCAGAGAATGAGTTCCAGACTTAAGTCAGCCCTGACTTTCACCAGGCCCAGGCCCAGGCCCAGATGTGACTGTGAATGAGTGCCCTAGGCCCACTACTTTGGGGGATTTGAGAGTCTTGGAAGGGCCTAAACCATCTGTGTATGGAAACTTTCCATCACAGCTCAGCTAATTTGCTGCCTTTATCAAGAGTTTCATTGCCCTGTTGGGATTTTTCTCTTTTTTACTGTTTTTATTTTTATAATCTCACAAAACAATATCATTTGTGCTCACATTTTATTTTTTTAAAAGCCTATATTATTTAAAGTCTCTGTTTTGAGTACAGAGTACTCACAATTGTTATTAAAAGATTTTTTCAGTCTCAAATAGCGACATCTCCAGGCAGGGTGCCAGTTGGGAAAAAAAGGGGTTAAAACTTTTTTTTATTTTTTACCTTCAGGTTGGTTTTGCCAAAAAGGGGGGGGAATTTTCATTTTAACTTCTAAGATCATAAAAATATAACACTGTGTTTTAGGAAATGGTTTTCTTAGATTGATTCAGTCTAATCTACTACTACAACTTCATAAAGCATAACTTAAAGTAAGAAGAAACAGCTGTGAATATCCATTACTCATTGGAATGGAACTGTATGAAGTGTGACTCAAGGAAACTGAGGGGCTGTCAAAAATCAAGTGAAACGTCTGAAGATCAATATCCTAGTATTAATGAGCTGAAATGGACTGAAATGGGGCATTTTGAATCAGACTATCCTGTCACCTACTGTTACAGTGAGGGTAGACGCTGTGTCCTCCAGGTCCAGAAGGTAAAAGGAGAATCCAACTCCACTTCTGCCCAAGTAGGATTACGATCAGGCAGAGGTCAGACATTCCTCCATCCTTCAGTCTACTTTGCCTTATGCTAACACCATCTATCACTCCCACAGCACTCTGCTTCTCTGCCGGGTTCTGTAATCCATTGCAATGGCCACACAAAAGTCACAGATATTACTCATGATCATGAGATTAATTAGGAAAATGAACAGGTTACAAATCCAAACTCCCTGCTATCAAGTCAGTGCCCTACAGAGAGTAGAACTCCCTTGCCCCTTCATATTTCCAAAACTAATGGTTTATGGATGTAGAAAATCCCATCTTTCTCCCATGGAGTGGCTTGTGGTTTCAGATTGCTAACGCAGCTCGCAGGCCGAGGTGTAAACACTACACCACTTGGACTCTGGGAGAAGGAAGGGACTTCTACTCTCATCAACCAGTAGTCTCAGAAATCCACAGCGGATTGTTATGATCAGCATCAACCTGAGTTAACAGGTTATAAAATATCAAGGATAGTTTTCTTTTGTCTACAGTACCACTTCTCAGCTATGCAGGGAGGCACACCACTCCCTGGTCCTTGGCCTCTCAGTATACAGCACCTTGCCTTTGCCTTGCTTGGTAAAGTATTACCAAGCTGCTTCAGCACTGCTAAATGTTGAAAGGACACCAAGGCAGCCTCCTGCCCAAAGGCACTCAGTTTTACTCAGTCCCTGGCCTGGATCTCTGCTGTGCTGCCTCATTGTCTCAGCATGGCTCCTCTGCTCTGGTTCATGATCTCAGTGCTGCTCTTATTCTCTCTCTCCATGCAAGGTTCCTAGACCCACTTCACCCTTCTTGTTTCTTCTTTATTTCCTGTCACGGGCTTCCCTGTTCCTGCTTCTGAAATGACAAAAGTGACCTTTCCTCAAGTTGGAGTCCTCTACACCTTATTATCTTGTTTCTAAGCAGTCATTTGGTGGAAGACACAAAAAGGGTAGATAGAGAAGCTGTACCAAATAATTTCCTTTCACTACAGCCAAGAATGACAAATTGAATCGGAGTGATGCTGCATTCATTACTGAAAAAGAGTATTTAAAGATCTATCCTGAAATACAGCTCTGTCAATGTTAATAAAATAGAGGATCCAGAAGAAACTCCAAAACTTGTTCTTGATTATAGAGTAGTTGAAACAAAGGGGTGAAATGATGCAGTAAAAGAACTCAGCAAAAGATTTAGTATTAAGGTAGCAGAAGGACATTGGGCCTCTACTCAAGTACTCCCTCAGCACAAGAATACTTTCTTCTAGTAAATTGGCATTCTATGATGCTCACCTTCCCGACACAACCGCTGAAGACAAAGCGGGTGAATAAGCAAATGTGGTGAAGAAAGCTGATGGTGCCTGGCTATCAAATGGTATAGCGTCTGGGGTCTTAAAGGCTTGAAGGTAAACAAGCGGCCATCTAGCTCAGAAGCAACAAAGCCCACATGGAACAACATATCAACCTGTGTGATCACGGGGTGTCGAACGGATCACTGAAGACAAATGGGTGCATAAGCAAATGTGGTGAAGAAAGCTGATGGTGCCTGGCTATCAAAAAGTATAGCGTCTGGGGTCTTAAAGGCTTGAAGGTAATCAGGTGGCCATCAAGCTCAGAAGCAACAAAGCCCACATGGAAGAAGCACACCAGCCTATGCAACCACGAGGTGTCGAAGGGATCAGGTGTAAGGCATCATCAGAACAAAAAATCTTACCATAGTGAATGATGGGGGGAGTGCGGAGTGGAGATCCAAAGCCCATTAGTAGGCCACTGGAGATCCCCTTGCAGAGGGGTCTCGGGGAGGAGACGAGCCAGTCAGGGTGCGATGTAACAATGATGAGAAATACAACCTTCCTCTAGTTCCTAAAGGTTTCCTCCCCGCTCCCACTACCATGACTCGAATTCTATCTTGCAAGACTGGCTAGACCCGAGGAGGGACCCTGGTACAGATAGGAACTGAAAATACAGGGAATCCAGGATGGATGAGCCCTATAGGACCAGTGGTGTGAGTGGCAAAACAGGGAGGGTAAAGGGAGAATGGGTAGGAAAGAGGGAACCGATTACATGGAACTGTGTGTGACCTCCTCCCTGGGGGACAGACAACCGAAAAGTGGATGAAGGGAGACGTCGGACAGGGCAAGATATGACAAAATACCCATTTATAAACTATCAAGGGCTCATGCGGGAGGGGGGAGCGGGGAGGGAGGGGAAAAATGAGGACCTAATGTCGGGGGTTTAAATGGAGAGAAAATGTTTTGAGAAACGATGTACAAATGCGCTTTACACAATTGATGTGTGTATGGATTGGGATAACAGTTGTATGAGCCCCTAATAAAATGTTAAAAAAGGAAAAAAAAATATTTCAAAGAATAGTTCAGTAAAACAACATAAAATACCATAATGATATGTTAAAAGACTTGGAATTAGAAAACCCCAAAAGAATAACATGCTCTACATTTCTCAAACTGAAAGAACTGATGAAAAAACTCAAGTTTCCAGTTGCAATATTGAAGGATTCTGTGGGCAAAGTATTGAATAATACAGGAGACAGCAACAGAAGATGGAAGGAATAAAGAGAACTAATATATCAAAAAAGATTGTTTGACATTCAACCATAGAACGAATTAGCAAGTGATTTAAAAGCAATGCTTTTGAAGAAGAAAATCTAAGGTGCACTGAAGACCTTGGTGCAAAACAAGGCTCCAGGAATTGACAGAGTACCAATTGAAGTGTTTCACCAACTGAATGCAGCATTCGAAGTTCTTACTCATCTATGCCAAGAGATGTGTCCATTGCAAAGACAAGTAATCAAACAGAATGAGAACATTGTCAAATAATATCATTACTATCACATGCAAGTAAAATTTTGTTGAAGACCAGCAGTACATCAACAGGAAAGTATTATAAATTTCAGACAGATTCAGAAGAGGTCATAGCATAACAGATATCATTGCTGGTGTCAGGTGGATCTTAAGTGACATCAGAAAGTGCCAAAAAGCTATTTGTTGTCATTTGTAGGTGCCACCGAGTCAGCTCTGGCCCGTAGTGACCCTATGTACAACAGAATGAAACACTTCCCCATGCAAGACAGGAAAAAATAATAATTTGTAAATTATCAAAGGTTCATGAGGGAGGATGGAAGGGTGAGGGAGGGGAAAAAAGGAGGATCTGATACCAAGGGCTCAAGTAGAAAGAAAATGCTTTGAAAACGATGATGGCAACATCGTACAAATGTACTTGACACAATGGATGGATGGATGGGTTGTGATAAGAGTTGTACGAGCTCCCAGTAAAGTGATTAAAGAAAAAAA
>NW_022111365.1:9921377-9923558 GCF_000313985.2 Echinops telfairi
GCTGTGGATTTGTTTCTCCAAAGTACCCAGACTAATAAGTGAGCTTATGTACAATAGACCAAAACACTACACGGTCCTATGCCATCCTCACAATTGTTCCTCCGCCTGAGCCTGCTGATGCAACCACTGTGTCAGTGCATCTCGTCAAGGGCCTTCCTTTTTCCTGCTGCCCTTCCACTTTAACAAAAGTGAGGTCCTTCTCCAGGTACTGATCTCTCCTGACAATATGTCCACGAGAGTTGCCATCCTTGCTTCCAAAGAGCACTCTGGCCTACTTCTTCTAACACAGATCGATCTGTCCTTTTCGCAGTCCATGGTGTTTTCAATATTCTTCTCCAGTGCACAATTCAAATGCATTTATTCTTCTTTGGTCTTCCTTATTTCAGTGTCCAGCTTTCACATGCATATGATGCAATGGAGAACACCATGGCTTGAGTAGGGTGGACCTTAGTCCTCAAAGTAACATCCTTGCTCTTCAATACTCTAAAAAGGTATTATGCAGCAGATTCACTTAATGCAATATGCCTTTTGATCTCTTGACTGCTGCTTCCATGAGCGTTGATTGTGGAGCAAGCAAGAAAAATTCCTTGACAACTTCAACCTCTTCTCCATTTATCATGATGGCACTTATTGGTCCAGTTGTGAGGATTGTGCTCTTCTTTACATTGACTTGTAATCCATACCGAAGGCTACAATCCTGGATCTTCCTTGGCAGGTGCTTCAAGTCCTCCTGCACGCAAGGTTGTGTCACCTGTCTATCACGGGTTGTTAATAAGCATTCCTCCAATCCTGATGCAGCACTCTTTTTTATAATCCAGCTTCTTTAATGATTTGCTCAGCATATATATTGAACACATGTGGTTAAAGTATACAACCCTGATGCGCACCTTTCCTGATTTTATAGCATGCAGTGTCCCCTTGTTCTGTTCACACAGCTGCCTTTTGATCCATATACAAGTTCTGAATGAGCACAATGAAGTGTTTGAGAGTTTCCATTCTTTGCAAGGTTATCCACAGTTTTCTTATGGCCCACAGAGTCAAATGCCTTTGCATAGCCAAAGAAATACAAGTAAACAGATGCGTCTGTCATCAGCATTGATACATGATATATTGGTAAATATATCCTCTTCTGAATCCAGCCTGAATATCTGACAGTTCCCTGTCAATGTACTGCTGCGACCATTGTTGGATTATCTTCAGCAAAATTTTGTTTGTGTACAATATCAATGATATCGTTCTATAGTTTGAACATTCTTTTGGGTCACCTTTCATTGGAATGGGCCCAAATATGGATCTCTTCCAGTCAATTGTTATCAAATTCTCTGGCATAAATGAGTGCTTCCAGTGCTTCTTCAATTCGCTGAAACATTCCAATGGCTACTTACAATTCCTGAGCCTTGTTTTTGGCTAATGCTTTTAGTGCAGTTTGAACTTCTTCCTTCAGTGCCATTGGTTCTTGCCCATGTCCTCCCCACCCCCCCGAAATGGTGGTATATGGACTCATTGTTTTGGATACAGAGACTCTGTGTATCCTTTCTAACGTCTCTTGGTGCTTCCTGCATCATTCAATATTTTGTCCATAGGATCTTTCAAAATCTTCCAAGAAGGTGGGCTATGTGGAAAAGAATGCAGAAACAAGTTTGGAGGAAGACTTAGTAACAGCCTGTGATATGCAGACGACACAACTTTGCTTGTTGAAAGTCAAGAAAACTTGAAGCACTTGCTGGTAAAGATAAAGATTACACCTTTCACATCAAGAAAACAAAAACGTTCAGAACTGGACCAATAAGAAGCACAGCAATAAATGGAGAAAGCGTTGAAGTTCTTAAGGATTTAATTTTGGCCATCCACAATCTATGGCTATCAAAGCAGCAGCCAATAAATAAAATTGCATTGGGCAATTCTGATGCAAAAGCCTCTGTAAAGAGTTTGATAGCAAAGATGCCACTCTGAGGTCTAGGTGCATCTGACCAAGCCACCCTATTTTCAGTAGCCTCACACCATGTGAAGGATGGACATTTAATAAAGAAACACAGGGAAGATACTTGATGCGTTTAGAGTATGCTTGTGGGTAATATTGTATATATTATGTCCTGCTAGAAGAAAGAACAAGTACATCTTGGAAGAAGTACAGCCAGAATGTGCCTTAGAAGTGAGGATGGTGAAAATTAATGTGATTTG
>NW_022111365.1:9923763-9924763 GCF_000313985.2 Echinops telfairi
ATCTAAGCTTCAGTAGCTATTGCATCGGTGATCATTCCACTGGTTTCTGGACCTCATCAGTTCTTTACTTATTAAGGTTGATGATCTTCCTTCTCTTGGCTCATCTTTGAGGTCTGCTAGTGCAGGGAATTGTATAATGTGGCTCTTCTAGCCATAACTTCTAACTCCCACCAAATAACCTTTCCCTGCCTGGGTCTGAAAAGAAGGTGGGGGAAGATACTGATAGGATTCATCTGTGAATAACTATGATTAGGGCTCCCTGGAGTGCCATCCTGATTTGTATAAGATGAGCTTTCTGAGGAGGAAGACTCTCCTTACCTGCAAGAGCAGGAGTGGAGCCTGTCTCCGATACCTGCAATCCCTGTGCAGTGAACCGCCTAGATCCAAGATGACAGTCAAAACATCAAAGGAGCAGCAGCAGAACCAGGACCCAAAGCATGGAACAGAATGATGGACCTCCCAACCCAAGGAGCATTTAAAGCTGAGTGCTTTGGGACTTGAGTTTACAGAGTGGGGTGCCTTTGAGGACTTAATTCAGAAAGTTGGGCTAGCCGACCCATAGAGTTTGAGCTGAAAACTGTTGGGTTGAGGCTTACAGAAGAGTGGCATATTCCTTTGGACACTTATTAGCAGATAGGAAAAAACATTGTAGCAGGTTCTGATAAACAGCTCAACCATGAGTAATAATTGATTTTATAGTTTGTTAACTTCCTTAATAAATGCTTTAATCTTGAATTTTATCTGTCAGTTCTGTGTAGCCATTGCATTGAATATTAGAACCCAGAGAAGTAAAATAGAAAACAGAGAGAGTCCAAGGCCTTCCCTACCTTCCTCAAAAGACTTCGTCCACCTCAAATTGTTGTTTCACCTGGGGCAGCATTTCTGTCAGCTTGTTGCAGAACGTCAATGATTTAGGAAGCTATCCACCTGACTTTTGGCATTCACTCTGCCCTCAGATCTACACACACACACACACACACACACACACACACACACACAC
>NW_022111365.1:9925320-9925574 GCF_000313985.2 Echinops telfairi
ATCTGTGAGACCAGTGATATCTATAGAACTTTTGTGATGTAACTTTCAAGTTTTTTTCTCATCTCTTTTACACATTTATCCATTCCTTTTAAAATGTTTAGTGAGTAACCACTGCCGAATCCAGTGGGATCACTAGGAATGGTGTTACCCAGTGCAGTACCTCATGGTATCAGCCCCCTCTGTGGACGTTTTCATACTCCAGATCATAAAGAATCTGTAGTGTCTCTAGAGCAACAAAACCTGTGTGTGTGTGT
>NW_022111365.1:9926385-9995906 GCF_000313985.2 Echinops telfairi
ATGAGGGAGGGGGAAAATGAGCAGCCGATATTAAGGGCTCAAGTAGAAAGCAAATATTTTGAGAATGATGATGGCAACATATGTACATATGTGCCTGACACAATGGATGTATGTATGGATTGTGATAAGAATTGTACGAACCCCCAATAAAATGAAAGAGAAAAAAAAAGACAGATACGGGCCTCTGCCGGCAGAGGTGAATAAATCCAGGACAACGAGCTGCTGCTGACTCCCAGATGCAGCAGGAATTACAGCAGGCCACTAGCTCTAGTCCAAAGAATAGAGGTCAGATGCAGGATTCAGACCCACCAAAAAGCCAGGTTTTCTACAGTGTCCACTTATATTAAAAGCAGGCCACACTGCTGAGGAGAATTCTTGAGAAATTACTACATATTAACTGCCAAATCTTTAAGAATCCCAGACACAAAACCATAATTATCACACTTAGAAATGTTTATCATCATTTTTAAAATTATGGAATAATATGTCATTGAGACCCTTATGACCATGCAGAGCCAGGCAGTGTTTCATTCTGCCATACAGAGGACACTACGAGTCGGAAACCGATGCAAAGCACTTGACCACACATGATGGTTGTAAATTGCTTAATTATATTTTTTCTTAGACTATTGATAAGATTTTCCTGTAAAACATTTCTTCTTTCTACATTGTATTATAACATTGTTCATTGCAACATTATTAATAACTAAATAGAAGCTTTTTATTTTTCTTTCTCTATATTACTGCTAAAGCCTCAAAAAGTTAAATATATGTTCAAAAATACTACATATTAGAATATTGAAGTTAAACATGGGAAAATATGATAAAATTAATAGCTAAAAAAACAGCAATAAAAGTAGCACTTTGACTTATAGCTCATGTAAAAGGAACCACTTTGTTTTGAAGCCTCATTATAATTGAATAATAATTAACACTGAATAGAGTATATTAGAAAGGTGGAAAAAATAAATTACCATGGCATTTTAGGTATAATATAAACTGTACTTACAAAAAATATTTTTGTTGTTGTAACTGACAGGGATATTAACTTGGTTGAAGGAGACATGGACTTGGTTGAAGGGGGAAGTCAGTATAAAATAAGAGACCAGGAAAAATGATGGATTCAGGGGAACCACAAAGAGGGATAAAAGAGTTAAAGGCAACAGAAAGAAATATTGTTATATGCACAGTACTGAGAATAGCAACAGTCTATGAGGTCATGTGTGGCTAGGCTTGCAGACAGAATATATGTGCCAGGCAGAGTAGGAGTGTATATTTATATATATATGTTTATATATAGAGAGAGAGAAAGTGGGAGGGGGAGAGAGGGAGGAAGAGAGATACAGGATATTTATACAAGGGCTCAGGACCATTGTTTGGATCTAAATTTCATTGGCATAACATAGTCTACAAAGACAATGTTCTTCATCCTACTTTGGTGAGTATCAACTGGTAGTTTATAAGCTTGGGAGCTTCCCCCAGGTGAATATATTTATTTCTCCAAGCTGAAGGAAAGAAAGGTGAAGAAAGTTGAAGATGCATCAAAACAATTAGTCCAGTGGACTAATGGACCATGCAACAGTCTTCATGACCCTGAGACCAGAAGAACTAGATGGTGCCTGGCTACCACTACCAACGACTCTGAAGGTCCTGGATTGAGTAGGAGAAAAATGTGGACCAAAACTCAAAATCATGAAAAATACCAGACTTACTGGTTGCATAGGGAATGGTGGAACGCCGGAGACTATGACCCTTAGTCCCTCTTCCGGTCTGAAACTGAACTCGACCCCTAGCTCTATATTCAGGCAAAAGACAGGTCTACAAAGGAAATAATAGCACTAGTGAGATACACACACCTTAGAACCATCAACCATTTGAGATTAAAAGGGCAGCATTCATCCAAGGACTAATTTCAGGAGGGTTAGGAAAGAAGGGAGAATGGAAATAGAAGCCAAAGGAGGAAATAGGATAAGTGATGTTATAGTGTGGGGATTTCAATCAATGAGATGAAACACAAACTTTTACCTCACTAACAGTAAAACATTAAAAGAAATGATAAATTTCTGCTGAAACACTAAACAAAATTTTTTTTAGAAAATCATTTTCATGTCACTTCCTCTGACAGTGTCCTTGCAATAGACATCCTCCCTGCCATGCCCACCCTCTGAAACCATCTCCCTTGTGAAGTCACTGGTCCGGTCATCCTTGGTTAGAAGCTAGTGGTAGGCTTGAAGGGGCCAGTGTCCCCAGTAACTTGCCATCAGTTATGGAATTAGCCAACTATGAACAAGGATCTTTGCTTGGAAAGCCAATTGTTAAACATTGACCAGCACAGCCCTGTATGCAGCAGTGAACAAGTGTGAGTCACTGTTTTTGTAGTGTGCCACTCTTTTGCTTTAGCCTCTCCATGTGCAAAATGAAGCTCATGAGAGGGCCTGCTGCATAGTGCTGCTGTTGCTCGAAGTAAGCAGTGAGTGCTATAATTCTAGCTGTAGAATAACAGAATTAACAGTAACAGTAAAAGAACTAAATGGAGAGTAACTTATAATGTCAGAAGTGACACGTGACATGAGGTTCAATTAAGCTGAGAAGGGGAAATGGAGAGGGGTTGTGCAGAAGACCACATTGGAGTAGCATGCCATGCTTTGATGTGGGGAACATTCCAGGCAGAGAGGACAGTCAAAGTCAAGTTTCAGAGGTGAGCCTGAGCAAGGAGTGCTATCCAAGTACGCCTATTGAGCATGGGACCCTGTGACAGAGCCCTGAGGGAGCAAGTGGGAACAGCATGGACGAGAAGGACAGAAGGGACCTGGTTAAGCTCCCACAGGGCCTGCCTGTCCAGAGAAGGGCTTTGGAGTTTAAGTGTGACCAGAATATAAGGAAGGATGTTGTTCATGGATATGACACATGGATTGACTTGTGTTTTTAAAAGGAATCCTGAAGTTCACTGTTGTTTGCCAGCCTCTGGGCATGTGTGATAGTTCTCTAAGTGTGAAATAGCGTTATTGACGATCAATAACAGTAATAATCACCAGCTATTTTCAAGTTGATTCCAACATGTAGCGGTTCCACGTGGTCCACAGTATTTGCAATGTCTAATTATGTTTTTGTGGTAGATTTCTCAGTGCCTCTCGGTGGACATAAATCTTTTGGTTAGCACCTGAGAAGCCTTAAGTATTTGTACTACCCTGAAACCCCAACTGAAAGAGTTTGCCACTTCATGAGTAAAAGGTGTGTCCATCAGCTCCCACAAGTACTGCAGCCTTGGGAACCCTGCAGGGTTTCAAGTACACTGCCGTAGAGCTGATGTCGACTCATTAAGATCTTTAGGAGTCAGAATTTACTTGGTTTTTGCTGTTTTGTTTTAATAATAATAATAGAACACTTGTATAGTGTTTACTATATACTTATTAAGTATTTTTCTAGGTACATGGAATGTATTAATATATTCAATTCTCAAAATAATCCAGTGACATATGTACTGTTATTATCCCCACTTTACAGATGAGTAAACAAGGCCCAGAGAGGTTACGTAATTTTTGCAAGGTCACACAATTCATACATGACTTCTGTCTCCAAGAGTCCTTCCTATTGAACACCAATGGACTTACCACAATCAGATAAACTTAGAAAAGTGTTGAAATTTTCAGTAAATTCTCAGTATTCTCAGGCTAGACCTCTATGCAGAACTATATAATCAAACACACACTTTTTCTAACTATAAACATCTCCTTGAATAATTCTGGCAGTTAAAGTGCTTGTGGAAAGCAATAAAGCATATGTACATCTGCAATCCACAGAGATGAGAAAGTGAGTTATTCAATTAGATCATAGGAGCAGTTTTTATGGGAGCAGAATTATGAAAAGTTTCATGTATCAGGACCTTGCCTAATATATAATCGCATTTTTGCTTCTGAAACATAAGGTGGTAAACTTGAGGAACAACCAGTTGTCTGTCAGCTGTGGCACACTCGGCAGCTGAGCACTATTACCAACATCTCAGCCCTGCCTCTCTGTGTCTGGTTTTAGCAAGAACTGCAGTTGGTCACTTCTTTTCTTTGATGAGAGTAGCTAACCTGGGCATGTGACTTTCTGTCATATCAAATTTGTTCTGGGAATGCATTTTACATTCTTTGTTTGTATCTTCCAGGCATGAATTTGCTTTGCTCTTGCTGAAAAGCTAGATTGGACTTTGAAATCCTCGTTTCCATGTAAAGCTTCTTTCCTGGATTCCAGATCTTGTTTCCAACTTTGCTTCTAGTTCTTGTGGCATTGTAGGGAATAAATCCAGGGTTATTGACCATTTGTCACTGGGTAAGTCACTGTAGTGAGAACCTAGAAGATTGATTCCCAAGGTTTATAGATGACTGAAGCAACAGAAGAGCTGCAGATATTGTGTCTTAGAAGGTGTGTGGGCCCCCACTGCAGTGGCTCAGGGCTCCAGTCTCAGGACTCTTGCTCAGATGTAGATATTCTCATAAGTCAGCTATCACAGCTGCATCCTAGATCTGGGCAGTGCAAATGAATCCCAGACCTCACCTCTGAGTACCATATCAATCAATAGGAGTTGGGGGGCAGGGGGAAAAATCAGTAGGAGTTATGCTACTAGAGGCAGAGTCCCAGTAGGCCAGGGCATACAGTGGTGAGGAGTAGGGAAGGTCGCAGGATATTTGACTACAATGGTTAGTTAGAAAAATTCTCCTGAACTGCTCTAATTCTCTCCACCTGGCACCTAATCTCATGTTTCTACCTGTTCCGCAGGCACCTCCACTCAGAACAGGCAGCCTAGTCAAATCAGAGCTTGCACTTTTCAGGCCTCCATACAACGCTGGCAGAAGTGCCACCTGTTCTATTCTCGAACTAAGAGTCTTAGAGAATCTAGATTGTGGGGCGAAAGGGGAGGGCTCACTGGCGGCATCGTAATAGATCTCCTTTTATCATTCCCTCTCCTACACTCAGTGACTGTTTAGTTGTGTTTGCCCATGAAATGTCTATGAGTTCTTTCTCCTGATGGCCTCTTGCCCAACTCTCCCTACACACACCAGACCAACCCCCCTGTTGTCAGAGGGGGACAGAACCAGCTCCTTGCTCCTTGCTGCCTTTTTGGTTGTTGTTCATGGTGCCAACCATGTGGCATGGGCTGTTCTGAAACTGGTAATGAATTTTCCCAGTGATACCTTCCCATCTGCTTCCATGGAAGCCTGCTGTCTGCTTATAGACAAGAACTTCTCTGCCTATGAACTGTCTAGTGGTGGACACTGTAGGTCCACAGGACAGGGAAGAGTGTGGTCCCTGCATGAAAGACTGCTTGGTTTGAATCTCTGTCTCACCTAGAAATGACCATGTAACCGTTAGCAAGTGACAGAACTCTTTCTGTACATATTCAAATTTCTATAGAGCATTCTTACATTTTCATATAGGCTAGGTATGGTTGGAATTGTCCCAATACCAATTTTTCTAGGGTTGTGGGGGTGGGTGTTATGTTTCCACAAATGTTCCTTTTATTTTCCTTATATTCCTATGTTGATCTGTGAAGTGGGCATAATAATTGAATACTTCATAGGACTGGTGTGAGAATTAAGTGAGACAGTGAAAATAAGCTACAATTTGCTGAAATTCTTATTTTGTCAACCTGTGGCTTCTGGACTCAGAGAACTGAATCTTATTTATTTATTTATTTATTTATTTATTTATTTATTTTTTTATTTATTTTAAATGAGTCTTAACCACCGTACTCTGCTATTTCCAAAATTGAATTTGGATTATTTCCTGTTTGCTTTCACTTAATCTCGCTGTACATTTTATTTTGATTAGCATCAAAGAAATTTGCATTCTCTTTTTATAAAATGTTTACATAAAAATAAATATGCCAGTTGACAGAAATGTGGAACTGAAAGTTAAGCCAAGTTCATAAGCAAGGCATATTGATTCAAACTGAACTGATACTTGAGTTTGCAAACTTGAGTTTGAAACTTGAGTTTGCCATTACAGAGACTCACTGAGGATCCTCTCTCAAGTAGAACTTGCTTAATGTACCTCAATTTCTTTGGTGTGCATATTTTTATGTGCATTAGATTTTTTAAAGGAAAGGGGTTTGTTATTGTTGCAATTGTTTTTAATCAGCCACTCCTCTGTTGAATAAAAAATGAGTACTTATTTTAAAGGGGGAAGAGAAAGACTTCCACAGATTACATGTAATTCTCCCCGGCAAATAGATCTTGATAGTGCAGCGCTCTAAAAGGGCAATCACATTTTTCGATTCCAAGGTGATGTTAGAATGAACATCCTCATGTCCTACTTATTGATCTGTTGCTGTGATAATGGTATTACCCAATTGAACTTCTGACATTGGAGAACTTGCAGTTACTACAACTACATTTTTTTTATTCCAATGACTTAAATCCACTTGCTCATTCAACTGTGGTATTTATGATATGATTGGCAGGAGTCTGCATAAAGGATTGTTAAATCTCTCTCAGTAAGAACGTGGACTTTGGACTGGTTTTCCACATTTTCTGTGTTGTTTTGTTTTGTTTTTCTTTTGGTTTTAGGTTTTTTTCATATTGGTGTTTATCTCATATATATTTTGTCATTGGGGGTAACACTCTAGAATTTTTGTTACATGTTTTACTGTTTTTCAGTATATGAAACCCAGGATTGGTGAACCTTTAGAGACAGCAAGCAGAATAGGGGTTCCTAGGGGGGAAGAGTGTTGGGGGGACAAAGGGGAGTTGACATCAAGGAGTTCAAGAAGGAAGAGTATACTTTGAAACTGATGGTGGTAATTGTACCATACTACTTGATATATGATTGAACCATAGAATGATGTGATATCTGTATTAGCTCCCAATAAAATGGTTTAAAAATAAACAAAACTTAAGAACAATATCCACGAAATTAAACATGCAGAAATTATTATGAGCTTGAAGTGTGCCTCTCAAAGAGATGCACAACTTCTGAATATTTTGGAGTTGACTTTTCTATCACTAGTCCTATCAGGAAATCCCTTCTCTATGGACATACTTTGCATAAATATTACTCTCAAACTGATGGAAGAAGGGCTGAAATTAGAAGTCAATAGTTCAGTTGGGCAGTCTTATCTGCTGGTGCACTGCTCCAACTATTCATAAAACAGAAACATGACCTAATATCTTAAGCTATGAAACTTGCATATTTGTTTGTTACGTCTTAGACCCACTAGTTCCATCACTATTTTAGAAAACTGGCTGTGGTGATAATTTCCTAATGTTTCTGAGGGGAAATTTTGCGAACTGAAAGATTAATCTGGCCTATCATCTGTGAGTGAACAGTTGAATTTGATACTTGAGTTGCAAGTCTCTTAAAGACAACCCAAAGCAAATTACAACTCCAATAAATACCTACTCAACCCCCAAAACAAACTCACTGCCATTGAGTCAGTGCCAACTCATGGCAGCCTGTAGAACAGAGTACAACTGCCCCTGTGGGTTTCTGAGACTATAACTGTTTACAGGAGTTAAAAAGCCCCATCTTTCTCCCAAATACCTTCTAGACTGGCTAAAGTTAAAACATAATAATAAGAGACAAAACCACTTGTTGAGAAGCTTGTGGAATAACTGGAATTCTCGTTTATCGTGGCTTGAGGGAAAAGTGGGATAGACATGCTAAACAAAGCAGTTTGAGAATATCTTTTTAAAGTTAAACATAAACTTTCCCTTTGATCCAGTAAACTCACTATTAGTGTATTTTCTCTAGAAGGGTGGTGGGAATTTTCAGCTTTGGGGTTTTATAAAGTATACCAGTATGGCCCTTGAATGATGTTGTAACTGCCCAATTAATGTCCCTTGACACAAAAAAGTTTCCTCTCGTCTGCTCTAGAAGAATGAAACTATCACCCAAAAAATCTGTACACAATATTTATAGAAATTATTCATAATTTCCCATAACTTGAAACACCTCAAATGTCCTTCAACAGGTTAATAGATTAACAAACTGGCATATCCACGCCATGAAATACTACTCAGCAATAAAAAGATGCAAGCCATTTGTTCACACAACTTAAAGAGAAGTCCTGAGGAGGGTTGATGATTCTGTCCTGTATCATGAGTTCCATGGTGGCTACATCAATCTCTTTGTGTTCAAATTGTGTGGTTAACATTCATAGAACTGTACACCTAAAAAGTCAAATTTACCACACTTTAAA
Source organism: Echinops telfairi (assembly GCF_000313985.2). Classification (NCBI taxonomy): domain Eukaryota; kingdom Metazoa; phylum Chordata; class Mammalia; order Afrosoricida; family Tenrecidae; genus Echinops; species Echinops telfairi. Next base: position 9,934,568 of record NW_022111365.1, read on the forward strand.
AACTCCTTCATGGGACTGGAAAGCATAGTAGGATTAATGAATGGGACTGTAATTATGGGCTACATGTGTGTACACATGCATGCATGTACACGTCCAAATGGGTGTTTACATGTATAGGCTTGCATATGTATCACACCTCACATTTCACATATTTGAGAGCATAGCTCAGGAGCATGCTTAGAAAGTTTTAAACTTTCATTTCTTCCTTCCTTTATCAGTGAACAGTTCTGGGGTTATTGTGTGAGGGGGAGAATGACAGTGGATTTCAGTACAAGAGCAGGAGCTTGTTTGTGGTACAGCATTTGTGTGGGGAGTGTATGATCCTGGCTTATGTCACAGGGTAAAGCTTGACTCAGAAAAATGAGAGTTCACCCTGGTGTTTGAGGGAGGCAACTTCACGCAGGGCGAACAGGCACCTGAACTCACTTTCCCTTTTTAGAGCAGCGTCCAAAGGAGGGCTTAGAAGAAAGACAGGGTGGGCCTACAAGGTAGTTTGCATCCATGTACATTAGATTTTGCCAGGATGTCAAGAGTGAATATGTGCCTTTTCTTTGAGTTTTTCAACCTATAGCATTTATTGGTAGCTAATCCCTTAAATAATCCAAATAATGGGTCAGAAAGGTTCTCCAGGGAATGTCAGGGACTCTGTATTGTGAAGAAATACATCCTTCTGGTTCATGTTAATACCTGTCTCTTTTGATCTGGTGAGAAGGATGTGGAGTTTCTCAGCATAAAGGACACGGGCCCCAGGAGACTGATTGTTGAAAGGCTTAGGAGGACTTCCGCCTAGGCCTGGAAGGCTCAGTTCACAACACCTTGATTAGTTCGTGTAGTTCACCTTGTCTAGAAACTAATTGGCATGCATTTTTCTTACACAACAACATACCCTTGGCATGTCGGTCCCATGGCTTTTCTGTATAGACTATAAAAAGTTGCCCTTTCAGAATATACACAAGACAGAAATTCCCCTATAGTCTTGCACCTGAGAGAAAATTTTGGCTGAATAGGAGCTGAGTGTTCACTCAGACTGATGACCCTTGGGAGATCCTCAAGCTGGTCTAGTAGTTTAAAGGCCATAAAAAATAATGCCTCTTGTTCCTCCCCACTACCCTTAACACAATGACCTTGGTTATCATTCTTGTTACATCAAGGTCTCAGTCTCTAGTGCATTTGTTTGTTATGGAAAAGGAAGAGAAACCTTGCCCCCAAAGGGCTGAGCACCCATATGTTGCCTGACACTTGCACAGTCTAGGAACTCTTTGCTGTGGGATTTATCCTCAACCTCCCATCTGCCTGCATTTTCGCATTTGCCATGTCATCATCATTAGGACTGACAATAAACAAAAACAAAAGGTGATTTCAGAGAGGGTGAAGAGTGGCGGGGTGAGGGGTGGGGGAGAACCAGGCTGGAAATTAAACATGACTCAGAATTAGTGTCTGTCTCTCTCTCCTTACCCTGCCCTCCTCCCCTTCTCACTTTCTCTTTCTGAGTTGCCTGTCCTGGTCAATGAAAAGGAGGAGGGCTGTGTATTCTGCACTGCCTCTCTCAAAGTATAGTTCACAGTGTTGCGCTGGCTCCTCTATCCTGGCGACCCCTTGTGAAGCCGAATTGGACCATTGTAATCCAGAGGGTTTTCATTGACTGATTTGGGGGGAAGGAAAGATAGCCAGACTTTCCTTCTTAGCTTGTTTAGTCTGGAATACGCACTAAAGCCTTTTCCTCATCATCGCAACCTACACATCTCCAGGGATGGCTGCATAAGAAGTGCATTGGCTGGGAATCAGAGCCTGGTATCCCTTTTGTAAGTCTAATACTGGCTAACCAATGCTTTCTGAACACAAAGATCAAGCCTTTGTTTGGGGAATACAGTGAAATATTGACCTGAAATCTCTGCAAACTGGCTGAGAAGGCAAATGGCGTGAACACTCACAGTTCTATGACAGGAAATGGCGGGGTTGCTTCTCAGATATTTGGAAAATGTGGGACTTCAAGCAGTTGGTCTGCGTCTTCTGCCTTTTCTTTCCCCTTCTGTTTACTGTGAGCACAACAGCTTCCTAACATAAGAGTAAAGATTCAGCCATGAAGCCTGGAAACTATACTTTCATTTCTGTTTTTAGTGAAGTCTAAAGTTGTCTCAGGAGTGTTGGTCAACAACCAGTTCAAGATTATTTAAATCTGTATTTTGAATGCAAATGCACCTGTGTCCTTTGGCGCTTCCTGCACCACCAAGAGATTAGTTTGGGGACTTAAACCAGGTCATTCTGAGTGCCAGAGACTGCAGAACGAGAAGGAAAACAGAAGGACTCTCTCTACATCGGTTTCAGAAAGCCACTTTCTGTCTTCCTATTATTGAATTGCCACCAATGCCAGGGGTGATTCCTTAACTGAAGTTTGGGTTGGGTTTGTACTGTCAAGATTGCAGTGCAAACATAAGTGAGGTCCGGCAGCGGATCCCTCCACCTAGTTCTGCCCCATTATAGTCACCTGCTCTAATCCGTTACTTCTTGGCTTCTGGTTTCAGCACCAGTCCTGCAATCTTGCCTTGCCCATTTGATATGCCAACAGTTAGCTTGTTTGGTTTTTGCTTTGTTTTTAAACCAGTTCTCAGATGCACCTAAGTCTTCCACTAAAATCTCAGTGCAAAGAAAGGTAGATTGGTGAAAACTGGTGATAGTTATACATTTGCCCCTTTTCATGGGCTTTTGGGAAATTATTTCCAGTTAAACAAGCTAGGGGAAGGTAATTAAACACGTGGATAAAGGCTCTATCCAAGTGTGTACACAGGAAAACAATAGATTCTTTAAAGTTTCCAAAGGCTGATATTATGCATCTTCTGTTGGAAACTATACACTTCACAATTTTGAGCCTCCTGTGTTCTGCCTCATATATTCAATCAAATTATTATATTCCAGAAATATGCATAAGGGAAATGATTCTACACATTTTATGGTGGGCTGTTGCTTATAGCAGTAATTGAAGTACCTTTTCCACTTATGAAAGTACTAATTTTATTTGTTTTTATTGCTTTTCTAGATGCAATTATTTATTTAGTATGCTTTGACTTTATTAAATTATGTTTACTATAGGAACATCATAAAAATGTATGAAAACAACACATCAGCCCGGCCAGTTTGGTAACTTATATTGAGAAACCTACTATTATTTTTCATATCCTAGTATAATGGTATAACTTAAGAATAAACAGATAACCTACACTAGAAAACAATGCAATTTCAAGGTAATGTAATAAAACACCTGGACAATATGATTTCACAGATCTTGGTTCTTAAACTTACATGAGTTGGGTTTTGCGTGCTTATTGCAGACACATGGCATTTCTAAATGGAATCATTATGATGTGAAATGTAATTAAGCTGAGAGGCAGGCTATAAACCGTTTTTGTGACTGGTAAGATATGAGATATAAAGACTTCTGGTGTCAAAATACAAGCAGAAATTTCTCAGACCTGTGAATTTCTTTAACTTGGGCATTTAGCAAAGGGTAGCTGTTTTTGGAGATCACCTGGCAGCCTGTCTTTTAGGAGTTCATTATACACTTTCACTATCTCCTGTCTCCCTAGCTCCTGCTCCTTGCGCCTATTTCTAGGTAATTTAAAAAACAAACAAATAAATAAATAGGTTTGCTTGCTCTTGATCCTCTTTTGTAGGAAGCCTAATTAAATTCAAATGACTGTGTTGTTAGTTGCTAGTTAGTTGACTCTGACTCTCGGAGATCTCATAACAAAACAGAATGTTCTCTGATCCTGCACTGTGTTCACAATATTGGTATGAGCTAGCCCATTGTTGTGGCCACTTTGTATTGTGAGTGCCTTTCAATGTCCAGCACTGTCCATACCTGTAATGTTCTGTTGTGATCCTAGGGCTTTCATTGGCTGATTTTTCAAACCTAAATCATCAGGCTTTCTCTCTAGTGTGTTTCAGTGTGAAAGCGCTGCTGAAACCTACCCGCCCCCCCCTCCCCGTGAGTGATGGTGCTGGTGTGTGAAATACCAGTGGCATAGCTTTCAGCAGAAGAGAAACATGCAAGCCACCACTGTATGGCAAACTGACAGACAGGTGGTGGGAAAATGATTTATTAGGAAAAAAAAAAAAGCAAAGTCAAAAGGAAACAACTACAAAACCAAAATAGAAACCAAATTCAAGAAAAAAATTCCAGTTTATATAGAGAGCCAATCTGCTAATGAAAGTTGTGTTGTTATGACTATAAATTAATGGCCAATTCATCGTTTTATATTATTAATTAAAAATCGATGCTTTTTCAAATACATGTGTGCCTACTACAGAATTAAAAAAAAAAACCCAAAGATACATACATACAATAAAGAATAACTCTCACTATTATTCCTGCTCCTAGCCATCTAGTCCAGGCGCCTTGTCTAGAAAGATCTTTGTTTCTCAGTTTCTCCTGTCTCTTTCCAAGGGCTTCCAAAAATATTAAACATATGCATATATTTGTACAAATGACAGTAAAATGTGTTATACACTTATAGTGCAGTCATTCTTGTGAAAGACTATGCTGTCTGTTCTAGTGTATGGATGATCTGCCTTTTATTGATGTCCATCAGCGTGCTTCCAGCATTTTATTAGATCAATAAACACTGCCACAACAATATCAGTTTGTACTAGCAATCTCTCTTTTTAAGTTTGGCAACTTGTACATTTATTTTTTCTGTGGTTATATTTAAATTTAATATTTTTCTAGAATGTTATCTATTTAACCCTATATTTCAATTGTTTTCCAAATAAACTGAGCAAAGTAAACCTTTTAAATATTTAAGTTTCCCTCATTAACGTTTATGCCCATTTCTAATATTGCTCTTTTTTTTTTTTCTCTCTTGTGATCAGTTTATTTTATTGGTGCTTTTCTAAGCACCAGCTTTTAGATTTTTTTTAAATAAAATTTTACTTTAGTGTTTTATTTATTTATGCAATCTGGTTTTATTTCTATTGGTTTTTTCCTGCTGCTTTTCTTTAATTTGATCTGGTGTTCGTTTTCTAACATCTTGAATTAAATACTTAATCCATTTCGTTTACATTGTTTAATATGAGTACTTGTTAAAGGAGTTCTGGCAGCCCAGTGGGCTAAGCATCGGGCTGCTTCATTCAGCTCAGCCACTCAAGCCCATGAACCTCTCCAAGGTAGAAAGATGAGGGTGTCAACTCCTACAATGATTTACAGTCTCCAAAAGCACAAGGTGCTACAGTGCACACAGGGTTGCTGGGCATTGGAGTGGACTTGATGGCAGTGAGTTGTGTTGTTGTTAGGCACTATTTTGTTCATTCCAACTCTTGTTGACCCCACGTGATAGAACAGAACAGTAGGATGTTGTTTTCTAGGCTGTAATCTTTATGAGAATACATTGATCTTTCTCACATAGGGCCAGTGAGTAGATTTTGAACCGCCACATTTTTAGTTAGCAGCCGAGTATTTAAGCCCTGTTCTACCAAATGTCCTTAATATAAACACACAATGTTACTGAATTTTTCTGTGAGCATTGATTTAGCAATACTATTTAGGTTCTAGTAAGTAATATTTCCTCTATCATTATTTTCAAAATAGTCTGAAACTTTTACTTCATATGTTAAATCATTAAAAATACTGTAAGTAGTAAAAATCCCCAGTAGCATAGCAGTTACACATTCTGCTGCCATCAAAAAATACTGTAAGTAGTAAAGACTTTTAGTTTTTCTAGTTTTCATTATTAACTTTAAAAAGTCATTGGTTGTAGAGTGGATTGGAGAGAGGTGTATAGAAGATCAAAGGCATAAACCTGACTTGAACAGTTCAAACCTTGCCTGTTGATCCCCCCTCTGATGCATGCTGGTCCTGATTTGGTTTTCAACATTTTCTGTATTTTTGTTTTGTTTTGTTTTTGTTTGTTTGTTTGTTCATTTGTATTAGGATGTATCTCAGAGGTGTTATGTCATTGGAGATCACCCTCTTGAAGTTGTGTTACATGGTTTACTGTGTTTCGGTGTATAAAGCCCAGGATTGATGGGCCTATAGGGACAGCAAGTAGAATAAGATTATTCCAGTGGGGGAGGGGGTGGTGGTAAAAGGGAGGTGATGCCAAGGAGTCTAGGAAGAAAAAAGAATGTTTGCAAACGGATTGTGGTAACAATTATACAATTTTGCTTGATGTGATTGAACTATGGAATGATATGATATTAACTCCCAATTAATAATAAAGTTTTAAAAAAAGAAAATACAATAACCAACAACAAAGTTTTTATTTAAGTTGTATATGTCCTACAAAGCATCTCTAACAGTACAGTGGTTGAAGCGCTCGGCTGCTAACTGATAGGTCAGTGGTTTGAACCCACCAGTCACTCTAAAGGAGAAAGAGGTACAGTCTGCTTTCATAAAGATTATAGCTTCGGAAATCCTGTGAGGCCATTCTACTCTGTCCTATAAGGTTACCATGGATCAGAATTAACTCAATGGCAATACTTCTTGGTTTATATCCTTTAATTTTTTGTGCATTTGTTTCCTTTTGAGTCCTAAAATGCTGGGGAAATCTATATTTGATAAATGAATGGAAATTGATAAATGAATGAACTCCTATGGTCAGCTCTAATTCTGTTGTGTTTTGTCTTGTAGCCAAAGATTGCCGAGGAAAGCTTGACCTATGCAGAGCTGGAACTGATTAAACCTCACAAGAAAACCAAGGGTGTTCCAACCAGCACAGTCTATGCCCAGATCCTCTTTGAAGAGAATAAGCTGTAACATCACATCTTCTTCATCAGTCCTATTTAATATAACTGCCACCCCAGCTATTTATGATACCTTCGAAACAAAGCAATTATTTTTGTATTTTTACATATGTCTTCTGTGTGGTGAGAACCCTTTATATCTGAATTCCAAATGCATTAAAAGAGGAACAAGGATGCTGAAGATTAGGGACCATGGACTTTGGGAGAATCTCCCAAAAGAAGAATTTTCTGGACCTAAGCCCTGAGGAGTGAGAATTCTTTCTGGTCCTGACGGTGCCTGCGGAGATCCTCTGCTGAGCCATACTCCAATGTGTATCTTCTTCCCTTGGGTTTTTAAAAAAATACTTTGTAATTTCAATTTTAATCTTCTCTTCCTTTATCTGTGATATCAAGTACATAGTATTTAGTTAGAGGAAATGGGCCAAAGGTTTAAGGTGGCAGTCAAGCAGTAATTGTTTTCAGAGGCTGGGATTACCTGGGTCAGATACCAGAAGCAAATCAAAACACTGATTGCGAGCAGACACTGGTGAGAGCACCTCATATTTTACACAGATGTACCTCTGCTGGTGATATTATGGGCAAATTCTGAGGTTATGAATGATAGTGAACTCTCTCTCGATTCTGCTTCCGGGTCTGTGGTCACTCGAGGCGATAGCACGAGCTGGATACTGTCCCTTGGGCAAGATAACTGGTACAGCTCCTGCCTTCAAGTCATTCCGATCCATGGGAACTCGTCAAGGTTTTCGGAACTACAAACTTTACAGATGCAGACAGCCAGGCCTTTCTTTCATGAGCTCACTGACTAGGTTTAAAGTACCCAATTTTAATTTAGTCTCTGATCACAAACTGCTTGCATTATCAAGCTTCCTTATACTGCTATAGACATGTACATTCTATAAGACGTTTATATTCATTTTTTCTCAAAGGGACATCAAAAGTTACCCCCAAATGACCAGTGTACCTCCTCAAGTCTGTTAAGCTCTAATTGAATCTTATTCATTTGAGAGCAACGTACTCTGCCAGGTCCCCTCACTGTACAAGAGTAGGTTGTACAAGCCAAACTGGGAAACTATACCCTTAAGACCTTTCTGTAGTAAAGTGCCTTGCTAAATTCATGAATTCTAATGAGTTGTGAGGGGGTGAGGATTAAGGATCAGAGTATATAAACCCTTCATGTGGAAGATGCTCCGTGCACTTGTAAGAAACACAATAATCTTGGACTCACTGAAAGTAAATCCATTCTGAAAGAGTACCATCATAGAAACTGTGCTACTATGGATATTTATTGATGTGTGAATGTTCTCTGGTATTTACTGGCAACTACGGAAATTGTTAACGACACTAATGGCAAGATCCGATGAGCTGTGAGAGTCCATCAAGACCATCATTCATGAAGATAGTGAAAAGACAGCAAAGAAAGAAAAGATCAGAGTAGACGTCAGAAGAGACTCTGAAACTCGCTCTTAAGCATAGAGTAACTAAATTAGCAAATGGAAGAAAGGATGAAGTTAAGGAGCTGAACATAAAATTTCAATGGGCAGCTCTAGAAGACAAAGCCAACTATTATAACAGAATGTACAAGGACCTAGAATTAGAAAACCAAAAGGGAAGAACATGCTTAGCAAACTGAAAGAACTCAAGAAAATGAAAGAATTGCAGTCTTGAAAGATTTCTGCAGGCAAAATATTGGATGCTGTAAGAAGAATGAAGAGAAGATGGAAAGAATACACAGAGTCACTGTACCCAAAAGAGCTGGTCAACAGCCCACCATTTCAGGGAATAGCATATGAGCAAGATCCAGTGGCACTGAAGGAAGAAGTTCAAACTTCACCGATTGCGTTAGCAAAGAAAAAAAACCCTCCAGGAATTGATGAAATACCCATTGTAATGTTTTAGCAAGCTGAAGAAGCCCTGCAAGCACTCACTTGTCTACGCCAGGAATTTTGGAAGACAGCTGCTTGGTCAACTGACTGGAAGAAATCCATATTTGTTCCCATTCAAAAGAGAGATGATCCAACAGTATGCTCAAAACTATAGAACACTATCATTGATATCACACCAAAGAAAATTCTTTTCTACAGATCATCCAACAACAGTTTCAGCAGTAAATTACTAGGGAAGTGCCAGAAATTCAGGCTGCACTCAGAAGAGGACATGGAGCAAAGGAAAATCATCACTGACGTCAGATGGATCTTGTCTCAAAGCAGAGAATATCAGGAATACGTTTACTTATATTTCATTGACTGTGTAAAGGCATGTGTGAACCATAGTAAGTTGTGGATAACCTTAAGAAACACGGGAATTCTGGAACACTTCATTGTGTTCATTTGGAACTTGTACATGGATCAAGAGGTAGTTGTGCAAACAGAACTTGGGAATACTACATGGTTTAAAATAAGGAAAAGTGTGCCTCAAGGTTGTGTCCTTTAACCACACTGTTCAATCTATGCTGACCAAATCATCAGAGAAGCTAATTTTGTGAAGAAGAGTGCAGCATCAGGATCGGAGGAAGGCTTATTAACAACCTGAGATATGCAGATGTCACAACCTTGCTTGCTAAAAGTGAGGTGGACTTAAAGTACTTACTATACAGATGTCAATTATATTGGCATTCACACTAATGCCAGCTGCAATTTTGAAGTGAAATAATTTCTATCGTTTGTCTTTCTTTACAATAGCTTTAAAACGTAAATTTTTTTCAACTATTTTAACCTTGGAAGAACTTTCCTAAAGCCCTCAAAAATGGCTTCCAAGCACCTTACATAACTTACTGGAAAGGGTTCAAACTGGGAACATTCCAATGGTGTTGGTGAAGAATATTAAATATATCAGGAGCTTAAAAAAAGTCTTGGAGGAATCACAACCAGGGTGTGCTTTGAAAGTGGAGATTGCTTATTTGGATGTATAATCAGGCAGGACAAATCACTGGAGAGGGAAATCATGTTTGATTATGTGAAAGATCAGCAAAAAAAAAAATTGAGACCTTCAGTGAGATGGGTTGGTGCTGCCTCCAGTAGACTCAAATGTACCAACGATTATGAGGATGGTGTAGACGTCAACCAGGTTCCATTCTGTTACATACAGGTCACTGTGGGACTAAGCAGCAGCCCTGATGGCTTAGTGGTTAAGCGTTAAGCTGAGATCAACATGGTTGGCAGTTCAAAACCACTAGCAGCTCCTAGGGAGAAAAAAATGGGATTTCTACTCTTGTAAGCCCACAGTCTTTGAAACTCATAGGAGGTTATTATGAGTCACTAATCACTCGATGGCTGTTTGGTTTTTTATTTTGGGGTGGGTTGAAGCAGACTAATGGCAACTAACAACACTGATGTTCCAGAATCAAAAAATGACCTGCCTTTGCAAAGAGAAAATACACACTTCCTGGTCTGAATTTCCATTTCTTTTCCTCACTGGGTTTCAGCCTTCAGAAAGAGTGAATAAACCATGTGATTTTGTGGATGAAAGACTGGAAGAACTGGCTAGAACTCCCCAGAGCATCTGTTTGGGAGGGGAGAAGATAAGGTTAGCACATCATTCTTGTCATCTTCCCCTAAACCAAGTACGCAGTCATAGAGTTGATGCTGACTCATAGCAACCCTACAGAATGGAAGAACTGCATCGGTGAGGTTCTGAGACTGTCACTCTTTGTGGTGAAGAAAGCCGTCTTTCTCCCACAGAGTGGTTGGTGGTTTCAAACTGCTGACCATGGCAGCCCAATGCTCGTGGATTGCAGCCCAATGCGTAACCACTCTGCCAACAGGGCTCATGTCATCTTACTTCCTTTTAAATTTTTATTTTCATGACAATTTTCCAGTACATGATTTTTATTAGTCTTTCAAGGATGGGCAGTTTGTATTTTCCTTAACTTTCACAGAAGAGCATTATGGGTTGGTGGGAGCTGGTAGTGGTAGTTCGGGGTGAGGAGAGAGAGGGCAAGTAAGTAGAGTTGATAGAGAACGAGTAACAGAATGGGCGGCAATATCTTCCTACACCCCCAGGCCTCTGAAGAACTAAATTGAACTTTAATAAACTCTCCCCTCTAATTCTGTGGGAGCTTGGAGCTATCGAGTATGAAGACAATGCACCTTCCTAAAGGAAATGCTTCCGAGGATGAATAGCCATCTGAATCTAACAAGGCCCTTGTACTTTCAGTTCAGCCTCTTTCTCTCAAACTTTGACCCAAATACTCATTAAATCGTGTGAGTGAAGGCCTTGTATTCATTTGGTATAAAAAGAAACCAAAGATCATTACCTCCTCCTAAAAATGCTTTCCAAGGCTGTTATGGAAGTTACCAGCAACAATTAAGCACAACTTGCCTGACAATTATCTCCACAAACAAACCATCCAACCTCAGCTCAGAAATGAAGACACTGGATCATTTATACCTGGTGCTTCTTTAAGGTGATAAATCTTGACATCATTGCCATACACTTAAAAAGTGGGTCAACTCATTGTGATCAAGTACCCCAGTCAACAAGCATTGGCGTTTAAGGTAAATAAGGAGATATATGTTGGTTGATTGTTTAAATGACATGTGCCTTTGCATATAAATAAGGGTGAGTTCTTCAGTTTGTTTCTGTGGTAATACATGAGTAATTTTCCAGATGGATAATTTCATACACATTTAAGTAATATTAAAGCAAATACGAATACATTGCTTAAGATGTACTGGCTTCTTGCAGTCATGGGGTAGATGACCCCAGATTGGAGATGAATTTGGGCCTTGACCATACATGGCATGGAATTATCACAGGAAGCAAGACTGTGTGTAAAAGAGAAATTCATTTGAAAGAAAATGTTTTTCCCAGTCAAAGCTACAAGCCCTGAACTAAAGCAAGTATGGCCGGAGGAAAGTACTGTAGGATCACAACATCACTAAACTATTTGACTTAGTTAAATCACATGGCTTATGAGAGCAACCCATGTCTATCATCTGTGACATTTGCTGGCATTAAAAAGACTTGAGCTTTCAATTTTTCCTAGCTTGCACATAGATAAGCCCAAAGATTCACTCTCAATCAAAGCATTAAACCAATAGATAATTTTATGAACTATTCATGACCTTGTCTACTACCTAGCCCTTCCCTCGGCTACGCATGATTATTTTTCACTGGGCCACATGTGGCACACAGGCCCGAGGCCACATGTAGATAGCATGGTCTAGGAGAATCGGCATATTTGGAAGGAAGAAACCGTCTTTCCCATAGGCAGCTATTTTGGGATGCTGTATATCAGCTCTGTCTCCAGCTCCCTTTCCTTCCAAGCGGGGAAGCCATCAAGAATGAAGTAGACAGTGAGAAAGAAGCAGGGACGAGAAAATCTCAGAAGCACAGAATGCCAGCTCCCAACTTTGCAGCCCCTGCTACATGGACTCAGTGTAACTCCATGTACCCTCTCTTGGCATGAAAGTGCTGCTCCTCAGTAAAGAGACACATTCACACCTCCAGGATTGGAAATCTCCCAAAGAACGGAAACCTTGCGTTTGTGGTAGGGACACCAGTAGCAGTAGAACAGTACCAAGAGGTGTGGATGTACACAGCTGTACACAGTACAGCCTGTGTGTGCCCAGCAGTCCTGTTAGCAGCCTGTCTGATCGAGGGAGCCTTCTTAGTTTGGTCCAGAAATTTAGTCTAGTTTCCACATAGATCTTGCCTTTATAGTACCTTTGATGCAGGAGGCAGTGGTCAGAAAATGACCCAGTTCTGTGTCATTTGGAGTCCATTATACAGCAGTGCAGCCTTATGGTTGGTATGGATCTTTGATACTCACCTGTCATACATGAGACAGAACTGTTTATGGAGTTGATGAACAAAGATTGACTTATTTGGAGATAAGGATCTTCATTTAGGGTAGACGTGTTGAGCTTGTTTCTGTGAGACACCTGCATATGTAATAACATACAGTGCACTTAAACTTTGTTAATCACATGAAGTCTTGATAATCTAATTCAGATTCACCAGGTCTGGGCCGGGATCTGAGATGATGTGTTTCTGTCAAACTCCTAAGGGATCACTGGTGTCACAGTGGTTAAGCATTTGGCTTCTGATTGAAAAGTTCAAACATACCCAGCATCGCCACAGGAAAAAGATGTTATGCTTCCATAAAGATCACAGTAGTCAGTGGACCCGTGTGCATGTAGACTCTACTTGCTAGGCGTTCTGTAGTCTTTGCCCAGTTGGAACTGGGCCTATGAGGATGGCATCATGCCTAAAATTCCCAGGGGTGAAACTGGAGGTTGGGGAAAAGGAGTCATCTATCCATATAGTAGAAAAGCAGCTCAGATTACCAGGCAGTCCCACAAACAAGAAAAAATGGAAAAATGCAGAATGAAAAAGCCTTGTGTCTCAAAATGATTGGTGAAAAACTACAGTGGCTTCAAAATCATCTTGATGCCAAAAAAGTAGAATATTAGAAGAAAGATGCTTTTGCATTAATTGAAAGTTATTTAAATCCATTCAGCAGTGAGTTTAAGCAGATTGAGTTACATAACAGCATCAAAGACAGGCAGGGCCAGCGACACGTTTCCTGGGGGATAGTTATCAAGCAGACGATGGAGCAGGTGCAACAGCAATATGAGGGATATGGCCTTGAGATTCCAGGTAATCTGAAAACATTTAGGGAATGGGATTTTGATCTGAAGAATTTGCCAATCATTAAGATGAGGAAAATCTGTACAAATGATGCAATTCCCAAGAAAAGCAAGAAGAAAAACTTTGCAGCTGTAGACAAAGTCTTTGAGGAATTGGAACTAAATGATGAATCCAGCAACTCAGATGAGGAAATGACTCCAGTAACCAAATGGACTATACTTGAGTTGTGAATAAATTTGAGAGCATCAAGTTAAAAAAAAAAAAAAGATTACAGAAGTCTTGGGTTGGATTCTGTAGAGAAGTAACCAATAATGTATAAATATATCTTTACAGAGAGAGAGCATGGGGAGAGAGAAATTATATCAACAAAATGGCTCAAACACAGTTTTAGAAACAGGTCATCCAAGTTTAGAAAGGTTCCAAGATCACAGGTCAGTTGTTAGGCTAGGGGCTTCTCCTGACAATGTAGTTTCAGGAGCTGATGAATTCAAGATGGCAGGAGCACTTCAGGCTGGTGATTGCAACAGTGGATAAATTCATGGTCAGCAGGTGAGTCTTGTGGTCGCAGAATCAATTGAGACCAAGGTTGGCAAATAAGATGGCAGACCCCTGACAACTTCCAGGATCATAGTCAATCAGTTAGGTCATTGGCCCAAGTCCAAAGAACTGGAGGCTAATGAGTCAGATACAGGGTTCAGACTCAGCAAAAAGTCAAGCAAGCTCTTCCACAGTGCCTACTTATATTGAAAGCAGTCCACACTCCTGTGAAACATTCCTTTCAGTTGATGGCATCAGTGCTATACTCTAAGTAAATCTTTTTTATCCCCACTAATCTTATTTCAATTAATTTGCTGCTCAAAGGAAATTTTTTTATGGAGGTGATTACATTGTTTTAGGTCAGTGGTTCTCAACTTTCCTAATGCCGTGACCCTTTCATACAGTTTCTCCCAACCATAGAATTATTTTCGTTGCTACTTCATAACTGTAATTTTGCTACTGTTATGAATGGGGCGACTCCTGTGCAAGGGTCATTCAATCCCCAAAGGGGTTGCGACCCACTGGCTGAGAACCGCTGCACTAGAGGGTATCCATTTGATCACGTGATATACCCACCCCTTGTGACAGGAATGAATGTGACCTTTGATCCTCACCTTAGTCTTCGCATCTTAAATATTTCCATTGGCCAGTCAGCCCCGCTCAAGCCCACAAGGGCTCCAGCTCCTTGCTGTCTGCTTTATGGGCTAGAGAGCTCTGCTGGCCCCTGGGTAAAGCACTCTGACAAATCCAGCTCAGTAACGTTCCTTCTGCTCTCCTGTAGGGGCTGAGCAATTGTCAGGCCCGTTGGTCTGATGGAGACATCCCTGCAGATTGCTAGGCCCACATTACTTCTGTGTACCAGGCCCTGAGCAACGCATGTACGCACGAATCCCTCATTTCCCTTCAGAGCTACCTTACTACCATTGTATATGAGGTTCAGGTGATTTGTTCAATGTTTCACACACACAGCTAGTCACCGACAGAGCCAGGATGCAAACTCTGGTCCCTGGCTAGAGAGTACACTGTCTGCCTGTGTCCTGGTCCCTACTGATGGAGGGCTTTTTCAGCCTGAGCCCAAGCAAACTGACAACACTCCTGCCCAGCTCTTCTCAATTGCTGCAGGCTTCGGGAGCCACTTAAAAAGCATAATCCCAAAATACCTGCCCGCCCCCCCCCAAGCTTGTGATCAGTTGTCAAATTCATGGACCTTTCCTGGTCAATTCACAAACAACGTATGTACTCTCACCCAAAGGTCTCTTCAAGAACCTGCAAATACCATTGGAGGAGAAAGTGCAGACCATGAGCCTAATGGAAACAGGAGTCTGCAGGTAAGCCGGGAGCATCTCACCCAAGCCTAGACTGGACTGCACAGGGTTTTGTGTCATTTGGGGGCTTCCGATGGTTTGCTCACTAGTTATTTGTGCAGCAAGCCACTGCTTGGCTTTGCTCGAAGGAATAAATCTGGCCTCTTGTCAGGGTGAAGACGGGTGTGTGTACCCAAATTGCAGTACTCTTTAAAGGACTTTCCTTCAGTCTGCGTGGAGAACGCCCCTTCTGAACTCAGCCAGACCTGCACCTCTGTTTTCACCCCCTGCTTCGTACAGTACGGGGCATGCCTCCAGTGATGGGGGTGGGGTGGGGAAGGGGGACGGGGTCTCTACTCTCCCTCTCTGCCAGACATGAGCTTCTGGAGAGCGGGCGTCCCATCAGTTGGTCTCCGAGCCCAGTGCCTTGTGAAATGGCTGGCAGAGCAGGGGCTCGGGCATGGGCAGTGTACATAAACAAATGAGTACATGAGTAGATGACACTACTGGTCCATCCACGATACCGTGGGCAGATGGACTGCTGTGTCCTGCCAGGAAGAAAGGGGGTGAGGACAGTCCCAGACAGGCAGCATTGCCTACCCACCTGGAGCAGAGTCCTGCCTCTACTTGCCACTTCAGCCCAATTCTTACACCTTTGTGTATATAGCCTTCTAATTTTTGCCTGTTTACAGACATGTTATTACAGGAAGTACTTTTTGCACCCTAAATCTTCACTTAGACTCATAATTTTTCCATTCTCCTCTGTACTGTTGTATTCAATGACTTTAACTTAAATTTTTTTAAAAATCCACAGAATACTTCAATTAGTAGGAGCACCAATATTTATTCCCTTACTAGGAGCCCTGGTGACATAGTGTGTTGCACACTGTTTGCTAACTGCATGGGGAGCAGCTCAAAACCACCAGCTGCTCCTCTGAAGAAAGATGGGGCTGTGTGCTCCCACAAAGATCTTCAGCCTCCGAAACACGCAAGGGCAGTTCTCCATGCCTTCGGGTCGCTGTGAGTCAGAATGGGCCCAGTGGCAGTTTGTCTTCTTATTCGTTGATACAGGGCATTGAGGTGGTTTCTGTTGCTGAGAACATGTGCTCTGTTTAGACATATGCTTTGATTCACCGCAAGGTGCCCTTCTCTCCTTTTGAAGTCACTGGGTCAGGGAGCGTGGACATTTTTCTGATTCTTGCTAAGCTGTGCCTGCACTTTCCTGGAAGGATGCTAGTATGCACCGTGCCCAGTAGTGTCTCAATGTCCCCTTTCCTGGTTAGTTTTCTTTTCCTAGTTATAAGGTGGCCATGAGTCCTGAGACCCTTGGACCTAACTTAGAAGGGGGCTGTGGAGTTTTGATAAAAAGGGCCTGCTCTCCACCTCTGAGCATAAACGCATCTCCAAATCCTGCGGGAAGGGCCACCAAGGCCCACAGAAAGCAGTCGGCTGAAGTGTCTGGAAGAGGGCTCTGCAGACCCGGGGCTGGAAGGAGGCGGTGTGCATTTCAGCAGTCAGCCCTCAAGTAGGTCGGAGGGGCCAGACCTTCGCTCCAGTAACAACCACCCTAGAAGAAGGTGCCGAGCTCAAAACCTCCTCATCAGTGCCCTCGTTGACTTGCACTGGGGGTTAGGGGCTGCTGAGGAGCCACTTCTAACAATCATTGTAGTGGGTGCTGACGGGCAGGGCAGCCGAGCAGCAGTCGGCATGACCAGCCTTCCTTGGCCAGGATCCGCGGTGGCCACCTTTCTACAGGAGGCGCGTAGCTCAGCATTTCAGACTGTACTGTTTGAAGGAAAAGACGGATCTTCAGGGCAGGGTCGAGAGGAGTAGTGAGAGTAGCTGAAGGTCTGGGAGCTTTTAGCCTAGAAAGGGACACGTAATGCCAAGGATCTTGCTACTTCTATGAGGCAGATGCTTTTAGGGGTAATTTTCAGTTTAAAAATTTTCCATAACTAGTGAAAAGCTGGGGCCCCAGGGGTGTAGTGGGCTACAGAGCGGGCTGTTACCTGCCAGGTCAGCACTTCAGCTCCATTAGCCACTCTGAGGAATAAAGATGAAGCTTCCTGCTCCCATAAAGATTTATAGCCGCAGAAACCGTAGGAAGCCCTACCCCGTCCTGTAAGGTCACTGTGAGTCAGAATTGACTCTGTGGCGGTTGTTTTTTTAGTGAAAAGCTTGAAAAAGGATTGAGCAGGTAATGGAATGCTCTGGATGTGCATCAGCAGGCTGTTCTTTGAGGTAGAGCTGCAGCTGGGACGACAGGATTCTAGGGAGTCAGAAACTACAAATTCTGCTTACAGGACTCCGGGGGCTGCCAGCACTTTCCTCCACACCAGGAGATGGAGCCCATACCTAGCTCAGCCTCCGCTCAGCCTCCACCCAGCCCTGGCACCCAGGCTGCGGCGAGCAGAGAAGTTGACTCTACGTTTACCATGCAGCTCCAGGTCAGTGTTTCTCTTCCGGTCCCAGTGACCACTGAGTACATGGGTTTCTTGAGAGTTAATGAATGAGACTAAATACTCCCCAGAAAGCCCAACTTCCCACTCGAGTGTCTTGTTGGTCACAGACCAGCCCGTTTCTCTGGCTTGTATCCCACTTCCCACCCATTCAACCTGTGACCAAGAGGCCATCTTGATCCCTTATTAAGTCGTGTCATGGGGGATTGCGAGGCCTTAGCTGCCAAACACTGAGAAGCCTGGCCCAGCCAAGTTGACACAAAACATAACTATCAAAACCTACCCTTTGTCAACTTGACATATCTCCTTATACAATACCAAAAAACCCCCAACGCTTTTGCCATTGAGTTGATTCCAACTCACAGCAACGTTAAGGACCAAGTAGAACTGCTTCATGTGGATTTCTGAAACTGTAACTCCTTACAAGGATAAAAGCCTCATTTTTCTCCTATGGAGCAGCTGGTGGTTTCAAATTGCTGACCTTGCAGTTAGTTCAACACATGACCCACTCCACCACCAAGGTTCCTTTAAACCAAGCATGGTCACTAAATAAAAGAGTATTATAAATTCATATCTGTACCTAACGCATTATAGCACACATAAAACCTGAATGGCACTAGCCCTGTTTATATATTATATATATATATCATCTTACATTTTATAAGTGAAAAAAACCCAAAATATTTGATGCATACATACAAGGAGTAAATACTCATAGCAATTACAATCAGTCCTGATTTCTGCAACTGATCACTTGGTATATAGACCTACTTTCTTCCAACACAGATTCTGTATTCCTCATGACCTCAGCTGGGCATGGTTCTTTGCCTGGTAGGGTGGCCAAAGCTTCTCAGATCTATGCCATTGGTGGTGTTGTTATCAGGTGCCATTGGGTTCGGTCTGACTCATAGCAACCCTAAGGACAACAGAATAAAGTACGGTGCAGCCCGACCCCATCCTCACGATTATTCTTACGTTTGAGCCCGTTGTTGCCACCGCTGTGTCCATCTTCCTCTCTCTCACTGCCCCTCTACTTTACCAAGCACGATGTCCTTCTCCAGGGACTGGCCACTAGTAGTCATGTCAGAATTGACATATATTTATTCTTTACCCCCATTATACAATATCAATCTAATGTCCTATTGGCAATCATGGTGAATTACGCCACTCAGTACAATAACTCCCTTCTTTGTCTACGAATCCAGAGGCAAAAGGAATCCAAAGTGCTTGGGAGGCATTATTAACTTCCAGTTCAATCGAATCCTTGTTATCGTCCCGGCTGGGACTATTCCTCCTTTTTGAACTAAGACCTCTAGCTTGAAAGAGCATAGGGATGCAGGGAAGGAACCAAAAGATTGAAGGTCGGCCACTAGAAGTAATAGTGAGAGGTGCTACTCCCATTTACACGTGTTAGTTCCTGGGCCCGTGAATCTTGGCTGTTAGATAAACGGTATCATCTATTGGACACTGGTTTAGAGCATATACCGCCTGCTAAGGAATTTTCTCCTGACCCTACAAGCTATCGCTACTTAACTGGTGCTGTAATTGTGCCTTTAGATGGGCATTCCATCATTCTACCAAACCAAATGCTTCAGGATGATACAGAATTTGGCAAGACCAATACATCCATGAGCACGGGCCCATTGCCCTACTTTATTTACTGTGAAGTGAGTCCCATGATTCTAGGTTATGCTGTGTAGGATACCAGGCTGGTAGAAATGGAATTCTGTAAATCCATGGATGATAGTTTTGACAGAGTATTGGATGCAGATGAGTCAAATCCATATCCAGGGTAAGTGTTGATTCCAGTACGAACAAAATTCTGCCCTTTCCATCTTGGAAGTGGTCTGATGGAAGCAACCTGCCACCAAGCTGATATGATTCTAAAGCAAATATAACGTGATTAAATAAATAAATAAACAAACAACCACACAAGGGCATGTGATGTTGCTTGTCTTCAAACCACATTTTGAGTAAAAATGATTTTCTGTCAAGTGGACACTCATAGTGTTCCCATTTGTGTCCCAGTTGAACTGTGCTGCATGGTTGTTATGAATTTGAGACTTCTCGAAATGTGTGTCAACTTATCGAGGAGGCCGTGATTCTTAGTGTAAGGTAAGTAGAAAGTATTACTACTGGATTCCAGTTCATACATGCACAGGGCTCTTCTATCTGTTGATGCTACAGAGGCAAGTTCTCTTAGTTTTGTTAGGGTGACCTCAAAATAATCAAAATTAAGTCCAATCAAAATATGTGTTCTAAAGGCATCTGCTGGTCCAGTTCAGTTCAGTACAGAAAGGTCAGCTCAGAAAGTTATGAAAATTATTTGGGGGAATTCGAAAGGTGTAATTTCAATAGATGTTCTTGAAGGATACAAGATAATGGCTATGAGGAAGAAGTTTTACTGAAGTGGAAAATTGCAATTGTGAGAAAAGGTCAGAAACATTGTGCCTAGGAATTTTTTGCAATAACAACAATGCGGCTACTCATTTTTGGAGGGTAGCAAGAGTTGTGATTTGAGAATTTTTTTGAAAAGTCTTACTTAACCCACCCTACACCCCTAATCTTGCCCCTTTAGGTTTCTTTTTGTTTCTGAACTAAAAAAACATTGAAAAGGTACATGATTTGAGTCCCTCAAGGAAGTCCAGACTGCCATTTTGACATGGTATACATCAAAGAGCACAAAATTATTCTGGAAAAGGAGCTATAGAAACATTCCATTCAAAAAAAAAAAAAAAGAAACATTCCATTCAGAAATGTATAGACTTAATTAAAAGATATGTTAGGAAACAATAGCTTAACATTTTGATATTTTTGTTTAATAAATATTTTCATGATTTAGTAGCAATGCTTTAAACGTACTCTTATATAATTTAATTATCCTCCATTTTGTAATCTGATGTGATTATCCTATGTATTTTAAATCCTAATCTTTTACTATTAATAAGCAGAATAGAATGTATTTATATAAATATGACAGAACACTATATGCAAGATTAACTTTTAACTGTATATAAGAATGGAAACACATGAGTAAAGATCAGAGGAGCCACCAGAAAAAGAAGAAAAAAAAAGGGCACATACTTTGGACTTGAGGTCCTCTGCTAAGATCCTTATAAATCCAGAAGAAGCTTGAACCCAAGACTCATGGAATTCCTAAAACTCAAATGAAGACTGAACATGATAGTGGGACAAGAGGAAAGTACAAAGAAATAGAGGAAAGAACTAGGAGGCAAAGGGCATTTATAGAGATCTAAATACAGGCATATACAGATGTAAATATGTTTATATACAATGAGGGGGCAATAGATCTATGTACATATATTTATAGGTTTAGTATTAAGGAAACAGATGGACAGTGGGCCCCTACTCAAGTACTCCCTCAACACCAGAACACTTTGCTCTAACAATTCAGCAGTCTGAGATGCTCACCTTCCTGGCATGATTGATGAAGACAACGGGTGCACAAGCATATGTGGTGGAAAAGGCTGATGGTGCCCGGCTATCAAAAGATATAGCATCTGTGGTCTTAGAGGCCCGAAGATAAACAAGCGGCCATCTAGCTGAGAAACAACAAAGCCCACATGTAAGAAGCACACCAGCCTGTGAGATCACAAGGCGTTGAAGGGATCAGGTATCAGGCTTCTCAGAGACACACACACACACACACACACACACAAACCATAGCTTTGTGAATGAGGGGGAGTATGCAGTGGGGACCCAGGACCCATCCCCCGTGGGCAGTTGGACATTGCCTTGCAGAAGGGCAACGGGGAGGATACAAACCAGTCAAGGTGCAGTGTAGCAATGATGAAACATATAATTTTCCTCTAGTTCTTGAATGCTTCCTTCCCCCCATCATGACCCCAATTCTACCTTACAAATCTGGCTGGACCGAAGGATGTACACTGGTGCAGATAGGAACTGGAAGCATAGGGAATCCAGGACAGATGAACCCCTCAGGACCAGTGGTGAGAGTGGCAATACTGGGAGGGTGGAGGGAAGGTGAGGGAGAAAGGGGGAACAGATTACAAGGATCTACATATAACCTCCTCCCTGGGGGACGGACAGTGGAGAAGAGGGTGAAGGGCGATGCTGGATGGTGTAAGATATGAAAAAATAATCATAATTTACAAATTATCAAGGGTTCATGGGAGAGGAGGGAGCAGCGAGGGAGGGGAAAAAATGAGGAGCTGATACCAAGGGCTCAAGTAGAAAGCAAATGTTTTGAGAGGGATGAGGGAAACTAATGTACAAAAGTGCTTGACACAATGGATATATGGATGGATTGTGATAAGAGTTGTATGAGCCCCCAGTAAAATGATTTTTTAAATGCAAAAGTGGAAAACAAAGAGGAAGGAACAATAATTGGAAAATATGGCCTTTGTGGTAGAAATAAAATAAAATAAATTTCCAGGTCTTCCTTCCAAAGTATCTTTGGGTGGATGTGAGCCATTCATCATTCTTTCAGTTGGTCACGTGTGGGATACAGAAAGATTTCACCCAGGTCGTCTCCCTCAAATATACGCCAAACCCAAGATGCTGCTTGCTACACATGGTAAATGACTGTACAGTAGGAGGTCAAAGAAAGTAGTTCAGAGGTTATTCTCCTTAAGGGTATCAGCCATTGAGAGCAACCAGACTGTATAGTCTGATTCACCCCAAGTAGGGTCCACTCCCTTCTGATATTGTTCCCTTGAAGGGGAGAGCCCAAAGTCAAGCCTGGACCACTCAAGGATGACTAAGGTTGGGTTACTATATTGAATCTAGGGTCCACCCATCTTGCCACATATGTACCCCTATTCCCTCCCTTTACTATTGCATGTACATCCCTAGGTCATCCCCCTCCAATTGCTTGTATTGCCTATGTTACAACCCCTTCCTATGATGTAGGTCATTATCTATAATCAGAGGGCTTGCATGCCACCAAAGATATATAAGCTTTAGTTAGAAATACAACCTCATGAGCGCTCTCCCCTGCCCTCTCGTCTGTCACCTCTACGTATACCACTAAGAGCTGAGGTGAGCATGCTACCATGAAATGTGCCTGACTTCTTTATGTTACTCTCTGTCCTATCTCTCTATGACTGTACTATAATCTTTATATATCTTAACCGTTCAATTGTGCCTACTGAACCTGCAATTAGTTGTCGGGGGCTGGCTGCCCCCAAAGGCCACTAAATTAATTGAGGCCACCTCCACGGCCTCAGATGTAAACTGTTGGAAATCTGGTTTTGGAGTTCATTAGGGGTCTGAAGGAGTCCTCCGTGCATAGGCCATGGCTTAGACCCTGACAATGGACAAGTCACCAAGAAGAAACCACCAGATGAGCAGAGAAGAGGGCCTAGCGTCTGCGCTGTGAGGAACTCCCACATCAGTAAGTCTGGGGGCAGACGGGGAGCCCTGCAGCGCCCCAGAGAAGAGGATCACTCAGGCAGGAAGGAGCCAAGGAAAGACCAGTCTGAGAGGTTCCTGAAGGAGGTTTGCAGCAGTACTGATTCCACAGGTCTTGAGTAGGACAGAGATTGAGTGTGAGCCCTAGCTCACTCTGAATTATTGTACATTTTACATCTTTAAAAACTGCATGGGGATAAATTCCCAAGTGCACAAGGCAAAAGGACTTTGGCACTGAGCTTTGGCTGATCTCCTTGAGATCTTTTCATAGATGGTGATTTGGGGTAAAAACTTTATTAATGACTAGAGTGGGTATGAGAGGAGGCCTCATCAGATTTTTGCAATTTTTGTTGTTATTGATTGAAGATGACATGGTGCCTTCTGATAAACCCAGGTCTATTAGCTTCACACCAATTTTGTGTCTTATTATTAAATGTTAATATACTGCACCCTATAGTTTTAAATAGAATTAGAGATGTTTACAGTTTGGGATAAGTGCACCTTGTTCTTCCACATTAAACTTTATTACAAGTGTCCCCCATCAGCAAATTGGAGAAAAGCTCGTTAGTAGCTGCTCTGTGTGGGGGCTGTGACTACTGCTGCATTTTGCTTTATTACAGCATTCTAGCTTGAAGGGGTGGTAGGGTATGATTGCTCCCTGTTTATGATTATAACCTCAGACCCTTGGGTCTACAACTGGACCTTAGGGAATACATGAACACAGGAATTTGTGTGTAGAATTTGCATGTAGCTTCTGCGTGAAGGTCTGCTCCTCTCTTCAGTTTTCTGAAGGGTTTTCTTGATTACAAAATATGGGCCCTTTAGAAACATAAAATCAGTTGCAGTAAAGTAGATTGTGCCTCAAGGCAACCCCATGTGCATCGAAATAGAATTGTGCTCCAACGGCTGATTTTTCAGAAGTACATTGCCAGGCTTTTCGTCCAAGGCACCTTTGGGTGTACTTGAACCAGCAACCTGCTGATTAGCAACAGAATGTACTCACCATCTGCAGAATACAGAGACTCCTAAGAACATCACTATTCATCCTGTAATTAAAGCTGGAAATTTGATATGTGTGATTTGATATGTTGGTAATAAGCACAACAGGAGGATTACTCTAGGCCCATTTTCAGTATTATTCCACTTCAGTTAATGTGATTTTGTTCAATTTTGCTGATGAGGAAACAGAGCTTAAGAGAATCCCAAGATAGCTTGGCCAAAATGATGGAACTGGAATCCTATTGATCTGTATCTCCCTGACTTTTGGGGCATCTGTCTTTCCCTCTATGGCAGTGGTTCTCAACCTGCTGATGCCGCAACCTTTTAATACAGTTCCTCATGTGGTGGTGACTTGTCCAACCATAACATTTTTTTCGTTGCTATTCATAACTGTAATTTTGCTACTGTTAGGAATCAGGCGACACTGTGAAAGGGTTGTTCAACCCCCAAAGGAGTCGCAACTCCCACAGGTTGAGAACTGCTGCTCTATGACCTATTTAGACCTTCATACAAAGTGCTGCAGATTTCTTAGGTCACTCCTGCCTCAAAATCTGCTTCTAACACTTCTCAGGATACAACCCAGCCTCCCAAGAATATTCCAGGCCTTGATGACCTGGCCCCTGCCTGCCTTTCCGGTTTTTCTCTTTTCTCTCCCTCCTTACTTGCTTAGGCCTTTGGGAGCCCCCATGGGGCACCAGTGGTTTCAGAAAGCTGCATGACCTACATTAGCAACGGTGGTTGGTATTAGAGCCTACAGTGATCTGGAATCATATTCTTGGGTACTGATAAAATCTCTGCAGACAGACACACAGCTTTGACAATAACACTGTCCAGCCAAGAGCACCAGGAACAAATGTTACCTCTACCTCATGTTGACAATAATGTCTTGGGTTTAGGATTTTTTTCTTTTTTAATTGAATGCTGTTACCTGAAGAGCTCTTGCAGATCTACTTTGGTGAAGTGAAATTTCTTAATATGGCTCTTCTAGCCATATCTTTACAGTAATTCTCACCAAATGATTGATTTGGACCTGGCAACGAATAATGAAAGTACTATAGCCTGCCAGCGAGAAACAAATCTGTCTCGGAAGAAGAAGTATGCTACTTAGAGGCCAGGATGGCGGCGACCCTTCATCTCATGTACTTTGGGCATGTCAGGAGAGGACAGTCTCTGGAGAAGGACATCAGGCGGGCTTACGTAGCGGGACAGCAGACAAGAGGACGACCTCAGCAGCAGCATCGATCAGCTCGAACATCGTCATAGTTGCGAGGATGGCACACGACCGGGCCATGTTGTTCGTAGGGTTGCAGTGTGGGCTCTGACAGGAAAGACTGGTAAGTTTTGGTTTCCACCCCCTTGTGTATTTGAGAGCCATTTCAGAAGCAGAGAGAGAAAGAATTCCTGGTACCATCAATGACAAAGATCCACCAGTCGAGCACATTCGAAATCCCTGCCTGACGTGGTGGAGGCCTAAGAGACAGTGCCACTCTGAAACCAGAGACTGAGGCAAAGAGACCGTGAAACAGCCGAGGAGCAGTGCCCAGACTTTGAGACTGCAAAGCAGAGACGCAGGTGGACTCTCGGGGCCATGGAGACCAGCAGCAAAGGGACCACCTACCTGGCTGAGAGGCTGAGGACCAGAAAGAGAGACTTTGATGCTGGTTGACAAGAAGCACTGCCATGGACAAAAGACTAAATCTTGAATCTTTTCTGGTTTGGGCTTGTGGTAGCCTGTTAGCTTCCCTAGTGAACCTACTTAATAGTAAGTATTGTCTGTGAGTTCTCTGTGGCTGTTGCAATCAATTATTGGAGCCAATAGAGAAGTAGAGTGCTGTGGTGTGAATAGCTGGTGTCGGGTTACATAGGGTAAGTGAAGGGTGAGGAGTGGCGCTATGTCTGCCCTCTGCCTTGCAGCGGTTGGCCATGGGTTGATGTGGAGTTGGATTCTCCTTCTCTTCTGTGTAGTCAGACAAGATCACATATGGCCCTCAGGCCGTTTTGCACCTACTTAAATTGGTTTTCCATTTCACAATTAGACCCATGATTGAAGGAGAGTTTGGTCATGAAAGGGAGCCCTAGAGCGATGCAGGATAGATATTGGACTGCTCACTGCAAGGTTAGTAGTTGAAACCTAGCAGCCTCTCTGAGGTGTAAGGATGAGGCTGTCTGCTCCTATAAAGATCTCTAGTCTCAAAAACTGTGCACAGAGTCACTACAGTCAGAATTGACTGAATTGCTCTTTTGATTGTTTGTTTGTTTTTTAGATTACAAAACCTCATCAGTCGTCATCCAGTGTGTTAGGTGCTTTCAAGGTGGTTCCAACTCAAAGGGACCTTTTGTACAGCAGAATAAAACACTGCCGTCCTCACAGTTGTTATGTTTTTGCTTGTAGTTGCAGCCACTCTGTCATTCCATCTAGTTCAGGTCTTCCTTTCCTTTCATGCCCCTTCTACAGAGACTAGTCTTTCTGATAACATATCCAAAGTACACGAGACAAAGTCTCACCACCTTACTTCCCATGAGCATCTTGCTGTACTTCTTACAAGACTCCTGTGTATGTTTTTCTGACAGCCTCTCATACGTTCAATATTCTTTTCCAGCATCATAATTCAAATATATTGATTCTTCTTCAGTCTCCCTTAAAGTCCAACTTTAACATGTTATTTCAAAGGCTACTGAAAATATTATCAAGGGCACCTTAGTCCTCGAAGTGACAGACTTGGTCTTCACCATTTTAAAGAACTCTGGTGTATCAGCTTTGCCTAACGCTGCTTCGATGAGCAGAGAGCTGAGTTCAAGACTGTGGGTCCATGCAAAAAGAAATACTCGAAAACTTCAGCCTTTTCTTTTTACCATGATGTTATATGTTGGTCCAGTTGTGAGGGTTTTAGTTTGCTTTACATTGAGTTGCAATGCATACAGAAGGCTACAGTCCTTCGTCTTCATTGGGAGGTTCCCAGTAAAGGAAACACATCTGGAGTAGAATTACAAAATTCCTTCGGCCCTTCCCCTCATCTATGGTCTTACCTTACTTCTTGACCCTAAGAATTTCCCGAACATTACTTAGGAATGCATGGGTGGGCCACCCAAAGAAAGGTGGCAGGTGGTGGTTTCCAGCCAAAATACTGTGGATCAGCCCTTCTGTAAGTGGGGATTATTAAATAGAACAAGCTTAGCTCCCTCTAAAGATATTTAAGGTCAATAGTCAGTGCCCTCAATTTTACTAAGCTGTTATGTGTTTGACTTTGAATGTAGATTTATTCCTGAAGAAGTGTAGTCAATGGACAAGACCTACTTATGATAGCTGCTGTTGCCAGAACACTTATGTGATAGAGCAAATGTTAGGGGCTTCACAATAACCACTACAAAAAAGGAGGTATTAGTATAGCTTTATGGCTGTTATAAATGGGATTGACAGAATTTAAGTGGCTTACCTAAGGTCACATAGTCCAGCGTTGGATTCAAATTTAAGACTACCCACCAAGGATCCTGTGTTCTTTCCATTGTGTTCTGGTATAAGATCCAAAAAGGCAGTAATCCAAAAGTGCTCACAAAACCAGAAGAAGGAAGAATTTGGGTTAAGTAAGACATTTTGGAGGAAGTGTCCATCTGAACAGAGTCGTTGTGTAGGAGCAAGATTCTGTCAGGATGGTAAGGGCAGAGGCCTTTCTGGGTCTTAGATATTCATTTTCATGCAGACCTCCTCACAGGAAGGTGCCACATCCCAAGGAACAGGAGCACCAGGCTTGTTGTTTTCCGAGCTTGGCAGATTGTAGAAACCAAAAGCTGCCTGGGAAGTGAGATAGAACATGAGATTTCCGGTGTAAGCTCATGTTACTTTGTTCTTAAGATAAAAAGGCCTTTTAAAAGTTAGGAGGAAAGTTGCAATAAAATGGATAATTTGGTGTGCTCATGGGAACACAGAAAGAGCAAGAAGGTATATCCCAGAGAAAACCATGGACTTTAAAGTCAAAAGTTCAGGAGTCCTCCCATTCCAATGCCAAATGAAAGGTGCTTGGTAGTCTGATTACTATTAGTTTTTATTTGTTCTTTATTTTGACAGATTGGTAACATATGCAACAAATTTGAGATTTATGCAACTAACTGTCCACGTGGCCTATTTATCCCAGATATCTGATGGAGAGCGGTGCTAATTCACAAATCTTCTCTGTCTTTTGTTAAAGGGGCATGAAAAGGTGCAGTAGACTTTGACCAGAAAGAGCACATTGATGGCATATGACTTTTTAAAAGGGTGTCAGTGAATCTGTATTAATTCAGGGTTTGGAACTTCGGAGTTAATATATAGGATGTGATGGTGACACCCTGTTTCTTAGTCCTTCCCTCTATACCTTACTCTTGCTCACTTCCTTTCACTGTTTACCCACTTTTGGCCCTCTTTGGCTTACTCTGAATAGCAATCATTCTGTGTGAGTTTGACAGCATTATTGATGTCCTTCACTGAGAATTTAAGTACCTAATTCAATTTAAAGGTTCCTTGTGGTACAAATTTGATTACAAATCTAAATGTTGATGACCTGAACCAATCCAGCATCACTGCAGGAGAAATGCCTGAAAATCTACATTTTTAAAGATTACAACCATTTTTCTTGGGTACTTAATGAAGATCACTCTGAAAGTTAATTGTGTCCCTGGCCATTTATCAATTCTTCCTCCAAGGTCAGTGCCACTTTGGAGGCTGGTGCTGGAATGAACATCCTGGGGCCAAGGATATGGCTGGGGGACTGCAGCAACCTCAGCAACAGCCCTCAGGTAGGAACAGATGTGGACAGGATGTTTCAAACTAGAGGCACTCTGGTGTCACACAGCCATCCAGTGTCTACAAATCTGCCCCATGGGGGCCAACAGAGATCACAAGAAGTCATCAGTAGTTTCTTTTCAGTGTGAAGCCTCAGGGAGGTAGGCTCTGAGAACATATTTGTATCACTTAGCACTGATGAGCAGAAAGATGAAAAGAAATTTTGGAAGGAATTGTGAAAGATGTGGAAGTTTTTGACTCTTCAGGGCAGTGGGTGTTCTCTGTTTATTCACCAATGAAAGATAAACCTAATACTTCAGGCATTTATTGCTATGAAATTCTCAAAAGACATTCAAAAACTAGTATTAAATTTTCTTGATGGGATATTTGAAAACATGGGAAAAACTTTAGAAGATTTCAAAGAAATAATAGAACAAAGCAAGGGATTTAGTAAAGAGATAGATACCCAAATAAAAAGTAACTAGCAATTCTGAAGCTTAGTAATAAAATAACAGTAATTAACCTTAGATGCAGAAGTGAAATGGAAACCATGGAATCAAGAATAAGTGAACTAGATAGAAGACAAAGACTCTGAGATTACTCAGTGAAAAAATAATGAACAGAACGTAAGCGCTCTGTGGGACAACATGAAGAGAAATATTATACACATGCTAGGAATTCCAGAAAGAGAAAAGAGGAAATTAAGTCAAGAAGATATTTTCAAAGAAATAATCATAGAAAATTTGCCAAATCTGGAAGATGAGATTATCATTCAAGATGAGATTCATATAGGTTAAACTTAAGAGAAACACCACAAGACATATCATAATTGAACTTAACAGGTACAAAGATAAAGATTCTTGAAAACACCATAAGGTAAGGGAAATGACTTACAAAGG
Organism: Echinops telfairi; assembly: GCF_000313985.2. NCBI lineage: Eukaryota > Metazoa > Chordata > Mammalia > Afrosoricida > Tenrecidae > Echinops > Echinops telfairi. The sequence goes on from NW_022111365.1 coordinate 9,964,242, forward strand.
ATCATCAATAAGATTAAGTGCAGATTTCTCACCAGTAACTATGTAGGCAAGAAGGAAATGGGGTGACATATGCAAAGCCCTGAAAGACAATACTATCAACCAAAAATAATTTTTTTGAAATCATTTTATTGCGGGCTCTTACCACAATCCATACATACATTCATTGTATCAAGCACATTTGTATATTTATTGCCATCATCATTTTCAAAACATTTTCTTTCTACTTGAGCCCTTGGTATTAGCTCATTTTCCCCTCCCCCATCCCCCCTCTCTCATGAAACCTTGATAATTTTTTTTTTCATGTCTTTCACCGGTCACTGTCTCCCTTCACCCACCCTTCATTGTCCATCCCACTGGGAGGGGATTATATGTAGATCATTGTGATCGGTTCCCCTTTCTCCCCCACCTTCCCGTTATCCTCCTGGTATTGCTACTCTTATTATTGTTCCTGAGGGGTTTATCTGTCCTGGATTTCCTGCTCTGGACACACTCTTATCTGTACCAGTGTGCAACCTCTGGTCTAGCCAGATTTGTAAGGTAGAATTGGGATCATGATAGTGGGGGGAGGAAGCATTAAAGAATTAAAGGACAAGGGGAGAGTATTGGTTGTGTCTCCACAGAATTGAAGCATGCATACAGAGCCCCCCACGGTGGACCAAACCAGGAGGGCAACATAACATGTGGAGAAATGCATGAAAAGACTGGACTACAGGACCCGCCCCAATCAGAGCCAGCCTGAACCCCGCCCTAGAAGTGTGTGCAGCAGAAAACGACACAGACCTTCAGGTGGAGGAAAGGATCCGACTTACTGTGCCCACACGGAAGCAAAGCAAGAAGGAAAAAGAAAGGGACAGTCGGCCTAGACTCCATATAGGCACACCAATCCCGGAGGATGAGGTCCCTGCATGGAGCTGCTAAGGCACAGAGAAGACGGTGGGACTGCCAACAACTCAAGACATGTTGTCCCCCAACTAGAGCATACGGCAACAGAGGACAATAATGGGGACACACGGGGGTGGGGAACAGTGCGTACTGAATCCCCCGCAGTGAGACAAACCAGGAATGGAGCATAACAGATCAGCAATTGGAGTAAAGCCGATCCACAGAGCCCCCGAGTAGCCCCAAGAATGGACTTTGGGCCAGGAGTGGCAGCCCCTAGAACTTCCCTAGGACCAGGGGGTAGGGACTCATAGGGACCAGTGAACAGACCTGGATCTATGTAGGTCCAGTGAACAGACCTGGATCTATGTAGGTTTTTTTTCTCCTCTCTATTTTTTAACCATGTTTGCTTGTTGTTCGGACTAGGACATTGCTGGTTTACCTATTTTATATGGGAAGGACATGGGAGGGAAGCTTGCGGAGAAAGCAACGGGACCAATGGCCCCGGAAGGTCTAAGGGGAAGAAGGAGCAGGGAGAAGGGTGTGGTGAGCAGATGGCATCGTGGACAGGGGAACAACTAGGGAATCGAAGCCAACATCTAGAAGGGTGCAGAGATCCTGTGAGTATCAGAGCAACACCGAGCTAGCTGAGAGGAAGCACCAAGAGGGGGAAGAAGGGGGAAAGTGACGGCGGGGCGGGAGGAGGCAAAAGGAAACAGGTAAGCTCTAGGAAGCAAGGTATAGATTGGGATATTGACAGAGGTGGGTACTTATGTAAATACATTAATCCATAAAAAGAGGTATTGACTATGTACATATATTTATGAGGCAATACACTGAGGCTGCAGATGGGCCTTGGGCCTCAGCCCATACTTTCCCTACGTGCTTTGGTAATAAAAAGACTCAATAATAATAATAAGGGAAAAATATATATTCCTAAAAAGAATTTACCTTTGAAGGTAGAGAACAAAGAAGTCATCAATCTCACCAGGAGAGGGGGTGAGGGTAATGTTTAACAAAATGGTTGAACTAAATTCTTCTCTATTGGTAATGCATTTCAGTGAAGATAAATGGATTAAATCTTCTAGTCAAGAAACAGTGGTAGACTGGACTAAAATATGACAGGGGGCACACCTTAAGCACAGGTGGATAAGTAGATTAAAATGGGGACAGAGATAGTTGACATAGCAAGTAAGCAGTAATACAAAATGAACAGGATTGTCAATGTTAATATATAACAATACGTTTTAAGTGAAGATTTATTGTGAGACAGGGAAAGAGTTATGCACACCTTTTGATGATAGCTGGAATACTTAAAAACAGAATTAAGAAGTAGAAGACCTACATAGTATTACCTATTTGGACTTAACAGAGAGCACACCACTCAACAGGAGCACAGTACACATGCTGCTTCATGGAACATATGTTTGGTGTAGACTATTTTTACACACAAAGTAAATCTCAGTAAGTTAAAAAAAAATTGAAACCTAAAAGCATCTAATGTGACCATAATAGAATGAAGCTATTATGTCACTAACAAGTCAATAACAAAAAGAATAAGGAAAGCTAAATAAATTTATGGAAACTAAACACTATTAAAATTACAAATCCACTGGGTTACCAACGAAATCAGAAAGAATACTTATAATCCTAAGAATGTAATCAATGAGGTAAAAATCATTAATTTTATTGAGTCTTGACCCTAGATAACTCATCATTTTAGTAACCTATGTGACAAATTGGGAGGGATATTTAATGTGCTTTGCTGCAGACCCAAGTATGATGCTTGAACTGGAAAAAATACCCATGAGATTGAGCTGAGTTGTCCTACTCACTTTATTCACAGGCCGTTTTGTTGAAAGAACGAGTAGTGAACACCTGATGGATGTTTAAACATCGTCATGTGGCAGACAGGTTTTCAAACTACCTCTTACTTCAAATTAGCAACTGGCAGTGTCCATTGCCATGACAAAATGTACATGGCTATTCAGAAATTAGGATTATGGATTACACTTTCCTGCCGCCAGCTTCTCTTCAGTTGATATTAATGGTGACATTAACAAGCAAACTTTTTGAATAGTGTCATATGCCAATATTTAGAAGTAATGAGTATTGCATTACTTGGGGAACCAAATGTTACTAAAAGTCCATTATAAGTGAAAGAGTCCAATTGATTTTAATGTAATAGTATAAAAAATAAATATTGGTGAAACTAACATTTGCCAAGTTTGGGTTTTGTATCAAAGAGGTATTATGTTAGACAGGGTTCTCTATAGAAACAAAACCAGAACACTAATAATTTGAGATATATTTTTATAGATACATAACATTAGAAATTAACAGGTAATTAATCTATGAAGCAGCAAAATGGCTCACTGCAACTCACTCCCGTGAGACAGTTGTGAGACACTGGCAGTCCTTCAAGTCTTGAGGGCCGCCAGGTAGTCCTCTGTAGAGCAATTCAGGCTTTCCAGGCACAGGCAGCAAACAGCAAGGCTGGTCACCAGCAGTCAGCCAGATGACAGGGTCTGACAGTCCCCAGATCAAGAGATGTAAATTCCAATTGTGTGGAGAAGCAGGTCTTGAAGGAACCTCAAATTATAGCAACACAGTCCATGGGTTATGTGTAGCTTGCAAATCGAGGCACAGAACAAGCAAGGCAGCCGCACCCTGGTCTGATGATCAAAGAGCAAGAGACAAGAAAGGCGAGGCTCACCGCCCTTCACTTAAGCCCACGTGTTCATTGGCCATATTGGCACAATAAACCTACCTATCACAGGTATACTCAGTTACCTGGAATGGTATTAAAATCTTTCTGCACTCACAAAGATACCTTGAAGTTATCTTAAAGTTAGCCTGCCTGCCTGAATGTTATGCTATTTTAACATTAGTCTACGTGGGAAAAAATTTACAATACACACTTGAAAGATTAGATAGAGACTCTATGGGGTAATGAGTTTGTTAATGAGAGAAGGGGCAAATGTATAGCTGCAAGAATGTAATCAGTGTCACTAACTTGTAAATGTAGAAATTATGTTTAATATGTACGCTCTCAACAAAATAAGATCTTGTTGAGATTTTGAAAATCTTCCCTTTTCAAAAAAAAAAAAAGATTACAACCAAGAAAGCCCTGTGGAGCAGTTCTACTCTATAACACGTGAGAGTGCTGTGCATCAGAATTGGCTCAATAGAAATAGGTACACTCAATTCCACAATCCTACACATAAGCCTCTCCACCCTGCTCCATCACAGTTAGTTGCTTCTGCCTCAAAAAATCTTCTTTACGATCTCCCATATACTCTACCTAATCTAACTTTACCCCAATATCTTTTATTTCCATATTACATTTTTCCTTTTTCCTCTTTCTATGTCCCTTTAATCCATTGGCAAGTGGAAAAATAATTTGCATTTTGTCAGTTATAAACTAACAAAGTGTGCTCAAGTTATATCCAATGGTTCAGGTACCAAGATCAGTACTAAATTCCCCAAATGTAATTATATATCAGGAGTATGTTTCCTCATATGCTTTTCATTCTCTTGCTGAAGTCATGGCTTTGCTCCTTAGTAACTAAGTAGCATGGAAAAAACCTGGGTCTAAATCTAGGATCAGTCTTCAGTTGTTATATGTCTGTGAAAAAAAGCTGATTACACACATGCTTCTCAACCCTTAGAATCAGCAAGCCTCAGAAGGGTCTTTGAAAAGTAAAAAAATTCAACACAGAGAAAAGGGATTATTTTTTCCTATACAGATTTTGTTTCTTCCTGAAGACAAGTCCTCTGCCCCAAGGTACTGTCTGGAGCTTTCACAACTCAGCAAATACACTGCTATGTTTATCCAGTTCTCATCAGAGACCAGTGGAAAATACTCTTGTTTTAGAGTGTATGTGTGAGCTCGTTGGGGTGACTGACAGTCTTCTCTGATTGTGAACAGTCCTGGAGTGGGGCTTGATAGGAATCCTGGTCATTCTACCCCGTTAGAGGGCCCTGAAAGACCTCTTCCTCTGTTGAATACGAAGGAGTGGGTGCATTTTTCTTGAGAAACATGGTGAGGTAATGAAATGCTGGGCCAGGAAGACAGTTCAGGCTAGTCCCACAGACCCAAAGCTCCCCACAACCACTTCAGCTGAAGTCTTGGCTTGGGGACAAAGTCCTCAGCTTCCTAAAAAGACATCCGGCACCAATACCTAGACAATTTTAAACTGTTAGAGGTGTGATTTGAAATGGGAGAGAAATAAAATAAAATCTTCACTCTGGAGTAGGACAGCGATGTTATTTTTGCTATTGACTAAGAGTAGCTTATATTTGTCAGATGCTTACAGTTTACAAAAGATGTTCATGGTGTGTGTATTTCTCTCTCAATACAACACATTTTTAAGGTACCCCATCTGAGGAAGGACTAGCAGTTAGTCTAATCTCAGATCACAAGGACTTTTATAATCTGCTTGACTGAAGTGTAATTTATTCCCCCCACCTCCTTCCATCCTCCTGACCTGCCTGGTCCCTCTAGTGTTCCTCATCCTTATCAAGTTCGCACTTATGGTCACTTGGCACCCCATTACCCTAATTTGCATAATGTTCCATAAGCCCCAGTAGTTTCCTCTAAGTCATTCAGTGGAATCTACATCTTGCAAACTCACATCTTGAAATCATAAGAAATCAAATGTTTATTGTTGTATATACATATAAAGTTGTATGATGCAACTAAAAAACCAATTTTTGATGCTTGCCATTGCATGAAAATATTATGCATAGTAAAATAGGGCTTACCTAAAGAGTAAATAATGTATGTTGTCATTGTTAGGTTCCAACTCATAGCAACCCTATGTACAACAAAAGAAACATTGCACGGTCCTGCACCATCATCACAGCGTTGTCATGTTTAAGCCATTGTTGCAGCCATTATGCCAATCTTCTTAGTGAGGATCTTCCTCTTTTTCACTGATTCCACACATTGCACAACATATTATCTTTTCTAAGAACTTCTCTGTCCGGATAACAGGACAGAGAAGGTAAGGAGGTAATATAAAGGCTCAGTTCTAAAGAGCATTCTTGCTATATTTCTTCCAGACAGAATTGTTTGTTCTTCTGGCAATCCATGGAACCTTCATTATTCTTCCTAGCACCATAATTCAGATGCATCAGTTCTTCTCTGGTCTTGCTTATCTGTTGCCCAACTTTCACATATATATATGAGGTGATTGAAAATACCACAACTTAAGTTAGCACTCAAAGTGACATATTTGCTTTGTAATGCTTTGAGAAGCCTTGTGCAACAAATTTGCCCAATGTAGTGTGTCATTTAATTTGTCTGATGCTTGTATGAGCATTGACTGTGGATCTATGTAAAATGAAGTTCTTGGAAACTTTAGTCTTTTATCAATTTATCATGATGTTGTCTATAAGTCCAGTGTAGAGGACTTTTCTTTTCATTGAGCTGAAGGCTATAGTCTTTGTTCTTCACTGTTGAGTGATTCAGTTGGTGTCATCTGTATTTTATATATTGTTCATGAGCCTGCCTCCAATTCTGGTGCTGCTATCTCCTATATAGAGTTCAGTTTTTTGAATTATTTGCTCACCTTATATATTGAATAATTGCAGTTAAAGGATAGAATCGTGATGCACACCTTTCCTGATGTTAAACCCTGCAATACCTCCTGTTCTGTTTAAACAGCTGCCTCTTTTTCCATGAATACAGTTGTAAGAGGAGCCCTGGTGACAAAAGAATTACTCACTGGGCTATGGTCAGCATTTCAAAACCACCAGCCAACCCTCAGAAGAAGATGAGGCTTCTACTCCCATAGGAGTTACAGTCTCAGAAACCCACAGGCAGTTCACCAGATCCTAGAGGGCCACTGTGAGTCTGCATTGACGTGATGGCAGTGAGCTTGTTTTCCGTTTGTATTCTTTGTAGTGTTATCCATCGTTTGCTGGGATCTACTCAGTCAAATGCCTTCGCATGGTCAATAAAATGCAAGTGAGCCTCTCTCTTGTATTGTCTGCTTTCAGCCAAAATCTATCCGACATTAGCAATAATATTCCTTTTGTGATGACCTCTTCTGAACCCAACTGGAGTTTCTAACAGCTCCCTGTCAATGTACTAGTGCAATATTTTTTGACTTCAAACAAATTTTACTTGCATGTGCTATTAATGATAGCTTTATAATTTTCACATTCTATTGGATCACCCAATACATATGCATTAGTGCCACTTATTATCACCATTTATTCCCTCCCTGGAGATGAAAGTGCTATTAGATATCAAGGCTTTCTTTGATGAATATTTATAAACTATGATATATTACATGTATGATAAGAATAGAATCTGGAGTTTTAGTGCAATAATAGATTAGGTATCTGATTTGTAATTAAGAACATTATATTTATTTGCCTTAATATTATGGGAGTGGGAGAGAGTGGGCTGAAGGAGAAGGAGAGAAAAACTACATATTTGCCTTTTCTAGTGGAGCATTCTAGTAGTGATTTTCGCAGAACATAGTTTGAGATCTGTGCATTTGAATCTATGTGGCTGATAAGAATGGAGAAGTTCCCACAGAAGAGGGAGAGAGGGACCAGTCTTCAACCAGGTGAATGCAACATACCAGCATGAAGCAGAGAACCAATTGAGAGGTCTACATGGACACCACCACCACCTCCCCACCCCCGAAGAATGCACTTCAGACAACAGCACTGAAGCTACAGCTCACAGAGAGGGGCACGTCTGATCAGAGCACACAAGAACAAATGAAGAGGGAAGGAGAGAGAGTGGAGCACATCCTGGCCTACCAAGTCCCTAGGATGATATTCCTGCTCAGAGCAGCTGATGCACAGAGAGGACCACAGGGCCACCCCCAGGAGACATGATGTACCTCACTGACCCACAGTGTTATAGGAGACAACACTGAAGACACAGTGTGGGAATCTCTATCTGACCCCACCACTCCAGGACAAAACACTAAGGGTGTGCAACAGAGCAGCAAGGGGAACAAAACAATGAAGTCCCAAGTAAATACCAAAACTAGACTTTGGGGCCAGAGCATGGCACCCCATCAGACTCAACCAGAAAACACCCCTAAAGTTTAACAAACAGACCTTTTTTTGTCATTGATTTTTTGTTTTGTTTTGCTTTGTCTTGTTTTTGTGTTTATTATTATCTCTGCATGTCTATCTAGATAAGATAGGTTGGATAAACAATCCAGAGGAGAAAACAATAGGACCAATGGTTTGTGGGGGATACGGCAGAAGGGGAGGCAGGGGAAAGTTAGGGGCGGTTTCAACAAACCCAGGGCCAAGGGAAAAACAAATGAACAAAAAATCATATCAATGTAAATGAGGGGAAAGGTGGAGTGAAGACCCAAAACCCATCTATAGACAATTGGACATCCCCTTATGGCAGTGTCACAAGGAAGAGAGTCAGTCAGAGTGCAGTACAGCACCAATGAAACATACAACTTTCCTCTAGTTCTTTAATGCTTCCTCTCCTCTCCCCCCCTCCAGCCCCCCCCAACTATCATGAGCCCAATTGTACCTTACAAATCTGGCTAGACACAGGGAATCCAGGACCGATAAACCCCTCAGGATAAGAGTAGCAATACCAGAAGTGGAAGGGCAAGGTGGCGGGAGAAAAGGAGAACCTATCACAATGATCTACGTATAACCCCCTCCTAGGGGGATGGACAACCAAAGGGTGGGTGAAGGGAGACAGTGGTCAGTATAAGACATTAAAAACAATTTTTATAAGTTATCAAGGTTTGATAAGGGAGGGATGGTGGGGGTTGGAATTGAGCTGATACCAAGGGCTCAAGTGGAAAGAAAATGTTTTGAAAATGATGATGGTAACATATGTACAAATGTGCTTGATACAATGGATTAATGTATGGATTGTGATAAGAGCTGTATGATCCCTCAATCAAATTATTTTTATAAAAGAAGAAGAATGGAGAAGAATGGAAGTCAAGAATCTCTTTGACGGTCATTTGGGAAATATATATTACATTACAATAACTAAGGATATATTCTAATATATAAATTGATACCAAGTTAGATATCTAAATTATAATTAAGAACATTCTACTTATTTTTATCAATACTTTAGTTATTTAACTCATCACCCCCCCTGTCTCGCTTCAGTGTGGTGATACCTGATTCTCTTGTAAGCCAGTACGTTTCTCAGCAGAGTTTCCATCCCAGAAACTACCGTGCAAGTCAATCCATTACTGGTAGCTCAACCGAAGCCACTTTTGCCTCTATACTGTGAGAGGTGGCTGTGCCTGGGTACATTGGCTGGGAATCTAAACTGAGGCTTTCCAATAAAATTCAAGAATTCTACCACCAAACCACTACTGTCCTTGGAATTGGTAGGTGATTTATATGATATGAATAAGTGCTGAGTAAACAGTGGTCAGTTTTGTTTGGCATCCCACCAAAGTCCCTCCAAAAGACCAAACATACTTTTTTCACCTGAAATGTGACTGGGAAACGGCATCCTTGAAGGCTTCCTGTGAGGATGGAATACAAATGCCCCTGAAGCACCTGTTCCGAGAAGACACAGAGTAAGTGCTGGGCTGATGGTAAGCAGTGGCTGTTCCGAAGGCTGCCTGGAATGCTGGCGGCAGAGGCTTCTCTTCCTTCTCTTGTATTCTGTATATTAATGGCCACTCTGGGCCTCGAGCGGGGGCTGCAGGGTGGGAGACTCCCCAGCAGGCCTCTACTCAGGCGATACTAATTGTGCCAGAGAGAACGGCTCATTAGAGTGGAAAATAGTCCTCATATATTTAGCTGAAGACGATAATGACCTTTTAAATAACAAAAGCAATTTTATTTCAATACCGCAATTACTGTGAACTCTCAAATGTCAAAGTGCTTGGCACTTTCAAAAGAGCTTAATATAGACATTTATAGCACTTAGACACAACTAGTTTCTTATCTAACCTAATTATGTGTTGTGCAGGAAATAGTGAAGCTCACAATCTGTGTTATTTTTTACAGAGATTCCGCACACATGGCCCTGGGCTCTGCAGCTGGGATATTTCCCAAGTGAAGGAGCTGCTGCTGATCTGGAAAGAATCAAGAGTGAGTCCTAGCGCAACCTTCGGAAAAAGGGGGGAAGAGATGACTTGAAATGGGCCTCCTAACTTGGTTAATGTGAATGACACTGTGCAAGCAATTCAGGCAACTGCTTTCACATATATTACATGCAAAAAGCCCCTGGGACCCAAAGTATGTGGGCCTATGTGAGCTGATAAGAGAAAGTCAAGAGTTACCTTCCCAGAGGGTGTGATGTTCTGATGGCCAGGATCACCTGGTATCTCTCCCCGGTCACCTTGAGGTCATACACACTGTATGATCTGCTTACTTCTTGGTGGCAGCACCGGACTTTCTCCTCCAACTTCACAGGGTGGGAGGAGAATCATTAGCATCAACAATCCAAGGCTGATTGCTTTGAGTTTTAGGCAAAACATATCGCCACCCTCCAAATTGTCCCGACCCCTTTAACCAGTTCTTATATTAGCCCTTCCACCCACAGCATTATCTACTTCTCTTAGGTGTTTAATAAGTCATTGGAATCGCCACATAGAATTCACCGACTATAATTAAGGTGATTTGGGGTTTATCGAGGAAGTAATAGGTTACTATTCAGGACTAAGGATACAGTTTTTTGTTTAGGACAGCCTCTGTGCCCACAGGCAAGCTTCTCTGTCTCTCAGCCCCTCACCTCAATGTCCAGGGCTGGTCATTGTGTCTTACTTGAGCCACAATGACAAAGCTCTTAAGGAGTTCAGCTTTCTCACTCTGGCAAGCCGAGCTACAGAGGAACTCACTGCACCAGAAATCCTGCTGCCCTAAAGCTCTTGGCTCTCTTGTTCCTTGGGTCAGTGCACTCACTACAAGCACCTTACTCTGTGGACCAGGAAGCTCACTGTACCGTTTCATGCCAGTCTGCTGCCGCCATTTCTCTGCAGCTGCTGCTTGCCATCATGTACTGCCTCTGATGTTAGAGATATTCTCTCTCTCTCTCTCTCTCTCTCTCCTGTGTGTGGTATGCCTGTCTGTCCTTTTCTCTCTCTCCCCCTTTCTTCTCATGTGTGTGTATTCTCTCTCTAAGAAGTGCTCACAAAAAAAAAAAAAAGAAGTGCTCACTTCCGGGAACCTAAGTCCACACCTGTCTTTTTCCTTGGTGGTGATAGGTCCTTCCTTTCCATCTTTGAGATGGTCCAGCAGGATGGCAGAACTGACCAATCCCTTCTTTACAATTCCGTACTCCTTATTTGCATGGCCCCATGCCACAAGAGTGTCATTCTCCTTATTCGCATTAATAGCCATCTGTCCAATCTCCTTGGTGGGGTGCAAACACCTATTTGCATACCCCCCGCCAGTCATTTGGCAGGAGTTATAAGACCATGATGAGAAAGTCTATATAAAAGTGATCCATAGCACTGCACTCACGTTTCCTCTCCGACCTCTTCCCTGAAACTTCTAATTCCTGTGCCTCCTTGCTGTTTCTCCAAGCAAGCAAGCTCTTGCATCAGGGACTTGCACTTACTTGTCCCTTTGCCTGCAACGTTCTTCTCACAGAATCCAATTGGTTCACAATCTCACTTACTTCAGGTCTAAAATGTTACCTGGCTCCATCTGCCTGTTTGTTACACTGTGGTGGCTTGTGTGTTACTATAATGCTAACAGCTACATCACTAATATTTCAAGTATCGGTAGGGTCCCTCATGGTGTATAGGATTCAGCTGAGTTTTCAGACTACGAGAAAGTAGGAAGAGAGATCTGCTTTCAAAAATTAGGCTATGAAAACCTTATGGAGCCCAATAGAGCACTGACTCACTTCTTTTGGCAATGTCATAAGAAGGTTATGTTTGGTGAAATAGAGGACAGTAAAGCTGAGGAAAACCTTTAGTGATATGGATTGTCATAAAAGCTACAACGATGGACTTGAACATTCTGTGATCACTAGGATGGCATTGGACCAGGCAACCCTTCTTCATTCTGTTCTACATAAAAGTCACCAGGAGTTGGAATCAAATCGATGGAGAGACGTGCTAAACTATTTGTCTGTCTGCCTTCTTTGCCAGCCTACTATGAATTTCCCGTTATTTCCTTGCTTCTTTTCTGCTTATCCTCAACCCTCTACCCCTACTCTTCTCAGAGTAGTAGATTCTTGACTAAGCATTTTATATATGTATTTATTTTTTGCCCCCTGTATTTAGAATGAAAATTCCTTATGGGCTAGAACTTTTATTATTCACTACAATTTCTCTAGTGCTTTGGCCAGTGCAAGACTTGTCCTTGTTACTTGCCATCAAGTCAAATCTAACTCATGGTGTGGTAGTTACATAATTTCAGGTCAACTTGATAAATAAATGTAGGGGTGGAGTTTAGCTTATCAATCAGGTCACAGCCTGATGATGCCCCCCTGTGGCCTTGGTGTTCTCATGAGGATCCGGGAACTTTCCCTCTTTCTCCCTGGAGGCGGGCCACACTCTCTTCTTCACCTTTCTGCTGTTCAGTCATGTGGAGAGCTGCTGGAGCACACTGAGACCTGCAAGAGCCCTGGAGATGCTTCCACCACCACTGGATTGACAAGACTTTGCACCCCCCTGGTCTATGATCTTCTTGCATTTTGCATTATTGCATGTGCTGTGTGAGTCTGAAGAGGAATTTATGGACAAGTATGGGATTTATGGACTAAAATCAGACTTGTGGACTTGATCTGGACTGGGCTGGAATGTTTTCTCAATATATGATTACTCTTTGACATAAAGTTCTTTCTTTTTTTTATTATTTTATTGGGGGCCTTACAAACTCTTGTTACAATCCATACATCAATTGTATCTGACATATTAGTAAATATATAACCATCATTCTTTTCTAGACATTTACTTTCTATTGAGCCCTGGGACCAGCTCCTCTTTGTCTGCCCCCTCCCCCCCCCACCCGTGGCCCTTCATAGATTATAAATTGTTATTATTTTCATATCTCCCTTCTCCCTTCCCCTCTGGTTCCTGCTGTTCTCCTTGGAGGGGTGTGTGTGGTTATGTGCCATTCATTGTAATCAGTACCCCCTTCCTCCCAAGTTCTCCCCCATTCCCCCTACCCTTTAGGTATCGCTATTCCCATTCCTGTTCCTGGGTTCCATGTGTCGTGAGCTTTATCTCTTGCCTATACCTGTGTGCATGCTCCCGTCTAGTCCAGTGTGGGAAGAAGCACTGGGGTCATGATAGTGAGGGGGTGAGGAGGTCTCAAGGGATCAGAGGTGTAGTGAATGATCCATTGGTGCTCTACTGCATCCTGATTGACTCATCCCCTCCCTTTGATCCCTCTGTGGGGGGATATTCTATTGTCCACAGATGGGCTTTGGGTCTCCACTCCAGCATCCCTCATTCTCACCAATGCATTTTTGTTTGTTTGTTTGTTTGTTTGTTGTTGTTTAATCTTCTGATGCTGTTTTCCCGGTCCTGATGACACCTCAAAAGTTCTATATAAGTGTCCCTGGATTTGTTTCTCTAGTCAACCCAGTCTAACACACATGGATGCTATCTGCAGAGTAATCTGCTCCTTAAGGCTTTTAAGGGTATGGAGCAAGGAATATCATGGCTGATGTCAGATGAATCTTGGTTCCAAGCAGCAAATACCAGAAAGACGTTTACTTGTGTTTCATTGACTCTACAAAGGCATTTGACTGTGTGGACCATAATAAACTGTGGATAACCTTGAAAAGAAAAGGAATTTCAGAACACTTCAATGTGCTCATTCAAAACTTGTAGGTGGATTGGGAGGCAGTTGTGTTAACAGAACAAGGGAATACTGCATGGTTCAAAATCAGGAAAAGTGTGCATTAGAATTGTATCCTCTCACCATACTTATTCAATGTATATGCTGAGCAAATCATCAGAGAAGCCGGATTATATGAAGAGTGCAGCATCAGGATTGGAGGAAGACATTGATAATCTGTGACAGGCAGATGACACAACTTTGCTTGCTGAAAGTAAAGGGGGCTGGAAGCACTTAGTGATGAACACGAAGGATTGTAGCCTTCAGTATGGATTAAAACTTCTTGTGAGGAACATCAAAATCCTCACTACTGGACCAATAGGTAACATCATAATAAATGGAGAAAAGGTTGAAGATGTCAAGGATTTTGTCTTAGTTGGATCCACAACCAATGCTCATGGAAGCAGCACCCAAGAGATTAAAATACATATTGCCTTAGGTAAATATGTTGCACAAGACCTCTTTAGGGTATTGAAAAGCACTAAGGTGCACCTGACCCAAGCAATGGTATTCTCCATATGCATGTGGAAGTTGGGCATTGAATAAGGAAGACTGTAGATGAATTGATGCATTTGAATTGTGGTGCTGGAGAAGACTATTGAGAGTACCATGGACTGCTGAAAGGACAAACTGATCTGTATTGGAAGAAGTAAGGCGAGAGTGCTCCTTACAGGCAAAGATGGCAAGACTTTGTCTTACATATTTTGGACATACTGTGAGGAGAGACCAGTCCCTGGAGAAGGACATTGTGCTTTGTAAAGTGGGAGGATAGCGAAAAAGAGGAAGGCCCTCAATGAGAAGGATTGACAACAGTGGCTGCATCAGTGTGCTTAGGCATAGGAACAATTGTGAGTATGGTGTAGGACTGTGTAATGTTTTGTTCTGTTGTGCATAGGGCCATCATGGGTCAGACTCAACTAACAACAATAACAACACCTTGAGAACTACATTCAAACAGGACCATGATTTGTTGATCCCTAATCATGAGTAGTCAGATATATTGACACTGTGATTTCAACAATAGACTCAAAAGTATAATTGTGAATATGGCTCGGGACCAGGCATTATTTTGTTCTATTATATTTTGGGTCATTATGAATCAGAACTGACTTGAGAGCACCTATCCAAAATCACAACAATTAGGATCTAGAAGTGAGATAGCTAAATCTGGAGGAGATGTATGCTTAACTTTATAAAAACTGTTAAGTTTTTTTCCATATTCTTTGCACCATTTCCATTCCCACACAATGTATAGAAAAGTTTAGTTTCCCTACTTTATCACCAATTCTTGATTGGGTCACTCTTGAATTTTAGCTAGTTTTACAGTGAGAATGATCTCTGGTGCAAGATGGTGAGACTGCTCTCCCCACAGGCTGGAGACCTTATTTACCAAATACATTCCTCTATGAATCTAGGGCCCCGGGCCCTACTACAGTTTTTACAGCCACTCTTCTGTCACCCTGCTTGATTACAACTCATTGAAACAGTCAGCATTTGTGCAACTTGCAAAGCCATTAATGCCCAATGTGGGCTTAAACCTCAAATGCCAACACACCATTTGTGCAGCCATTTACTGGATCAAGATTAGCAAATTGATTTTACACATATGCCAGCACACAAAGGTCTCAAATACCTCACCAGGGTTGACACCTTCTCAAGATGGGTTGAGACCTTCCCTACCAGACGGGAAATGGCAGATACCATTACCAACATTTTCATTTCCCAAATTATTCCTAGGTTTGGACTCACCAATTCCATTCAGTCAGACAACGGCCCAGGCTTTATCTAAAAAATTATACAGCAGGTCTCTTTTGCATTAGACATAAAGTGGCAGCAGCAGATCCCTTACCAGCCCCAGTCATCAGGGAAAGTGGAAAGGATAAACGGCATAATCAAAAATCATTTGTCCAAACTATCGCTAGGACTTCAAAAGTCCTGGGTGGATTTGCTCCCTTTAGCTCTGGCCTGGCCACACTCCTCATCCCTTTTAAGCCCATCTGAGTTGATGTACAGCAGGCCTTTCTTAATTAACCACAATTTACCAATGCAGCCTCCTCCTCTAGCCACTGACCTGCCTTACCTCTCTCTCTAAGACAGTTTCTTCGTGAACACTCAGATCGGTGCCTGCCTAGCCTAGACCCAACATGGCCTGACCTGCCTGCTGTCAGCCCCAGAGACTCAGTTCTCCTGAAAGAACTATAACCACAGCTTCTCCAGCCAAAGTGGAAAGGACCTTACACCATAATCCTCACTACTCCCACAGCAGTTAAGGTACTCGGGGACCCCAACTGGCATGACCTCAGCCGAGTTAAGCAAACAACTCCAAGTTATGGTGCCAGGTATTCCACCTAAGTCGTGGAGTCCACTTGTGTTTGCTTTACTAGGGTGCCTCCTGCAAACCACCCCAAGCCAGAGTAAAACCTCAGCACCCAAAAAAAACCCATTTGTGTAGCAGTTTGTATTCCGCAGAACCTTTGGAAGTGTAACCCATGTTGTGGGTAAGGGACACTGTGCCCCTGCCGGGTGTCAGCCTAAAGTCCAAATTGACTTTAACTAAACCAAACTTTTCTTTTTGGAAGGATGCAGAAAAACTTCCACAAGTGCATCTGCCCCTGCCCTTTGTTTCCTTTATGATCAGCAAAAGGACTACTGCCACTGGTGGCCAGAAACATATGGTGGTTGCCCTTACTATTCATGCATCATGCACCGAGCCCTTTGGCGAAACTCCAACTTGGACAGGGACGAGGTTTTCATCACGGATGGTTGAGGGAAATTTCACTTAAACATTAGGGATCCCTGGGACCCCCGATGGAAAAGAGGTGTTGAGGGCAGACTTTATCAAGGTGTTTCCTTTGCACGACCCTCCGGAATTTTAAAAATACATAGGCAGTATGTCCATATTCCACGGGAAATAAAAAACATAGATGTGGTAACCAAGGAAATTTTAAACAATGAGCAGGATCTAGTCAATCAAAAGCTAAAGACAGAAATGAAACCCGCTGACTCTTGAATGGGTAAAATTAATCCAGGAGGCCACAAAACTCCCCAATGTCTGAGGAATAAATAATTCATCCTGCTTCTTTTGTGCCTCCCTCCAATGTCCTTTACTGGCCACGGTTCCCTTGCTAACTTTTTCCCCTAGCAACAAAAGTAGTGATTGCCCTGCCTCACTATTTGGCATTCCATTATTCACCCCCAATACAGAACCCAATGTTACTTACCCTCTGTGTTATCAACAACAGGAAGCCACAGCAAACCTGGCCTGCAACTTTACCCGCAATATTGTAGGTCTTATCAAAACCCCTCTGGGGACATTTTTTTGGTGCAATGGCACTCTAAGTGCTTCAATGATTCTACCACCACCCTTTGCCTCCCAGTAACTATAGTACCCCAGTTTACCATGTAGGGGTGGGCAGAGTCCAAATTGCTATGGAAGGTAGAAGCCCGCTTTGCCTCCCACAACCATCGGGCAGTGTTTCTGCCCATCTTGGTGGTTCTAAGCTTTGCCTCCTCCTTAGTGTCAGCAGGATTATCCAGTGGGGATTTGGGACACAGCATCATCCAAACACAGAGCTTCGACAAGAAGCTCCAAGTGATGGACTCTACCTCAAAGTCTCTCAAGTCCCTACAGCGACAGCTCACCTCACTGGCACAGGTAACCCTTCAAAACCGCCGAGCTTTAGACTTGCTGACGGCAGATAATGGAGGTACATGCAAGTTTTGGGGCAGCATGTATGGTGGCAACTTCCTGGTTCCAAAATCCTCTGGTCTCATGGCTCATGCCATTGGTTGGACCCTTAGTAATAATTTCCCAAAACCGGATGAGGGACATTATCAACCTGACCATTAACAAGCTTCTTTTACACCCTTACAGACCCTTGCCTGCTGACCCCGACCCAGTACACTCCCACCTGTAACTCATCTTCGCCCCCTGTGTCAGCAGGAAGTAGCCAGATCTGATTGTGGTGCCCTTTATCCCTTAAAGGCTGGAATATCTGGACAGGATCAAGGGGGAAAATTGAAGGGCCCCCTTCAAAGCTGAAAACTGGCCAGGCCAAACAGAGCTAAGATGAAACAACGTGGCTCAGGAAGTGAAACCACAAGTTCCAGTACACAGAGCACCGCAAGAAGCTGACAAACTGTACTTGGAACAGCTTACTACACCTGCCACCTCGTATGGTTCCCCCGACCCCTCAGGCACTTTCCCAACTCCCAGGTGCCTTTTAAAATCCCTACATCCTGACCACCGGGCACGACTTCCACGACCTGCCTTGCTAGGTCAGAGAACCTCATCCAGGAGCTTTTTCACAGCAATAGAACTATTGCTGAACTTAGTTCACTTCAATCTGACTCTGGTGTCACTCTGTACCTCAGTTTACCTTACAGTAAACTATGATTTTCAGATTCAAAATGAGGAATACAAATCCATTTCATCTCTATAATGTCTAAAATGTTGATTTTTAGGTGTTCTAGTTCTATTTCATTTTTTGAAACTTGTTTGCTGTTACTGAATTTTGAAAGCATTTTTGTATACTCTGTATTTAAGTCTTTAACGACAGATGTGATTCTAAAGTATTTTTTCTCAATCAATGACCTGTGTTTTTATTTTTTAAAAGGTAACATTTAAATAACAGAAGTCACTACATTTTATAAAATGCAATTTATCATTCAGTTTTTAAACATGCTTTTAATGTTGTATCTAAGAGTGCTTTTAATAAGTCCAAGCAACAAATATTTTTCTCATTTTTTCCTGGAAGTTTTATTATTTTATATTTCACATTTAGATCTATGATCCATTCAAAATTAATTTCTTGTATGGTGGGATGTATAGATCACCATTCATATATATATATATATTTGTACATATATTCACTTTCCAACAGCATTTGCTAAAAAGAATTATTCTTTATTCACTAATTTGATTTTGATACCTTGTCAAAATTCACTTTACCATATGAGTTTATTTTTGAATTTTATTGTGTCTTATTGTTCTACCAGGAGACCTGGTGGTGTGATGGGTAAAGCTCTCAGTTAGCCATCTGAAAAGTCAGCAGTTTGACCTTCCCATCACTAAGAAGGAGAAAGTTCTGGGAGTTTGCTTCTGTAATGTTTCACAACTTTGGACACCAATGGGCTTGGGAGAAGTCCTAATCGACTTGATGGTAATAGGTGTGCTTCTGGTTCTCTGTATCTTGATATCTGTAGCACGCTATATTACTTATATTTTCCTAATACACTACTTACCTCCTAATAAATTTGGAAATCAAACAATAGAAGTTCTTTAACTTTGTTCTTTCAAAGTTGTTTTAATTATCTATATTATTCTAGATATTTGATTTTCCATATGAATTTTAGAACCAAGTAATCAATTTCTAAATAAAATAAAATAAAACTCCACAAAGCAGTATTTTGTAATCTTGATTGAGACTTTATTGACTCTGTAGACCACTTTTGGAGAATAGACATCTTAAAAACAATGAATTTTAGGATCCATGGACATAGTATACATCTTCATTTATTTAGGCTTTTAATTTCTTTCCACAATACATTGTAGGTTCCAGTGTAGTTTTCAGATTTCTTGCACATTTCTGTCATATTTACTTTTATTTGCTTCTACATGATACAGACATTTTGATTTTAGTGAATTTTGAAGGCTGACAAAATTTCTTGAGATTAACTATGAGCATGAAGAAAGAGTACTTTTGTTTCACAGGTATTGGGGCTAAGGAACTAGTGAGATGGTGTGCCATTCTTGATGATAGCCAAGCAGAGATCAAATATTAATAATAAAATAATGTAACGTAATTTATTACTATTATTCTGAGTCAGAATTAACTTGATGGCAGTGAGTTTGTTTCTTAATATTATGTTATTTAGAATTCTCCATGCTCAGGTACTAAATTTCACATTTACATGTATAATTTCCTTAAATTCTTACAACTCTATGAGGTAGGTACCATGATTCCCAGGTTCAAGTAATTAGCCAATTTCTCCATGAAAGGAAATAAGACGTAGAACCTAGACATCTTCCTACATGTGTAAACTGTAGACCCTCTGATATCTCATGTCAGGGCTTCAGTGAAGGGCACTCCTCAGGATGTGGTGAGATTGGAGTTGGCCCTTTCCTCCCCTCTGGTTCTACTAACTCAGCTTGGATGGACTTTCTCTCAGACCAATGTTGCTGCTCAAGTTCACCTTCCTTCTTGGGTAAACACAAGGCCTCTCCTAGCCCTTGGACACTCTGTTGCCACCAAACTGACTTCTACTCGTGGTGACCAGGTATGTGTCAGCTTTTCATGCTCTGATTTCTCAGAAGGAAATCACTAGACCTTTCTTCTAAGGTGCTTCTAGGTAGATTCAAACTGGAACAGTCAAGCACAATAACCATTTCTACCACTAAGTTGTCAGGAAACTTGAAAAGGCTCATGAGATAATTTTAGGTAGTACATAGACAAGCATTTTTTCCCAATGAAAAGAAAATGCATTTTCATGTAGTTAGGAATACATAGCACCAGTAATTTCACAGACTTTAATGCTTAGGATGAGGCTGCCATTTTTTTTTTAACATTTTATTAGGGGCTCATACAACTGTTATCCCAATCCATACACACATCAATTGTGTAAAGCGCATTTGTACATCGTTTCTCAAAACATTTTCTCTCCATTTAAACCCCCGACATTATGTCCTCATTTTTCCCCTCCCTCCCCGCTCCCCCTCCCGCATGTGCCCTTGATAGTTTATAAATGGGTATTTTGTCATATCTTTCCCTGTCCGACGTCTCCCTTCATCCACTTTTCGGTTGTCTGTCCCCCAGGGAGGAGGTCACACACAGTTCCATGTAATCGGTTCCCTCTTTCCTACCCATTCCCTTTACCCTCCCTGTTTTGCCACTCACACCACTGGTCCTATAGGTCTCATCCGTCCTGGATTCCCTGTATTTTCAGTTCCTAACTGTACCAGTGTACCTCCTCTGGTCTAGCCAGTCTTGCAAGATAGAATTCGAGTCATGGTAGTGGGAGCGGGGAGGAAACCTTTAGGAACTAGAGGAAAGTTGTATTTCTCATCATTGTTACATCGCACCCTGACTGGCTCATCTCCTCCCCGATCTCCAGTGGCCTACTAATGGGCTTTGGATCTCCACTCCGCACTCCCCACATCATTCACTATGGTAAGATTTTATGTTCTGATGATGCCTTACACCTGATCCCTTCGACACCTCGTGGTTGCATAGGCTGGTGTGCTTCTTCCATGTGGGCTTTGTTGCTTCTGAGCTTGATGGCCGCTTGATTACCTTCAAGCCTTTAAGACCCCAGACGCTATACTTTTTGATAGCCGGGCACCATCGAGGCTGCCATTTTTAAATGAGTGTATATTAAAAAAATTAAGAACACAATTATATAGCTAGTAAGAAAAAATCATGAAGATCGTTGAGGAATAAGAAAAATTTGGGATACATTTGAATAAGGGAGTCATGTTTCAGAGAAGGAAGGAAGAAAAGTGTAGAAATTCATTATTATTCTCATTAGACCTTATATGAGAAATTACTTTGATTAAAATAATAATTAGCATTTCCAGAGCACTTGCTCTGTGCTTGGGATTTTAAGCACATTATCTCATGTAATCTTCAAAATAACCTGTGAGGTCAATAACTGTTACTCTTATTTTGTACAACAATGACACATACAAAACAATAGGCTAAAAAAATAGGAACAACTAGAGAAAACCCTCTCCTTTCAAGTGGATTCTGCTGGGGAGAGTTCACTTCTCATGAAGCTCTGCTAGGATGGAGCAGAAATTAACTCACAGTGCCATTAACTTGACAGAAATATTGTGAAGAGGAGGCGGTCTCTGCTCTGAGGGGTTCCAGAGGCCTGAGGCTGCAAGAGGGAGGGATTAAAGTATCACTGGTGCTCATAGCGAGGAAAATGAGGTTGTCTTTTCTCAAAAATTGAAGGTCTCCTGTATTTTGGGGTTTTCTTTGTTGATATTAGGGTTTATCTCAGAGGTGATATGTCACTGGGGTCACCCTCTTGACATTGTGTTAAATGTTTTTTCTGATTTTTGGTATATGAAACAGGATTGATGAACAGCAAGTCGAATAAAGGTTTGGGGGAGGAGGGGATGTAAAAAGGGAGATGATGTCAAGGAGTCCAGGAAGTAAAATAATCTTTGGAAACGGTTTCGGTAGCGATTATACAATTCTGCTTGACATGACTGAACTATGGAATGATATGATATATGTATTAACTCCCAATTAATAATACTTTTTAAAATTGAAGTCTCAGAAACCCAAAGGGGCTATTTGACTCTGTCCTATATGGTCACCGTGAGCGAGAATTCACCAGACGTCAAGGAGTTTGGTTTGGGTTTGGTGTTCATGTGAGCATGAAACTTGTAGCCACAAGAAGATATGGTCGTTAGCTGCTTGTAAAAGAAGGTATATAACCTGGTAATCTCTGAAAGAAAGATCCTGGCTCATTTTCCAGATGCTCAAAGAAGCATTCAAATCCTTCTTCTTCCCTGTGATTCACTGGGAGATGGGAAGGAATAACTGCTCTTAGAGACACTTGAGGAAACCTAAGTTTATGAACTCTGGTTGGTGGCTACATGTTGGGTTGCTAACTACGAGATCAGCAGTTTGAAACCAGCAGTCCTTCCATGTGGGAAAGATGCGGCTTTCTACTACTTTAAGGAGTTGCAGTCTTGGAAATCCACAGGGATTGTTCTACCCTGTCCTATCAGGTCATGAGTCAGAATTGACTCCACGGCAGTTTGTTTGTTTGTTTGTTTGTTTGTTTTGAGGTATAGGAGAGAATGTATTCAGAAGCTCTAAGAAAGCTGGAATCAACCCAAACCTAAGAAAACAGGTCAATTGGCTATAGAATCTTCACCTCTTTTTGCCGCTGATCTGCTACATCACTTAACTCAGCGGTTCTCAACCTTCCTAATGCTGCGACCCTTTAATACAGTTCCTCATGTTGTGGTGACCCCCAACCATAAAATTATTTTTGTTGCTACTTCATAACTAATTTTGCTACTGTTTTGAATTGGGTGACCCCTGTGAAAGGGTCATTCGACCCCCAAAGGGTTCTTGACCCACAGGTTGAGAACCGCTGACTTAGATATAGCTAAGTGGGCTCCTGGGCTCCATTTCCTTAAGATTAGAGAATCTGTGAGCCATAGGCTCTCAGGGTTTACATTTCATGTGTGCCCAGAACTCAGCTTTGTTCAGTGAGGATCTCAGCCTGTCATGGGTGAACACTCATCGTATCCTTGTGAAATGCTAGTGAGGAATGAGTGAATGAATGCAATCATGAAAACATGAGTGCATGGACACTGAAGTCATGCAGTGCTGGCAGTGTCCAATTCCTGACGGAGATAGTAAGACACACACATAGCAAAACTGATTTTGACTGAGATAGATTTGATTTGATGCTACAGAAATTTCATCGGGATTTTAATATAAAGAATCTGTTCCTCCCCAAATATGCCCTGCTTGGCTGCATTTTAATTAGGGTAAATTCAATCTCTGAGTTCTTGCATATCCCACAACTGGGTTATCAGGACTCACTCCTGGCTGATTGACTAAAGCCAAGAAGGCAACTGACTATCAAGGGACAGAACTTCTTTCAAAGAGTGGATGAGCAGGTTGGTAGCTGCAAAGGGCTCTCTTTGAACTTTCGCTCCTTTTTGTTTTTAAGCCTACATATCCTCATGTAGCCTGGACTGGCCAAGGAGAGAGGAACCCAACCTACTCCATAGCTGGGACCCAAATTTCCGCAGTTGATGTCAGTGCACCCCTGAGTGCTGATGGTTTGCTATGAAATTTGAACTGAAACTCTGCTGTTCCTTTGTGTGTACCGGCATTAGTGAGACATCTAGTCTCACTGGGAAGGAGCATTGGCATGTACCCTTCCCTGTCCCCAAAGAGGCGGTGGCAGAATAAGAGAGGGCCCCAGTGAGCAGTCGTAGTGCATTGAAAACAGTGCTTGTTTGGAAGATTAATGAAAGTGGAAATTTTCCATGAGGGGAAAAATGGCTTTGACAATGCTGATGGAAGTGGGTGTGGGGCCTTAGAATGGTGAAGGGAAGGGCTCATCACCTCGTTATAAAGATCTTGTGGAGAGGAGCTCAACTAGGCTAGCCCAGTGCACAGGCTGATTTCTAAGAGCTAAGCAGAAGAGAGTGAGTGGCATAGGGGGCCCTGTCCTTAAAGGCTTTTACCCTCAAGCCTCTGGTCCAGTGTGGGCAGCAGAAGGCAAAGGTTTCTATTTATTATCCTCCAGAGTTTCTCCAAGAGGGAACTGGGGATCCTCCATCAACATCGCCCAGAGATGGTTAATCATACACATTAACCAGGAGATGTGAAGTACCTTTCCAGATGTTCTGAAGCAATGCATTCCAAAGTATAAGAACCTCTGCTCCAGCCTGATAAACCTCTGCGAGATGCAATGTGCCCTTATCATGTGCCCTTAATGTCTGTCCCAATCCACTCTGGTTGAGGATGGATTGGGGTCAAGAGTAGTTGTCTGTATGCAGTGTACAGTCACAGAGATAGATCAGCAAGAAAAATGAATGAATAAATGAATAGTAAGTGATAGGCTGAAATTGTTTCAGATAGGGTTTGTCATCTGCTTAATTCCCTCTATAAAATAAAATAACAGATATGATTTTAGTATTATAGAAAACCCAGAGGTCAAAAACAGTCACAATTCAATGCTGTAGCAACTGAAACAAATGATAGAAAGGGAGAGCTGAGACAAAGATTGAGCCAGGATCTCTGTACCTCACTGTACACACCTACCTTCATATCCTATTCATCTAATATCAAGCTCCTGAATGCTAGGCACAACTCCTATACCCAGGTATCCTGCTTCTGCTGGGACTGGTTTTCAAGACAAACCCATTGACCATGAGATTTTTGCCTCTGGACCTCAGGGAGTTAGCATGGCTGCTTCTCCCCAATTACCCCTCAGTTATTTCCATTGCATTGGGGGCTTTGGATTTAAGCCCTCCTGCCCTGGCTTTGCCTTCATTACAGGAGCTTTGGCCCAACTGGTCAGGTTTCTGCATCTGCTGAGGCCAGCAGGGATCTTGCGTGTCACAAATGTGATTGGAATCTTCAGACAATGCACATAGGCCTTTCCTTGTCCTCATCCTGCCCTGTGTTTCTGGCTCCTAGCAGTAGCTGGGCCTTGTTGCAGGGGCCCCATGGTGTCTCTCTGCTCCTTTTGTGGTTTGTTTTGAGCAGATCCTGATCCTTCAGAAATTGGAGAACTATTCTTAGATGCCCTGGGAAAACACGAAACCCTTACTCTGTTGCCACTAGGAAGGAAATCACATATCTCTGTTGTGACACTCTGAAGTGGCCTTAACATTGATTGCTTCCTCCTGGCCTGCTTTGTGTGGGGCCTGCTCAGTCTCTAGCCTGGCTCCTCAAGTATTCCTGCTCTCATGAGGGCACTCACCTACTGTACTGTGTGTGCTAGCATCCTCCCAGTAATGGCATAGTGCTTGACATGCTTCCCCTGTGGGTAATCTCAAATCCTCTCCACCTCTTCATTGCCATGGGACTTCACTTTATCCACAAGAAACTACTTCTTGAACCTACCATAATTCTTGTTTTCCCAGGACCAAAACTCTGAGGGCCTGTCACTATCTCTCATTCCTAACAACCCTCATGGAATACCACCTGCGAGCAGGGCACTGGATGACCTCTTAGTGGCATGATGGTCCTCCAGCTCATTTTAGCCCTGCTTCTCACCTAACCCACAGCCATCCCAGCACCATACCAATGGCAACTCCTCCTCTTGGCTTCTAAGGTCTGTTATATATTTGTCTATTTGCTCCTTTGTCCCCAGCCCAGTATGCCCTGTGATTTTGACCAAGCCACTCCCTCTTATAATGCTCCATTTTAATCTCAACAAGACTAAGGCATATCTCTCTTTCTGGTCTTACTCTAGGGCTACCTCCTTCAGCCAGATTATCACTGTCTTCCCTCGGACATGGCACATTTCATTACTCCATTTTTAGTCCTTCTCCCTCTAGAATTTGTTTGCACACAATTCTTAGCACTAAAACAATCCTTCCCATTTCCCCCACAATAACAGGGAAACAAAAGGCAGTGCTCTGAAAGTGCTTATTGAATGAGTGTTCCCAAGACAGCTTCTTGCCAGCAACCTTCTAGCCTGGGTCAATGCTGGAAGTTATGCTTTGAAAAATAACATCAGACCAGCATGGTTATTTATGACTCTACTTTTGGACTTCCTGGGAGTGGTACTTTCTGATTTAAAATTTATGGCCCACACAATTAAAGTCCAGACTGACTAGGGAATTGAAAATAGGCTGTCTGCTAATGCTTACTACAGACAGTGCTAGAGAGAGGGAGATTCTTGGTCTCTGGGACAGACAGAGACACTTCTCACTTTGGGATGCTGTCCTGGATCTGTGATGCACCACCTCTGCCATTGTTTCCTTGGAAAATAGCTCATTGTATTCAGGGATGTGTTACACAGGGTTCTCTAGAGAGATAAAACCAAAGTCCTGATAATTTAATATATTTATTTATAAAGATAATTAGATATATAATGAGAAATGAACTGTTAAATCATATACAGATAAATATACAATACAAGAAATAAACAGTTAAATTAAAAAGCACTACAAATGGCTTAGTGCAACTCACGTCCATGAGAGAAAGTTGAGAGACTAGCAGTCCTTCAAGTCTCTGTCTGATGCCAGATCTTCCTCTGTTTGTAGAGAGCTAGGCTATGTCAGCCCAGAAGTCAATCACAAGGCAGGTCACCAACCGCCAGTCCCCAGCTCCAGAGAAGTCTTAAAGGGACCTCAACTTACAGCAACACAGTCCACAGGCTAGGCGTCCCACAGGCAGGGTAGCCTTTAAATTGAGGCACAGAACAAGCAAGGCAGCCGCACACTGGTCCGATGATCACGGAGCGAGAGACAAGAAAGGCAAGGCTCACCAAGCCATTTATCTCTCTGCCCTTTAGTCAATCCCACCTGCGTTTATCAGCCAGGCTGGCACAATAAACTATCTCAAGGGAGATCAGCGAATCCTACCTGTTTATCACTCACTGTTTTTGTTATAGTTGCAAGTCATCTTGGTTATGAAAATATTTATCTTTAAATTGAGTCATGGACTACCCAAAGGATAGATAACTCAGGGTGCTAATACACTGAGTTCACTTTTGTGCCATGCCCAACTCTGAGCTACATTGGCCTGGGATATTCCACTCAGGTCTCTGTAGGACATAGAGGTAATGGATAATGCAAGAAGATCTTGAATGATACAGGAAGTATATAAAAAAAAAAAAGATGGAAAGAATACACAGAGTCACTGTACCAAGAGAACTAGCCAACATTCTATTATTTCAAGAGGTACCATATGAACAAGAAGCAATGGTACTGAAGGAAGAATTCCAAGCCTCACTGAAAGCATTAGCCAAAAACAAGACTCAAGGAATTAATGGAATACCAATGGAAATCCTTCAACAATCTGATGAAGCACTGGAAGCACTCATATGTCTATGCCAAGAAATTTGACCAAATGACTGGAAGACATCCATATTTGTATCCATCCCAGGAAAGTGACCCAACAGAATGGATAAATTATAGAACAATATCATTGATTATCAAATCTCAATAGAAATGTAATAAAATAAGACAAAGTAAAATAAAGTACAAAAGATTTTGCTGAAGATCATCCAATAATGGTTCCAGCAGTACACTGACAGGGAGCTACCTGAGGTTCAGGCTGGATTCAGAAGAGGACATGGAACAAGGGATATCACTGCTGATGTGAGATGGATCTTGATTGAAAGCTGAGAATACCAGAAAGATGTTTACTTGTGTCTCATTAACTGTGTAACGGCATTTGGCTGTGTGGATTATAGTAAGTTTTAGAAAGCCTTGAGAAAAATGGGAATTCCCAAACACTTCATTGTGTTCAGGCAGAACCTGTGCATTGATCAAGAAAGTTATGTGAACAGAACAAAGGGATATTCCATGGTTTAAAATTAGGAAAGATGTGTGTCAGGATAATATCCTCTCACAATATTTATTCAATTATTATGTGGAACAAATTATCAGATAATCTGGATTATACTAAGAAGAATACAGCATCAGGATTGAAAGAAGGTTTATTAACAACCTGTCTTATGCAGGTGATACAATCCTGTTTCCTTGCTTGGAGAATTTGAAACACTTGGTGATTAAGATCAAGCCTTCATTATGTAAAGAAAACCCAAATCCCCACAATTTGACCAATAAGTAAGATGATGATAAACAGAGAAAGGAAAGAAGTTGTTAACAATTTCATCCTGCTTGGATACACAAGCAATGCTCATGGGAGTGGCAGTCAAGAGATCAATCAACACATTGCATGAGGTAAATTTGTTGCACAATACTTGTTTTAAGTGTTGAAAAGCAAGATTGTTACTTTTAGTATTAAGATGCACCTGATCCAAGCCATGGTAATTTCAATGGCCTCATATATATATATATATATGAAACTTGGACATTGAATAAAGAAAAGTGAAGAAAAATTGATGCATTTGAGAAATGTTGGTGAAGGATATTGAAGGTAACATGGAGTGCCAAAGAACAAACAGATTTGTCTTGGATTAAGTATAGCCAAAATTGTTCCTTGTGGGCAAGGATGCTGGAATTATTCCCGTGTGCTTTGCACATGTTATTAAATGAGATTTATCCCTGGAGAAGGGCATCATGCTTGGTAAAGTGGAGGGACAGTGAAAAAGAGGAAGACACTAGATGAGATGGATTGGCAGAGTGGCTGCAACTTAAGAACAATTGTGAGGATGGCACAGGATAGAGCTGTGTTTTGTTCTCTTGCCCATAGGGCCACTATGAGTCACAACCAACTCAATTGCCCCTAACAAGAACAGGACATGGAAAACTATGAGAAAGACTTATACTCCCATTGGCTTCTAGAAAAGAAATCATGACAAGGGAAGTTGTTTGTAATTGAATTGGGTTTTCAGAACACTTATGTTGAAGTCCTAAAGCCCTCTGCCTATAAATATGACCCAGTTTGGTTTTCATGCTAAAATAGGATGAGTCCTAACCTAATCATTTGCACTGCGTTATTTAAGATGACTCTTTTACCATAGCCTTTGTTTATCTCATCAAACAACATTTGCTTTTCTGATGAGTCTTAGTAAAATGGAAGGGGGACATACTGATTATATTCAGCTGTGAGTTGTTAACCAGGTTAATTGTCTAGTCATCCTGCTGGATATAAAATGAGTCATTTCAGAAGCAGGAAGGAAGGGTTTCACTACTAGCAAAAGAGCCAAGAGTGTGTCTTTGGACCCTGAAATCCCTGAGCATTGAACCTCATTGATCCAGAAGACAGCTTTGACACCGGAGGAATGGTGGAGGAATAGCAACAGCTGAACCAGGAGCAAGAATATGAGACAGAAGTGAACTTCTCAACCCACAAGTAAAGCTGCTTGGCCAGTGCAATGCCTCTGATACCTCCGGGCACTTAATTGAGGGAGGTGGGTTTGTTGACCCATTGAACTGGAAATGAGTGCCTTTTGGTTGAGACGTATAGCAGAAAGGTATAGAGGCCCCTATAAGAGCTTTGTGATGCTTCCTGAGCAGGGCAGAAGCCAGGCCAAAAGTCTGAGGGCCAGAGAGAAGCCAGCTTGAAGGCACAGCGAAGAAGATACTGCTCAGACCACAACAACTGTGCCCCAAGGATTTAGTACCTGAATTGTAGCCTGTTAACTTCCCTATTAAGTCTCAAAACCATGAGCATAGTCAGTGAGTTCTACGTGGCCAATACAGTGGATCCTAGAACCCAGCTGGAAAAATAGAAAGTGCTACTAGTAGGGATGGTTGGTGTCAGAATAAGGTAATAGGATGGAGGGGCAGGCATATTTGACTTCTGCTTTGTGTCAAGCAGTCTTGGGAGACATAAGAAGTCATATGTAGGCCTCACTTCTGAGTGGTTGCTAGGTTGTTGTCAGTTACCATCAAGTTGGATCCAACTCATAGGAACTTTATGTACACCAGAATGAAACACTGTCTTCTTGTGCCATCCTGTCAATTCATCTCACCTAGGGTCTTCCTTTTTTCCGCCTTTTGTTTACGCCCTTCTTTACTAAGCATGATGTCCCTTTCCAGAGACTGGTCTTTATTAATAACATTTCCAAAATACATGAGACTAAGTCCTACCATAATCACTTCTAAGGAGAAATTCTGGCTGTGCTTCTTCCAAGGCAGAACTGTTTCTGCTTTTGATAGTACAAGATTCTTTGCAACGGTTTTTCTTCGGGCTTCCTTAGTCAATGTCCAACTTTCACAGGTATATGAGGTATATGTATATGAAAATATCATGGCTTGGGGAAGATCCACATTAATCCCCAAAGTGACATCTTTGCTCTTCAACACTGGAAAGAGGTCTTGTGCAGATTTATCTAATTCAAAGTGTCATTTGATTTCTTGACTGCTTTTTCCATGAGCATTGATTGTGCATCCAAGCAAGATGAAATCCTTGACCACTTCAATATTTCTCCATTGATTATGATGTTAACTATTGGACCAGTTGTGAAAATTTTTGTTTTCACTGCATTTAGTTGTAATCCATATTGAAGCAGACAATCCTTGATCTGGATCAGCAAGTGCTTCATTTTCAATATGCAAGGTTGTGGCATCGACATATGACAGGTTGTTAATAAGGCTTCCTCCCATCCTGATGCCTGTTCTTTTTCATATAGTTCAGGTTCTCATATTATCTGACCAGCATACAGACTGAATAAATATGGTGAAATGATACAGCTCTGAGGCATACCTTTCCTGATTTAAAACCACACAGTATTCCCTTGTTCTGTTCAAATGACTGCCTCTTGATCCATGTACAGGTTCCACATCAGCAAGTGTAAGCGTCCTGGAATTTTCATTCCTCTCAATGCCACCCATAGTTTACTATCATCCACAAAGTCAAATGCCATTATGTAGTCAATAAAGCACAAGTAAAAATCTTTTTAATATTCTCTGTTGTAGCAGTACACAAACAGCTGCCAGAAATTCAAGCTGGGTTCAGAAGAGGAAATGGAACAAGGGATTTTATTGCTGATGTCACATGGATCTTGGCCGAAAGCAGAGAATACTAAAAAGATTTTTAGATGGAAGAAGATGGGAGTCCAGTTAGATTTACCTGCCCCGAGCTTCTCCTGCTAGACCAGAAAATTGAGAAGAAGGTGAAGGAGACAGGGAGGTGGAGTCCTAAAATTAGAATCAGAGTACTACGGTCTGTCCTCAACCCCACTTTTTAAATTTTTCACTCACAAAGAGAACTGAGAACTCACTGAAACGCTCTATGTTTGTTGGGCTGGGCTTGTGGGCTCTGGTTAGAGCAGCTACCAGTGCTCTAGTCCAGCTCTGAGTAGCAATTTCCCCAGGCTGATGTCCAAAAGGGGTCATAATCCCAGACTTGAGAACCTCTGAAAGCTAGTCACAGGATTCCACGCCAGAGCTCTCTGCACTGTTAGCTGCCTGTGCTTATAGCCTGGTGGACAGGGTTGGTGTGGGTAGCCATAGATTTGGAGCAACTGAAAAGATGCCAGGGAATTTACCTGAATCAGATCACAGTGGCAGAGTGTAAGCAGGTCGCCATCGCCTGGGGGCGAATTCAGTTCCATTTGGCTGAGAAGAAAACAACTTCTCTGATAAGCTAGAGCTCCTCCCCTGGGGCAGTATGACAGCCCCGAAATCAGGGCACCCCATAAGCTCAATATAAAAATGAGAAAAAATATTTTCTTGGTTGAAAAAAAACCTGGCAAATTCCAGGGTCATTGTTTAACTCCAAGACAAACTGGCAGAATGGGTCTTTTAACATAAATTAGCATAATAAGGGAACCAGTGCTAAGGAATGCCAGAAGTTAGCTACAGAACCCAGAGGATTTCAACATACCAAAGACACTCTGGAGTGAGCCTCAGTTTCAGAATATTTCACTGAGCAC
>NW_022111365.1:9996163-9997284 GCF_000313985.2 Echinops telfairi
CATAAGGTACAAGGCAGCCATACCAGTGATCTCCAGTACCAAACACCACTGTGGGAAACGCTGCCTGGCTTCCGCTGTGATCTTGCCTTCAAGAGTAATTCCGCCCAGCATCTGTGGAACCCTACACCAAAAGGGCACACCACCCCGCTACCTTGAGGTTGGAATTCTACTAGCCCCACGGTCAGGTTATCAGATCTCAGCTATCTCCTCACTATTCTTTTTCTTTTCTCTCCCTTCTATCTTTCCTACCACAGTCAGTTGCAGTGGGCCCAGTTCTGTTTTGTTTTTATCTTTCTTTTTTCTTCTTTTCCCCCTTCTCTCCTCTTTCATTCATCACTGCCAGCATCTGGGCCACTACCCTCCGCCTAGGGTAACTCCGTGCAAACAGCACGGGAGCTCCAGCCTGCCCTTTGTGGCAGTGCTGCACACCAGACATGGCAGCTGTGACAACCCTCTATGCGCTCCATGCTGCTGAGGAAATCTCTGTCTAGCCTCTACAGTGATCTTGCCAACTAGGGCAATTTCACCCAGCACCAGTGGGATCTTACACCAAAAGGCCACACCAACCTGCCACCTTGGGGCATGGTTTAAACCCTTCTGGCCCCAGATTCAGGCTACCAGGGATCAGGTATCTCTTTACTCGTTATGCTTTCTTATCTCCTCTCTTTTTCCACCAGTCAGTCTTAACACAGTTGTGTTTTTCCACCTTTTTATTTCTTTCTTCTTTTTTTCTTTTCTGTTTCTCTCCTCTCCCTCTCTTTGCTTCCACATGCCACTACTGGCTTCCAGCCCACTACCATCTGCTTAGGGCAACTCTGCGCACCCAGCAGGGAGAGCTCCAGCCTGCCTCCTGTGGCAGTGCTGCACACAACACGAGGCAGTGGTACACATCGCAAAATACAGGGCTCAGCTATCTATTTTCTTTCTCTCTTTTCTTCTTTTTCTCCCCCTCTCCCCTTTTCCTCTTCTATCTCTTCTCTTTCCCACCAGTTTCAGCAGATTCAGTTTTACCTTTCTGTTGTTTTCTTTTTTTTGACTCTTTGTTTTTAATTTTGTTTTGTCTTTGCTGTATGTTAGTTTATTTTTGTTCTTGTCTTTGTTTCCTCCTTTTTCTTCTTTAT
>NW_022111365.1:9998146-10000226 GCF_000313985.2 Echinops telfairi
AAAGAAATCTTCAGAATGCTGCTTGGAGTCATACAGGATATGAGGGAAGCAATACAGAAATAGGATGAAATGATAGAGGAGATAAAGGCAATGTACCAAAAGGAAATACAAGACCTAAGGGATGAAATAACAAAATCCAGTTGCAAATTAACAGACTTTGTTAACAGACTTGAGGAGGCAGAGAATCTCACCAGTGACCTAGATGATAACCAGGCAGACTTCAACAAATGGGAAAACCAGTCAAACAAGACAATCAGAAAAGCTGAAGAAAACCTGGAAGCTATGCCTGGTGCTATGAAGAGGAGTAATATTAGAATAACTGGACTACTGAACAAGACACGACAAAGAAGTCAACAGCAAAAAAAGTGAGGGAATTCTTAGAGGAATATTTCCCCAACTTAATAAATGAAAATCAGGCAACCACCAGCCAGACTGAACCCCAAGAAGAAGTCACCAAGACACATGATAGTTAAATTATCCAACTATAAGGAAAAGGAGAAAGTCATAAGTACAACTAGGGAAAAACAAATAGTCACTTATAAAGGTACCCAAGTAAGAATGTGTTCAGACCTCTCAGTGGACATGATGAAGAAGAGGAGGAAGTGGAGTGACATATTCCAAAAATTGAAAGAAAATAATGCAAACCCAAGAATACTATATACGGCCAAATTATCTATTAAGATAGACGAAGAAGAGTCTTCCCAGACAAGAAAAAACTCAAAGAATACGTAAAAAGAAACCCAGCATTACAAAAGATCCTTGCCGACCCAGTATGGGTAGAAGATCAACATTTACCAAACAAAAATAAGAGACTGTCACATAGTACAACTCCACCCAGAGGGTGACAAAGAGAAAACAGACCCAAGATAACATTAGCTCAATAGTGTAAAGAAGGCAAAAACAAACCACACACACAAACAACACAAACCGATAAGATAGGTAGGTAGGAAAACACCCAACACAAAAGGTACAAGATGATATCACAGTCCACAGATGGAGATAACAACGCTGAATATCAATGGCCTGAACATAGGCATTAAAAGACAGAGGCTAACAGACTGGCTTATAAAACATATTCCATCAATCTGCTGCCTACTGGAGACACATCCTAAGCTTACAGACAAAAACGGATTGAGAATTGGGTGGAGGAAAATATACTAAGCAAATGGAATGCAAAACAAGCAGGGGTAACAATCTTAATCTCTGACAAAATTGATCTCAAGGTACTAACTATAACAAGAGGCAAACAAGGGGCACTATATAATGCTCAAGGGAACATTAGACCAAGAACCAGTGAGCATCATAAATATATACACACCTGAGAGACCCATGAAATCCATACATCAAACACTCCAAAAGATGAAAAAAGAAAGCACAGGCACAACAATTATAGTAGATGGCTTTAATACACCACTTTCTGAAAAAGACATATCACAGGGAAAGAAACTTAACAAGGAAGTTACAGATCTAGACAGCACAATTGGCCAACTTGACCTGATAGATATTTTCAGAACTTTCCACCCAAATGCAAAATAAAAATTCACATTTGGGACACATTAAAGGCATTTTTCAGAGGAAGGCAGCTAGCAATACATGCACACATGAAAAAGGAAGAGAGATTTATGGTTTGTATGCTGGCACAAAACTTACACCAATTAGAGCAGAGTCAACAGAACAATCCTAATAGCAAAAGGAAAGAAATAATAAAAATGAGAGCTGTGACACAAGGGAGGGAAAACCAAAAAACTGTGAGAAAAAATCAATGTAGCTAAGAGTTGATTCTGGGAAAAGATCAACAGAATTGATGGACCACTGGTAAACCTAACCAAAGAAAGGAAGGAACAAACGACAATTCAAGGATGAGGGGTGAAACAGGGGACATTACAACGGACCCTAATGAAATCAAAAGGATAATTACACAGTCCTACGAAGGCCTGTACTCTTAACGAATTCAACAACTTGGAAGACATGGACAGATATTGGGAAACAAAATCCCTCCCTACCCCAGATGAACATCAAGAACCTCAACAGACTCATAACAATAGAATAAATAGACAAGGTTATTAAGGGATTACCAAAA
>NW_022111365.1:10002970-10014898 GCF_000313985.2 Echinops telfairi
CTTACACTTTCCTCCTGTCCCACTACCATGTTCAGCCTTCATTCTGGTTTCAGTAATTCCTCTCAGTTACCTTGCCCTTGGTCACTCCCTACCAGTCCTCCCATCCCCTCTCTTTCATTGGTTTTGAACCACTCGTTGTTCCCTCAGACAAGTGATTTTTGATAAGGCCCCAAAACATATCAAATGGGAAGTCGATGCCCTCTTCCATACGTGGTGCTGGAAAAAATGGATATCTACCTGCAGAAAAATGAAGCAAGACCCTCACCTCATTCCATGCACAAGAATAAACTCAAGGTGAATTCAAGACCTTGATGTAAAACCCCAAACTATTAAGGTCATTATTGAGGGAAATGGGACAAACCTGAGAACCTTGGCACAGGGAATACACAGGCTATCAGAAATAGAGAAAGATATAAACACAGAGGAGTCACAAATCGACAAATGGGATATACTGAAGATATACTAAAGAATTTTTTTTAAAAAGAATTCACCAAGGGAGTAATAAGAGAGCCCACAGACTGGGAAAACATCTTTAGCAATGACACATCAGACAAAGACCTTATTACTAATGTCTGCAATACTTTTCAAGCTTACAATAAGAAAAAAACTAATTGCCCCATAAGGAGGTGAGCAAAGGACCTGAACAGAAGTTTCACGGGGGCAGAAATCCAAATGGCCAATAAACATAGGAGAAAATGCTCATCATTAGCCATAAGATAAGTGCAAATTAAAACAACTATGAGATACCAATGAATGTCCTTTAAGATAGCCCAATTCAAAAAATCAGAAAGTTACAAGTGTTGGAGGGGCTGTGGAGAAACAGGAACTCTCTTCCACTGCTGATGGACCTGTAGTTATGTGCAGCCAATATGGAAATCGATTTGGCGATATCTA
This sequence comes from Echinops telfairi, assembly GCF_000313985.2. NCBI lineage: Eukaryota > Metazoa > Chordata > Mammalia > Afrosoricida > Tenrecidae > Echinops > Echinops telfairi. The sequence continues at coordinate 10,003,865 of NW_022111365.1, forward strand.
AAACATGGAAATTTAGCTACATACAACCCAGAAATCCCCCTACTGGTCATATACCCAGAAGAGGTGAGAAACAAACCACAGCCAGACATCTGTGCACCAATCTTTAATGCACCACAGTTCACAATTGCAAGGTGTTGGAAACAACTAAAATTTCCATCAAAGATGAATGGATCAAAACATTTGGTACATACATACAATGGAGTACTACGCATCCCTAAAAAGCAGCAATGAACGCATGAAGCACATTGCCACATGGGAAGAACTAGAGGAAATCATGCTAAGTGAAGTAAGCAAAGTACAAAAGGACAAGTACAACATGAGTCCACTGAGGTAAGCTTAAAAAAAACCAACAACGGGGCATAGCGGAAAAGCTACCTTATACATACATCCCTGGGGTGATGTCCAGCAACTATGGCAGGGGACAAACCCAATCCAGGGATATTTATGGCAGCCAACTAACAAGAGGGGGAAAGAAAGAGAAAAAAATAGTCATGGGTAGAGGGGGAGCAGGGCACTACCCCACCCAAGGGGAGGGTATTATTTATATCTCCACAGGAGAGGGAGAGAGAGACAAGGCTTCAACCCGATGCACCAAGATGTGGATACAATATATTGGCATGCACCAGGGAACCAATAGAGAGACCAGCCCAATCCCAACTATGTGGACACACTTCCACCACTACCCCCCTCAGAAGAATGCACTTCAGAGGACAGCACTGGGGATACAGCTTGGGGAGAGGGGCACGTGTGATTAGAGCACAGGGGAGAAATGAAAAGGGATGGAGAGGGAGGGGAGGACATCCTGGCCCACCAAGCCCTGAGGACCATATTCCTGCTCAGAGTACACAACGCACAGAGAGGAGCATAGGGCCAGCCCCACCACGAGACACAACATCCCTCACTAAACCCTAACACTGCAGGGGACAATACTGGGGACAGAGTGCAGGAATTGTGCACAATCTGACCCCATCACGCTGGGGCGAAACACTAAGAGCATGCAACAGAGCAGCAAGGGGAGCAAAGTGATAAAATCCCCGGGGTATACCAAGAATAGACTTTGGAGACAGAGGGTGGCACCCCATCAGACTCAAATGGAAAACACTCATAAAGGCCAACAAACAGACCATGAACTATTGATAGGCCTTTCCATTTTTGTCAGTTGCTTTCTTTTTGTTGTTGCTATTGTTTTGTTGGTCTCAACTCCCTTTTTTGTTTTATTTGGCTTTGCTGGGGTTTTGCACTTATTATTGTATCTGCATGTCTATCTAGATAAGATAGGCAGAATAAATAATTTAGAGATGAAAAGAATGGGACCAATGGTTCCAGGGGGATAGGGGAGAAGGGAAGGTGGGAGAAAGGAAGGGCGGGGGAACCAACTTGCAGACAAGGGAACAATAAGTGAACTAAAATCAAGGGAGAGAAGATCGTAAGATGCCTAGTGGGGCTTAATCAAAGGCAATGTAGCAGCAAGGAAGTACTAAACCCAAATGAAGGCTGAACATGATGGTGGGTCAAGAGGAAAGTAAAAGGAAATAGAGGAAAGAACCAGGAGGCAAACGACATTTATAGAGGTCTCAATACAGGCATGTACAGATGTAAATATATATATAACAAGAGAGGAATAGAACTATGTACTCATATCTGTATGTTAAGAATTAAGGTTACAGATGGACATTGGGCCTCCACTCGAGTTATTCCCTCAATACAAGAACACTTTGTTTTAAAAATCTGACATTGTGATGCTCACCTATCAGACATGATCGCTGAAGACAAAATGGGTGCATAAGTAAATGGTGAAGAAAGCTGATGGGCCCAACTATCAAAAGCTATAGCATCTGCTGTTTTAAAGGCTTGAAGATAAATAAGTGGCCATCTAGCTGAGAAGCAATAAAGCCCACATGGAGGAAGAACACCAGCCTTTGTGATCATGTGGTGTTGATGGGATCAGGCACCAGGTATCTAAGACCCAGAACAAAATCATACCCAATGTCAATGGGCCGGGGGTGTGGAGTGGAGAGCCAATGCCCATCTGTAGACATTTAGATATTCTCCTACAGAGGGGTCAAAGGGAAGTAATGAGCCAGTCAGGGTGCAGTATAGCACCAATGAAACACACAACTCTCCTCTAGTTCTTTGGTGCTTTCTTCCCCCCACTATCATGGCCTCAATTCTACCTTACAAATCAGATTAGACCAGAACATGCACACTGTTACAGACAAGAGTCTACAACACGGGGAATCCAGGATAGATAAACACCCCAGGGCCAACAGTGAGAGTAGAGATACCAGGAGGATTAGAAGTGGGTGATGGGTGACGGAGGACAATGTAAAATATGAAAATAATAAGCTATAACTTTTTAAGGGTTCATGAGGGAGGGTGGGCAGGGAGAGAAGGGGAAGGAAATGAGGAGCTGATATTAGGGGCTCAAGTGGGAAGAGAATGCTTTGAAAATGATGATGGCAGCCTATGTGCAAATGTGCTTGACACAATGGATGAATGAATGTATGGATTGTGATAAGAGATGTAAAAGCGTGCATAGATTTAGATTGATGGCAGTTTCAATCCCATGGGCCTCTCATAGTGTCCCATGCCAAAGCAAACGGGACCATTGCCCGAACTTTTGACTGGCTTTACCCCGTGGGCTTCAGGCACTGAAGCGGGTTGCACAGTGGAAATAAAAAAAGAGATGTAAGAGCACCCAATAAAAGTATTTATTAAAAAAATTTTGTTTTTAAACTGCTGGCAAACGTAAGCAGGGAAAAAAGATGATGCAAATATCTAGAATTAGAGATGAAAAGGGTGACATCACAACAGATCCAAAGGAAATAAAATAATAATAAACATCTATGGAAAAACTACATTCCAGCAAGTTAGAAGAAATGAACACATACATAGATAAACACTGTCTTCTCTAATTAACCTAGGCAGAAGTGTAAAACCTCAACCTCACCAAAGCCTTAAGCAAAGAAGGAAATAGAGAAGGTCATCAAGGAACTGCAACCAAGAAAAGTCCAGGACTAGGTGGCTTCACAGGGGAATTCTAACAAGTCTTTAATGAGGAGCTACACAAAGTATTCTAAAACCTAGAAATTGACAAGAAACTCCTAAACTCATTTTGGTATAAAACTCACTATAGAATAAAAACCATCTGATCATATCAACAGATGCAGAAAAGGCACTTGGCAATATCCAATACCCAGTGCTGATAAAAACACTGAACAAAATAGGAATAGAAGGGAAGCATCTCAATATAATAAAAGCCATACATGAAAAACCAATGGCCAACATCATGCTCAATGGGGCAAAACTGAAAACATTCCCCCCGAAAATAGGAACTAGACAAGGATGTCCCCTATCACCACTCTTACTGAACATTGGATTGGAAATTTTAGACAGAACCATTAGACAACAGAAAGAAATGAAAGCTACTCCAACAGAGACTTCATCTCATCTGGAGTCCGTTTTGGGGGATGTGGGGAGAAAGAGAGGGTCATTCAGTTTTTACCATATAACATTGTGCTGAGGTTACCCTAAATTAATAGAAACTCTTATAAGAGTAATAAGTAAACATTATTGGAAATTCAACTCAGAATGGGGTGAAGGGCATACAGGTCTCAGAGAAGGCAATTCATTTCTGTTGGTGGGTAAACATAGAGAAGCAATCTCCCACTGAGGAGAAACAAAACAAAATACATAGCAATACTTATACAGAACCCAAGGAGAGAATATGCCTGGAACTATTCCTAATGAGAGACTTTTGACTTAGTTGCTATCCAGCCTTGAGAACCCAGGCAGTGTGCTAAGACCACTGTGACTTTAGACATTGTTCTTTTGAGGCACACATCATTATCCATAGGCCACACCAGAAGGATGTGATGTAGAAACCCCACTAAGTGAACTGAGCTTTACCTCAAACTCAGCTGTAGCTCTTGGTCTTTAGGTTGGAAACTTCTAGTGTTTCAGAAGCAGATGGCTGATAACCCGAGGTTCTGGAACTAGGTATCATTGGATTTTAGTGCACACCTGTTACCCTGAGGGTACCCAATGGATAGTGGCCCAGGACTATCATATCGTTACTATTTTAATGCTCTCCTTCCTTTATTATGACATGTTTTAAGCTGGTAGGCATTATCCTGTCATTGCGAACGAATGCTATTAAAAGTTTCACTCTATCACCAACCCCCATTGTTTATATGAATAGTGTTCTGTCACATAATGGTTTAATCTGTACAAACCAATGTATTGCAGCTTGCAGCCATTCTGCATTTATAATATGCTTTTTTTCAACAGTGTTTTAAATTCCACAATTTTAAATAAATTCACTAAGTTAATCAGTTCTTATGACATGGCCCTCTGTGATACTTGTCCTCCTGAAGAGATCCCTGCAGATATGGGGGCTATAGCAAAGTGTGCAGAAGAAACTAGATGGTGCCCAACTATTAGTAAAAACAGTATCTGGGGTCTTAAAAGTTTGTCTTCAATCAAGCAGCCATTTGAGTGAGGTGTCAACTGAGACCACACGGAAGAAGCACACCAGCCTGTGTGATCCAATAATTGTGAATTTTAAAATTGAAACCCAAAAGAAAGAGTAGTATCAAAGCTTAAATTTTAAATATCCAGTTTGCTGAAAACTATGGATGACGGTGGGAGTGAAAATCCACTCACAGGGTTCAAACATGGATTAAGCCTCCAGTGAATATCCTCTGACCATGGACCAGGGATGTGAATAGCCTTGCTACCATACATAGTGTAGTGGGATTTGTTTTTTTAGTTTTCTTCCTGTATGCTGTTTTCTAATTTTCGGTATATGAAATCCAGGATGGGCAGAGCTAGAGAGACAATGACTGAATTTTTTGTTTCTTGGTGATTGTGGTGAGAGAGGTTGTGGGGAGCTGCGGAGCTGATGACAGTGAGTAGAAGAAAGAAAGAAAAGTTCTAAAATTGTTGAGATGATTGTACATCTTTAATATGATTGAATCATTGCATTATGTAATATGTGAAATCTATGCCAATAAAATGCTTTAAAAAAAGTAAGTCATGTCTGCAATACAGGCATTAGGAATGTGATTTGTTTTATATCAACTTTAGTGAGTCAGGATTCTCCCTTAATATGACCTAACATAGTGTGGTCAACTCCATGATGTAAAGTAGCCAAACGGTTAATTTGGTCATCATTTTGAGACATCTGAGGGAGTTTTCATTCAGGATATGGCCTACTCTTAGTTTAGACTCACAGAATGCAGAAGTTGGCTCACTTCTACTGCCAGACCGAGATCTTCCATCTAGTTCATCGATCTCCTATTATATTACCTGCTGATCCCAGGAGCTAGCAGCACACTGATGAGCTCAGATTCACTCAGCTTGGCATATACCAGACTGTGGTCTTTCTGCTTCATCTGCCTGCTTCCTGTTCATCAGCCCCTGCACCTACAGAAGTCAGGTGAAGCCTTCAGCTTACATCTGCCCATGGACTTTAACCAGATTGGATTTGCCCACTTCTACAACTATGTGAGCCATTTCTTGATATAAATCTCTTTCTATATACATACACATACATAGATCACTGGTTGTGCTTCTCTAGAGAACCAAGCCTAACACAAAGAGGTATCTGAAACTTCTCAGCAGGGCTCAACCCCATCTGCCAGAATTTTATAGCGGAAACAAAAGTCACAGTGTCAAGATTTCCCCAAGGTGAGCTCCAGTTCAAAGTCAATGTGTGTACATGGGACCGTTGACCTCTGTGTGTCGATGTGCACTAGAGTCTGTACTTGTCTTTGTAAGTATGAACAAGCAAATACCCAAGTAGAAAATGACAATGATTTTAAGCTTAAGAGCCTTCTTATATTTGGGGAAAATGTACTTTAATAGACAACACTTATTTTCTGTTTCCACCAAGCAAACAAACATTTTAATGCAATAAACCTTTAATAAAGCAACTTATGAGTAATTTAGTGTGAAGCATGGCTCCAGGATCTATCATCAGGCTGCCTGCAGGTTCTTGAACATGCGATCTTATCCTGTAGTAGAGGCACATCTTTCTGGAATCAAAGGTGAAATTCTGGGGCCATTAGGAGTATTGAGTGGGTATTAGTTGCAATGGGAGAGGGAGGAGGACAACTGGGGTTTCACTTGCAGCCAAATTCAGGTCTTGCATCATAGACAAATTTTACCTCATGCCATTGCCCTGAGAGCACACTGGCTGCTGCCCTCGAAGCTTCCAAGGAGGAGCCTAGTGCTGTATTTTTGCTCCTACCCATCTGCAGACCAGCAGATGATTCTCCCCTTTTCATCACCAACCAGGAGTTTGGTCTGGTTCCTTGGGAAGAGAATTAAGGGGAAAAAATGTTAGCGATAAGCCTGTGAGCCTAGTACTTGAGAAACTGCATTCACTGTTTTTGAATTACGTTTTGAATCCACAATATTCAAGAGAGGGAGTACAGACAAATGTGTCTGTTCTCCAAGGATCGTGCACAGGCCACCTAGCCATCTGCCCATGGCCCTCCGGCATCAGTGCAGTAATATGGTCTCCTAGGGAAGACAGCCTGATCTCAGGACCTAAGCTGGTTGTGGTGCCCTCTGCTGGAGATCTGGAGAAACTAGGTGGCAGTTACCTGGACACAGACAAAGCTGTCACTGCAGGGCTGGTCTTCCTTGGCTTCCCTGTCAAAGCAACACTGACATCCAACTCTCGACAAAGGGCCAGGTTCTTCTCCCACCTGTGACCTGTGGGAAGAGTGAAGGAGAATATTTAGAAAACCTTGAGCGGCCTCACACAAATGCACACCTGTATACAGGAACACAAACACACATATTTATCTTTGTGGTCAGCAAGTTGTTAAATTGAGAGAGAAAATATATTTAATCTTGGCCTGTGCAGTTGCAAAAAGGGCCATCACAATTTAATTTGCAGCCTGTGATAGTTACATGTGCTGACGTGCTGCGGTATCCATTGTATACCAAATTGGATTTGTGTATTATTGCTTTCTAAATTGCATGCCTAGTTCAGCAAAATTGTTCATCAGTGTTTACTGGCTTTATGCTTAATAAGATGCCCCACAATACCTTGCTGCCAGGATGTAATGCAGCCCGTGTAATTGCCTAGTAAAAATAAATTGCATAAAGTTGGCATTATCAACTTATCTAAATCCTCTCACACCGCAACCAATAATTAAATGCTGAGGACATTCTTTCAAAAAATGTAACTCAATGATTGTTACTTCACTCATTTTAATGAGTGCATTTGGGGGTAAGCATTAACTCCTTTCCTGTGGAGAATGGAGTTTGAGATACATACAGTGGGACAGAATCTGCAAAGCCACTCTGTTAAGGCAAAAAAGAAGGTGGTTGTCTGAGCTATTCCGGGGTTGCCATCTCTGTGTGCAAACAGGCTTGTATGCCAGGAAATATGAAAGGGGACTTCCTTGAACCAGAAAAAGGCATTTTCAAGTTTGTTTTGTGCATAACTCCAAACAAGCCTTTAATATATTAGATCTAGTCCAAATCTATGGGAGGATCCCTGAAATAACTTATACTCATTGGAATCATCTTTCTTGCAAATGATAAACAAGTGAATTCAAGACAGAAATTAGATAGGATCTGCCAACAAATGCAGTATCTTTAATATCTCAAAGATCTAGTTTCTTATACCTTAATACACATGAGGGATGTAGCACTAAATATGTGCCCAATACTTATTCCTTTAAAACAAAATTGGTTCCAACAGTATTAGGAGAACATAAGAATAAACACCCACTGCTGTTGAGTCAATTTCTCCTCGGAGTGAACCTATAGACCAGAGTAGAATGGGACCCCAGGGTTCCTGAGACTATAAATCTCAGGAACTGACAAGCTATCCCTTCTCCCTCAGAAAAAAGTGGGGCTTTGTGTATCACTGCTTCCTAAACGCATTCAAGAGCAGACAGGTCTTTTTCCCTCCAGGCTTGTGTGGTTGATGGGTTGAAACAGTGACTTTGCTGTTAGCAGCTGAATTGCTTAATCCACTGTGCTACCAGGGATCCTTATGAAAGAGCTTCAGTGGATTACGTTTACAACATCCGTCCATGGATTTGTTAACATTAAACTGTAGCTCAGACAGGTCCTTTATGGATTCTTTTTATGAATGTCTTTCCTCCATGCCACATCCTCAGAACCCTCCATTGCACTGTAATAAAAACCCTGGGGATTCATTCTGTGAGCCATAGTAACCTCAGATCAAACAGTCAGAAGAGGAAGGATGTTGAACTATTGTCCCCTGTTGGTTGGGTTGAGGAGTAGAACTTAGGGCTGCCATTTTAAATAAGTATCCTAGTGATTCGAATGCTGCTTATGCTCAGGCCCTCTTTGAGGAACTTGCCACAGAGAGTTAGGTGTGTGGTTGAGCCAGGGTCTAGGGGACAGGCTGGGGCAGGATGAGAATACTTCCTCTTCTCAGGGGACACAGCAAAGTCCTCCCTTTGTTTCTGTCTGCAGGCTGTCTGTCTAGGCCACAAGCCAGCTGAGCCTAGGAGAACTTGGCACTTGAGAGTCACCCAGGCAGAGAGAGAGCTCAAATCAAGCTCAATGAAGTGTAGCTTCCCTACTAAAGCTCACAAATCTCTAAGAACCACGCTGGTCCTGGTTTTTATGCCCAGAATCATCACCAAGTTTGTGGAGGAGAAAGACTTCAGCAGGGCTTCTCCAACCGCCTCCCATTTCACCAGCAACACACAGTCTTCTGCAAAAGTGCGGCAGCAATACCAAGAGCCTCTCAGCTTCTCAGCTGATCCTCTGGCCTGGCTGGAGCTGAAGCCTGTGATTGAAGACCAAAGGAAAAGGGCCAAGGCACGCTGTACCACGCGCTGGCAGTTACCTTTTAGACTCCGAGGTGTAGATGAGGCCTCACTCTCGGCCATGATGTGCCCAGAGGCAGACATCTTCACATCCTCCGTTTTCCAAATCTGCCCCCAAAGAGAAAATCTCTTAGGCTGGGGAATGACACGCATCCCCTTCAATGGACTCCATGTGACCAATTTTATTTCTTATGCTTATTTATTTTCAGTAAAAATAATTACTGAGGCTTCAATTTCCCTCTGAGGGCATTGGCTAATCAAAATGACAACTTAGGGGAGTGCATCTGGCCTCCCATTACCTGCAAAATGATACTCAGTGGTTAGGTCATTAGTCTTTCCCTAGGTCATACTCCCTTTCCCTTCTGCTGTCATCCTTGGGTAGCCTGTTCAACTGTGCCTCTTATTGCCCCCCACCCCCACCCCCATCACATGCCCAGCACCCTGGTCTTAGCCTGTTTGTCAATATATCATTCACAGCTTCTCATGATCTCTGCGTCTGAGTTTGCTATTGCTGGAGGACAGAACCAGCCTTGACATTACTTGGTGTGGATACCTGGTCTGGAATGACTTTAAATGTGTAACTTCAGATTTGGCCCCCTGGAGGAGGTGAGAAGAATGCAGATCAACTGATTTCTAACACCATGACTCCGTCCTAACTAAGGCACACTGACCCGGACCATGCCATCATGACTCCCCGTGATGATGATGTGGCTTGTGTCCCAGGCTGGTCCCTCCATCACATAGCAGCAGGTTATGGCTCCTTCTGGACCCCAGGCTGTGGTGATGCTGGCCAGCGCCTGTCCATTGACAGTCCATAGGCACAACTGGACTCCAGCACAGGAGACGATGGTGCCCTGCAGTAGTACAAACTGGAGTCACTGCTTGCCCCTCTGGAACTTACCCAGTTTACATATCTGAATGCCCCAATCTCCCACTCTGAACCCAGGTACACCAAGACTCTCCACAGCACCCACTAGCTCCAAGTGAACTTACAGGTCAACAATGTTTCCTGAAAATTCTTGCTCTTTTCAAACTGTAATCATGTCTTTGGATATTGCTTTTTCTGGCAAATTCTAAGTGGCTCACCCTTTGTGCTCCATCCACTGAACTCTCCCTGGCTTGATACCGACTGGTACAGAAGACCAGCATGGAGACGGTCCTTGACTTTAGAGACTAGACCTGTACCTAACTTGCTAGTCTTTTCCTCATGAAGAAACTTTAGGGCTCTTTCATGGAAGGCAGAGGCAAAGACTCATACAAATACATGGTAACTTCAAAAAATTGGTGGAAAAAAGGATTGAATTATTCCATTAACTTTTAAAAGACACTCGACAGCTCAAAACTTCAGCAGTGTTCCTCGAAAGCCAGTTTCTGAGGAGCATACCCCATTATATCCTGAAAGTTAGTGTCTGGGGGCATTGTTCTTCAAGTCCTTGTCCATGTGATGTTCAATAGTGGCCACTGCCAGCAAGGAAACTGAGTCAGCTGCTGTCATGCCAGTGCTTGGAGGAAGCTCACTACCTCTCGCCTGGACTCTCCGTGACCTCTACACTGGGATTCATCGTGGTATCCTCTGGAATGCTTGGTAGAATCTGCTTGAGGCCAGGGTCCATTTCTGACAATCTCTGTACCAAGCACCAAGCAATGAGCCCAGAACACACATCAACAGAATTCAACAGGCTCCAGGAAAACTGTCCTGGTGCCAGTCTTCTCTGAGGTCATAGGACACGATTTCTTACATTCTCCCAGATCAGGATTTGGAATCATCCACAATAGAGCGATCTATCCATTCAATCACCAGCATCCGGCCATACGTCATCTACTCATCCACATGTCAAGATCACCAGAAATCTGTCTATCCATTAAACCTGTTGCCATTGAGTTCATTCTGACTCATAATAATGTTACAGGGCAAGGAAGAACTGCTCCATAACGTGTCTGAGACTATAAATATTTATGGGGACAGTCTCATCTTTCTTCCACAGAGCAACTGATTGATTTGAAATACCACGCTGCAGTTAGCAGTCAAATGCTTAACCCACTGTGTCACCAGGGTTTCTTAATCTACGCATAAACCCAACTATTTTTTTAAACATTTTACTAGGGGTTCATACAACTGTTATCGCAATCCATACACACATCAATTGTGTAAAGCGCATTTGTACATCATTCTCAAAACATTTTCTCTCCACTTAAACCCCAGACA
>NW_022111365.1:10017548-10034309 GCF_000313985.2 Echinops telfairi
ACAAATGTACTTTACACAATTGATGGATGTATGGATTGTGATAAGAGTTGTATAAACCCCCACTAAAATGATTTAAAAAAATACTAATATTTAAAATGCTTGATACATGGATGTATGTATTGATTGTGATAAGAGCTGCAAGAACACCCAATAAAATGATTGAAGAAAAACAAAACAAAAAAGAAAATCCTTTAGTCCAAATATTACATTCTCATTTATGTCCCCGAGAATAAGAATAAGATGAGCTAGAACCTACAGACAGTACGCACCATGGCTTCCTATGAATCTCCAAAGTCTATACAAGCCATAGCTACCATCTGCCCCTCATTTCATTTAGGGTAGATGGTTTTTTCAGGTAAAGAACTTTTCCCACTCTATTCTCTCTCTCTCTCCTGGAAAGGATCATCTTTTATAGCCAGCATAGAGGAGAAAGTAGTGATCCTTCTTGCCATGAAAATAAGAACCACTTGCAAAGCCAACACTGATTCGTAGTCAGTGAGTTGACTTTGAGCATAGGGACACTGTCATCAAAGCCAGATCTTACAATCCCAACTCCTTGGTGGTCATGCTGGGAACACACTTCTCCCATAGTTCCAGCAAAATACAAGAGCTAGACCCAGTGCTGCATTTGATGGCTGCCCACTGCCCCTAGAGTACAGGGATCTGCTCAACATCTCAGGAAATTAGCACCTCCCTGACGTGGACCTTTTTTAGTACATCATCCAATATGCTACCATACAGGCTTACCAGACCCAAGCAGCATATAACACTGAGAAACCAAAGTCTCACCGAGATATCACTGATGGTAATGGCAGAGATGGCCTCCCGGTGAGCAGGCAGACGGGTGACATGATTGAGGTAGTCCAGGTCCCACAAGATGCAGGTACGGTCCTGGGAGCCACTCACTAAGAGGCTAAAGGTGGCTGATGCTGCTAGACATGTGACAGTCTTGGTGTGTCCATATAAGGCCTGGGGGCAGGAAACACCAGTTATAAGAAGGGTACTTTAATTCAGCAACTTGTGGCGATAACCTACCCTTCCTTTTACCACTGAGTCCTAGATGAGAAGGGATTAGAGATACTCAATCATTCCAGTTTGTGGTCATGTATGTATGTGTGTTTGTTCATGTCTAACATGTCCAGGAGCTAATGCCCAGCTAGGTAAGAATAATCTTTAGTTCTCTTTACCAGAGTCCAAGCTGAGACCAACATCCTCCTTAATCTTTTTACCCTCCTCATTTGTCTTGCCACCATCAGCCTGTCAGTTTGTTGTACTGAGGTGACCTGCCTGTTGGAATGATGCTAGCAGTTATACCACTAGTATTCCAAAAGGATCTGAATCATGTATAGTGGACAGTTTTCATCAGAGCTTCCAGAATAAGACAGAAAAGGAAGAAAGGGATCATGATCTACTTCCATAAATTAGTCAATAAAAAACACTAATTTTACAAAAAGCATAACAGAATATCATTCACAATGTAATAGTGCTAGAAGATGATGGTTCAAGATTTCACTGGGTTATCCATAAGTAGCCATGAGTAGGAGGCAACTTGATATTGTTGGTAGGTTCCATTGAGTCTGCTCCAACTCACAGCGACCCGATGTACAACAGGATGAAACACTGTTCCGTCCTCACAATTGTTCTTATGTTGCAGCACATTGTTGCCGTCACTGTGTCCATCCATCTTGTCAAGGATCTTCCTTTTTTTCCTGCCTCTCCACTTTACCAAGCATGATGCCCTTCTCCAGAGATTGGTTTCTCCTGGTAACATGTCCAGAATACATGAGAAGTCTTGTCATTCTTGCATCTAATAAGCCTTCTGAATGTACTTCTATCAAGACAGATGTGTTTGTTCTTTTGGTCATCAATGGTACTTGTGTTAGTCTGGGTTGACCAGAGAAACAAATTCAGAGACACTCATATGTGTATGAGAAAGAGCTTTATTATAAGAGCAATTGAATATTGAGAAAATGTTCCAGCCCAGTCCAGATCAAGTCCATAAGTCCGATATTAGCCCATATGTCTGATACTAATCTATAAATTCCTCTTCAGATTCATGAAACACATGCAATGATGCCAAATGCAGGGAGATCACAGGCCAGTGGGTGGGAAGTCTTGTGGATCCAGTGGTGGTGGAAGCATCTCAGTGCTGGGGTGGGTCTCCACGTGGCTCTTCCAGTTCCAGGGCTCTAGCATAGCTCTGTGTCTTGTCATCAGTAATACAAAGCAGAGACTGTTTCCCCACCTCCATGGAGGAATACAGGAGTTCCCAGAATCCTCAGGAGAAGGCCATGCCAGTATGGAGACCTCATTGGCTATGGCCTGATTGATAGGCTAGACTCCACCTCTTTGCAAGTTGACAGGAGATTATGTAACTGCCACAGTACTTTTTCAATATTCTTTGCCAGTACCATAATTCAAATGCACTTATTTTTCTTCTTTTTCAATGCACAACTTTCACATGAATATGAGGCAATTGAAAATACCATGACTTGGGTCAGGCGCACCTAAGTCCTCAAAGCAAAATCTTTTGTCTCAACACCTTAAAGAGGTCTTTTACAGCGTATTTACCCAATGCAAAGTGTCCTTTGATCTCTTGACTGCTGTATCCATTAATATTTATTGTGCATCCAAGTGTGTTAGACAGGGTTCTCTAAAGAAACAATACCAAGACACTTATGATTTTATCTATCTATCTATCATCTATCTAGATATATGTAACATGAAGAAATAAACAGCTAATTGTTATACAGAGCAGCACAGAGTGCTCAGTTCAACTCACTTCCGTGAGACAGTTAATGTACTGGCAGTCCTTCAACTCACGAGGGCTGCTGGGTGCAAATCAAGAAGCAGACAGCTGAGTCTTCTGTAGAGCAATACAGGCAGTCCGACCACAGGTAGCAAACAGCAGGGCAAGTCATCAACAGTCAGCCAGACAACAGGGTCCGACACATTCTAGCTCAAGTGATGTATACACCAGCAGTGTGGCAAAGCAGGTCTCAAAGAAACCTCAAACTATAGCAACACGGTCCATGGGTTGGTTGTCCCCCAGATAGTAGTGTAGCTCACAAGTTGATGCAGAGAACTAGCTAAAGCAGCTGCACACTGGTCCAATCATCAAAGAGCAAGAGACAAAAAGGTGAGGCTCACCAAGCCATTTATCTCTTGGCTCTTCAATTAAACTACAACCTTATTAGTCCCACATGTGTTCATTGGCCATGTTGGCATAACAAACCTACCTATCACACCAAGCAAGAAATAATCATTGACAACTTCAACCTGTTTATTTTCTCTCATTTATCATGATGTTACCTATGGGTCCTTCATTTTGTTGTGTGGATTTTTATTTTCTTTACGTTGAGTTGTAATCCATCGTGAAGACTGTAATCCTTAAAGTTCATCAGCAAGTGCTTCAAGTCCTCACTGTCAGCAAGCAAACTTAATGGCAACTAGTAACAATTCCTTCATTGATTCCCTTTGACTTTCAAGAAGGTAGGAGACTGGTATAGGCTGAGACTATAGTTTCTGACTAATCTGAAGGTTCTTAGATGGGCAGTGCCTATGCCACAAGCTGGTATGTTCATTCCTGGCAGCCTCCTTTAAAAGGAACAGGGAAGACTTAGTTGCATTAATAGATAGTATTTTCACACAGAATATCTCTCTCTGCATCCCCGTGCCCTGTGCCTCATCACCTCCCCTGCCTGGGAGCCACCTTGTTTTTTGTGGTCAGAACTGAATCCTCAGTTCTGGGAAGTTCCTTCTGAGAAGAGAATTTGAAAGCACCTGTCAAATCCTCTGCTTCCACCATTTTATGCAGACAGCTTTTATTTTCCAAACACGTATCAAATCTTCTTTCTTGGGTCAGCATCGTCTATTTGGTGACACTTCAGGATCCATCAAGGACAAGCTAGAGTTCACGGCAGAACTATTAATTGCTATGACTGACTAACGTGACAGCTTTGAGAAAATGATGCTCAGCCTCCTGGCCCAAATGAATGAGTAGCTGTGTCTCTCCTGGAGGCAGAGGTTTATTACTATGTGAGCCTGGCTGATTGTGTTTCCCAAAGTTATCTCTGATGACTCCTCCCTGATTTCAGAGCACATTTGTGCACAGAGATCTCAGATTAGTCTCAGCTGATAATCACAGGTGGTTGTAATGGAGACCGTGCTGTTCCTGGCAACAGATACCTTGGGTACCAGTGGGTTTGGCAAGCTTCTCTGTGGATATATCCATAAAGAGATATCCTTCAGCCAAACCTGTACACATAACCATATATAGCCTAGATCATACTCTGCAGAAGCCACACTCTCAGGATCAGGCCTGGGGCTTTAAGTAACTCTGCTACCATGTGACCAGACTAGGTACCAATCTGGGTTCATTGATTTCAAAAATTTAAATATATATATTGTGACCTGATATATCAGATTTATTTGTGGTTTAGTTTCCAGGGGGCTGGTATGTTTCTGGGGTTTTTCTTAATGTAGGAATGTGCTCTTGAGTGTGTACAAGAATTCCCTGGAGTGCTGTGAACACACCATAGCTGAGCCCAAATCCTGAGATTCTGACTCCATAGGCCTTGGGTAGGACCCAAGGAAACATGCTTACCGGGCTCTAATATGACACTGCTGGTCTAGGCACTCACTTGGAGCACTGTGTTGTAGTGCATTAGGAGTCAATGAAAAGTGTTGTTGGTAGTGCCAAGAACAATTGAGCTAGTTCTGACTCATGGCAACCCCATGTACAATGGAATGAAGCGTTACCTAGCCTTACGTGTTCTTCATAGCTACCGGTACACTGGAGTCCATTGTTATGTCACTGGGCATTTTGAGTGCCTTGCACTGTGAGCTACGAACAAAAGGTCAGTAATCCATCAATTGTTCCATTGGAGAACAATGAGGTTTCAGCACCCATAAAGATTTACAACTTTGGAAAAACAAAAGGGGCAGTTCACACTGTCCTATATGGTCACTATGAGTTGGGATTGACTTGTTGTGTGTTTTGGTTTGGGTTTAAAGCAATATATTGAATAATATATTGAACAGTATCTGTTGTGATTCTTTGGGTTTTGAGATGAGGAAGTAATTTTAATTTGTTCTCAACTGGCTCTTTTGTGTTCTTTTTTAGAATAATGCATTTTTACAAGACCTGTAAGATAATGTCATTATGTTGCCTTCCCCCCAAAATACAAAAAATCAAAACCCACTATCATTGAGTTAATTCCATCTCATGGCAATCCTATGCAAAGTTTCTGAGAAGGACAATCTCTACAAAAGCAGATAGCTTCATCTTTATCCCATGGAGTGGGTGGTGAATTTGAACTTCCAACCTTGTGGTTAGCAGCCCAACACCTAACTCATAACACCACTAGGATTCCTAAGTAAAATAGTGAAAAATTAAAATAAAATAAAAACTTCTGAAAATAACTGCTGGCTCTAGTTCCACTGTGGTGAGAATAGTACTCTTAATTGTTAGTGGTATTATAAATATATAGAATAATTTTAGAAATCATTATGCTACTGTTTAGTAATTCTAATAAATAGTTTTTTTATGAAACAATCAGAAGGAAACAACAATCAATATAAGATCTTTTGTGCATCACTATTTATAATAGTTAAAACTTGGAAACAATTTAATTGTCTAGTTTTAGAAGCATTTATTAGACTGTGGTGTATTGATGTATTAAATAATTGAAATGTAATTTTATAGGAATGGAATAATAGAGAACAATTGAAATGTAAATTATGGAAACTAATAAAATAGAGAAAATATGGCAGGCTATGTAAAAATAGCAAAGTAAAAATTTGTATTCCTAAATTATTTCTCCACATCCACCACCATTTAGTATAGAGATTATTCTGTTTTGAAGTAAATTTAAATTTTGTTTGTTTAATATCATTAAAAAGAAAAGACTTTAAAAACTATTTTCAAGCCTATTTCATAATAACTATTCTGATTATAGTCCAGATCCCCATTCAGGGATCATCAAGGCCATATCAAGCTTCATGGGTATATGAAACATGTTTTATTTTTACCTGGAACTCAAAGCATGGAGAACTTTTCAAACCGTCTTCTCTTGAATTGGACTCAGGACAGGATGATAAATTATATTTTATGGCATCGATAAAATAGAGGCTTTTACAGAGCATCTTCAGTTCTGAACAGGGCACAGGGCAGTGGTGGTGATGGGAGTGGGGGAGGGCTTCTCAAGGTTCGGGGAGTCTAAATGGCTGACTACCCTGCCTTAGAGAGGATAAGCTCTTTGAGGAGGTAATACAGATCTCTTTTGAGCCAACTCATGGTGTGCCCCATTTGTGTCAGAGTAGAACTGCGCTTCATAGGGTTTGCCATCTATCATTTTTCAGCAATAGATCTCCATGCCTTCCTTCGGGGAAAAACTCAAACGTCAGTCTTCCAGTTAGCAGCTGAGTGTATTAGCTGTGTACACATGTGAGGGCTCCATTCTCCACTTTACTCACTCCCTGCCATCCAGTAAATTCTAATTCACAGTGACCCTATACTTAGGGTAGGAAGAAATAACACAAGCACAAAGGAACAAGTAACCCTTGAAGGGGTAACAGGTGGCCATCGCTTTCAAAACAGACCTTTTATTCATGTAACTCAGGAGTGCCCACATGCCTGGGGCAACTTGGAGGAGAAAGGAGAGACTCCGAAATTATTCAAAGAAGCTCAGCATCAGTCCAATGAAACATCTTCAGTTTAGAAAAATCTGACCAGTGATGATTTTTTTAAGTTTTATTCTGATTTGGGAGATTACATAGGTAATTAAAAATCAGAAATAAAAATGAATTAAATTTTAGAATAAGAAACATTCTTAAAGTATCCCAGCACAAGTCAAAAATACACAGGCAGAAAGCAAGGAATTTAGAGCTCAAGATCAAGTCTTTCTGAATCTGTCAGAAATCTAGTCAGAAGTGGAGATGACAATGGGAGCTCTGCTGTAGACGTTCCCTGATTCGTGGTGACCCAACACACAACAGAGTGAAACTCTGCCTGGTTTTGTGTCATTCTCATGATAGGTTGTGGATCAGACTTTTGTGATCCCATAAGATTTTCATTGGTTAATTTTTGGAAGTAGAGCATCAAGCTTTCCTGTCAAATCTGTCTTAGTCTAGAAGCAATTCAGCCTCACACCAACACGCAAGCCTCCATATGAAGGAGGTGCTGGGCACGTGGCATGAAACGAATCTCTAGGGATATTCTGGTGCCTTCTAAGGGTTAAGCAAACAATAGGTATTGCTATGGTTATTGCCAAGTGGCGTGGCTCATGAGGTAGGGCAAGAGTGAATTCCTTGCCTCCTGGTCTGTGGTAGTTACATAATCTATTGTTGATTTGAGAGGATTAAGAGTGAAGAGGGTGGAGTTTAGCCTGTCAATCAGGTCACAGCTTGATGACCTCATTTGGAGAAGCTTAGAAGATAAATAGTTCACTGGAGGCACGGGACACAGGTGCACTCTCTGAAAGACTCTCTACTGACAAGCCACATGGAGCTATGCTGATGGCAGCCAGAGCCCTAGAGCTGGAGGAGCCACATGGAGACCCACACCAGCGCTGAGATGCTTCCACTGCAACTGGACCCACAAGACTTTCCACCCACTGGCCTGTGAGCTCCCTGCATTTGGTGTCATTGCAAGTGTTTCATCAGTCTGAAGAGGACTTTATAGATTGTTATCAGACATATGGGCTAATATCGGAATTATGGACTTGATCTGGACTGGGCTGGGATGTTTTCTCAATATTCAATTGCTCTTATATATAAGGCTTTTTTTTTTATACACATGAGTGTCTATGAATTTGTTTCTTTAGTCTACCCAGACTAACACATGATCTTTCATCTGTTCTGTTGTTATATACCTAGTTATGCTCCGAGTCTTTAATTTTCTGTTGTATGATCTTTGATGAGTAATTTACCTCCTTGTGTCTTCCTTATTTATAAAACTTCAACAACCTTACTGCCGTCATGTTAGCGCAGACTTAATCAACTGAGTGGAATTGCGCTTGGGGGTTTCTGAGACTGTAATGCTCTACGGGAGTAGAAAGTGTCATCTTTTGCCCCCAGAGCAGCTGGTGGTTTCAAATTGCTGGCCTTGTGGTGAGCAAGCAGAGCACCTCACCTGGAAAACAGGGATACAATTGTGCCTATGTGATCAGGCTGCTGAGAAAGTAAAGAAGCTCTAGTGGTGCTAGGGTGAGTAAGCCCTGCATAGTAAGGGGAGTACCCCCAGTCTTTGTGCCCACCCTCTGCCCCTCAGTTGTCTCCTGTGCTGGAGGGTCATACTTACCTGCTTAAGGTGCAGACCTCTTGCCTGACCTTTGGTCGTGCGGAGATCCCACACACACACCACCGTGCTGACTCCTGACGTGATGACCATTGTTGCAGAGGGGCACACAGCACATAGGCAGCGGCCCCAAGCAGCCAGGTTCTCAAACGTCATCAGGACCTGTGGAGACAGGGGGACTGAGTGCTGGTTCAAGGCTGGTATGAGCCCAGGCTGGGGCAGGACAAAGTGACTGGGGTGAGTGCAGTGACACTTGTTTAGTATTGCTTAATTGAGATGTGCACTGGGTCAGGCCCTGGTGACAGAACCAACATCTGTGGAGACAGCTCTTAGGAGAAGGTAGCCCTAATTCCTGTATTGATGGCTACCTCCTAAAGATGACAGTGACGATGTGGGAGGGAGGGGAAGCATGGTGGGTCGTGACTGAATCCAATGTGAGAAAGTGGTGAGAGGAAGGAGGTGTGAGAGGAAGGAGGTATGAGAGAAGCTGGAAGGAGGGGACTGTATCAAACAAGCAGCCATGTAGGGGTGGGGTGGAAAAGTATCAAGAGAGCTGACCCTTGCCATCTTACAGAAAGCTCATCATCTGTTCTCTAAGCCAGGTCTGGGCAGGAGAAATCCCCATGATGTACCCGAGGATCCTAGACTGACTGCCTGGGCAGGTTAGATATAACTAAGTAACCTGCCAGCAGGGACACCTGCTTTGAACATGGGAGTGTAAACTGTTAACTTGTAGGCATGACTTCTTGAAATAGGACTTTAAGACAAAGACCTTTGCAGGGTCACACGGATGTCTCATGAACAGGCTGGGCACAGCTGCAATGGAGCATGGGGCAACTGTCCCTGTGCTAGGCTGCGGATCCTCTGAGTACTTCTGCCTCCCCCCAGCAGATTATTGGGGTGCTGAGGGCCACTTTTCTCTCTGATGAAGCTCTCACCTTGTCAGAGCCATAGGTGCCCAAGCAGCAGCTGAAGTCATCAAAGCCCCAGCTGAAAGTCCTGTTCCAGAGGTCAGGCATGAGCACCTTATTCTTCTCCACAGCCAAGATGGTCTTTTCCGTGGGGATAATTTGACCGATGGCTCCCTTGGGGGATTCAGAGCCTAGAGAAAAGAGGTACATATCTGTGTCCAGTTAGTATAGTGGAGTTCATGTGTCCAGTGTACCTGCTCTAGCTGGACCCTGACCAGGACAGGGGAGACTTGAGAAGGCAGAACTTGATCAAGCTTTTTTTTATTTCCCCCCCCCCACCCAGCTAGGGACTCATCAGGGTTTTACCTATTGGGCCCTCTTATCCAGGGCTACCTAAGTCCCTCCCAGAGCAGGAGTCAGGCCACCAATGGCTCTTTGTCCCCTTAGAGACTTTGATCCGTGTCTCCTCCATTCACTTGGGCAGACATATTGAGTGTGTAGCCATGCAGCTCCTCAGTGTCTTCTTGGGGATACGAAGAATAGCTTGGGCTGATTACAAGGA
This sequence comes from Echinops telfairi, assembly GCF_000313985.2. Lineage (NCBI taxonomy): Eukaryota > Metazoa > Chordata > Mammalia > Afrosoricida > Tenrecidae > Echinops > Echinops telfairi. The sequence continues at coordinate 10,027,321 of NW_022111365.1, forward strand.
CAAAAGAACCCTTACAAGACCCAATCATCTGGTCCCTGACCAGGATGGCTGCAAGGGTTTCTTGTGACAGGCAACACTCCTATGTATTCACCCTACTTCATCCTCCAAAAGTCACCATCATAGCTAGGATCCAGGCGCACAGGCTTTGTTATCACCAGCCAAGCCCTTCACGTTGTTGGTGCACCCCATCGATCGAGAGGATGCCTCTTTTCCAAGGCTGCTGTGAGGAGTAGCAGGGCAGGCATGTGGGACACCCAAAACTAACACTGTAGTTTGTTCTCTGCCACATCATACTCTACTGCCATTCGAGTAGGCCAGTCCCACCTCTCAACATGTTTCTGTCTGAAATGAGCCTGTAAGTCACTGAAGACTCCCAGTCCACGTCACTCTTCCTTTCTCCCTTTTTTAGCCACTCAGACCAATATTTAGATCTGAGGAGTAAGGAATCTGGAGGGCTTTTTTGTTTTCATGAAGCAGTTTTTATTGTATGTTTTTAAACTTACTTTTCTCTTGTTAAACCCATCACTTTTTGTGTGCCTATTCCCTCCAACCCCCCAGCTCTCCCTTCTCCCTGCTCCCACTCCTGTCTCTGGCCACCTCATAGTCATCAAAGCCTTGCCCATTAGTGTATCAACCACGTTTTTTCTTTATTTTCCATATAATAATGATGATGTTAGATATTTATCTTTGTAAGATCGACGGAGTTTGCTAAGCACAATGTTATCTTGCTTTGTCCATGTCTTCTGGAGCTTGAGAGGGTTGTCATTGTTTATTATCGACACATGCATCACATTCCATGGTCTGAATGTGAAAAGGCTTGTTTATCTTTCTTCTAGAGTTGGAGTTTTGATGGTTTCTAGGTTTTTGCTATTATGGAAATTTCTGTAATAAACACAGGTGTATATATGAGGAGGTACCCCCCAAAAAACAATTTTTTCAAAGCTATGCAATTAAATTTTTTTACAAAACAATCTTATCACCTTCCAAGTACTCTCCATTACATTTAGTACATTTCTCAAATCTGCGATTCCATTCTTGGAAACATTTTTCAAACTCATCTGTTTTGAATGGCTGAGAGCACCTCCCTCATTTTTTCCCTTCACCTCTTCTATGTCCTTCCATGTCCCTCTGCATTCACAGCAGTGAGGTCAGGTGAGTGAGGTGTGCCGGGCAAGACAGGCATGTTGTTTTTTGCCCTAAACTGGTGCACTGAGATGGTCGCATGAGCAGGTGCATTGTTATGGTGGGGAAACCGGTGGCCCCCACCCCCACCTGTCTGCCATAAATCAGGCCTTTTTTTTTTTGTCACACACTGTTATGCAATCTTTTTAGAACCTCTACAGAGAAAGCTTGATTAACAGTCTGACCTGGTGGAATGAATTCCAAATGCACTATGAGTTGAGATTTTCATTCACTCAAGTTGATGGATGTCCAGAACGAAGTTTGTCATCAATTGACATTTCACCCTTTTTGAAACAAGAAAATCACTTGTACACTTGAGTTTTTCCCATAGTGCTGTCCTTGTAAGTTGTGCTCACCACAACAGTTTCTGCAGCATTTTTACCAAACAGCAAACAAAATTTCACAGTCGCATGCTGTTCTTTTACATTGGCCATCACAAAAAAAGATGTTTGAGTGAAACTGCTTTGATAAAAAAAATCACTGTGACCAGAAAAGAACCTTCCCAGGTGACGCCATTGGGTGCACTAACTCAGAGCGAGTTGCTTGATGTTCATCTAGTGGGAGAAAATGCATCATACAAAAGCTCGCCCAGCAGAACTTTTCTCTGCTTTTTGGGGGTTACATGTTATATCCTTAATTTCTTTTGGGTACATACTCAGTAGAAAGATCCCTGGATCATAAGGTACTTGGATTTTCATTTGTGTCAGGAAGTGCCATACTGATTTCCATAATGGTTCTCTAATTCTACAGTCTCAGGAGTGATGTAAAAGCACTCCTATCTCTCCACCTCCTCTCCAGCATTTGCTATTTTGTTTTATTGAATTTCGCCAAATCTGCCAGTGTGGGGTGATAGCTCATTTTTGTTTTAATTTGCAGTTCTCTTGTTAATGATCATGAATATTTCTTCATATGGTTGTTAACTGCCTGTAGGTTGTCATTGGGAAATTGCCTAATTGTGTCTTATACCTATATTTTTGTATTTGGTTATTTGTATTTTTCTTGTTGAGATGTAGTTTTCTATAGATTTTGGAGATTAACACTTTATCTGATACCTTATTGCTGACTTTCCCCCAGTCTGTGGGTTCTCCATGGACTCTTTTGAGTAAGTCTTTTGTTATGCATAAATATATTGTTAGTAGGTCCCAATTCTTTATTTTGTCTTCTAGAGTATGGATATTTTCTCTTTATGTTTGGTAGTATGTTTATGCCTTGTATTAGGGTCCTTAAGTTTGTCCCTAAATTTTACATTGATGTTCGTAATAATTGTGTGATTTATATTTAGGTTTTTTATCTATCTTGAGTTTGTTTTGTACATGCTGTGAGGTACGGGTCCTTTTTCACTTTTTCCTGGTGAAGATGCAGTTTTTCCAGCACGATTTGTTGAAAAGACGGCCTTTTGTCCATTTAATGTGTTTTGTTTATTTTTATTTTTTTAAATCGTTTTATTAGGGGCTCATCCAACTCTTATCACAATCCATACATACATCAATTGTGTAAAGCACATTTGTACATTCGTTGCCCTCATCATTCTCAAAACATTTGCTCTCCGCTGAAGCCCCTGGCATCAGCTCTTTTTTCCTCTTCCCTTCCCTTCCCGCTTCCCCTCATGAGCCCTTGATAATTTATAAATTATTATTTTGTCATATCTTTTCCTGTCTCCCTTCACCCACTTTTCTGTTGTCTGTCCCCCAGGGAGGAGGTCACATGTAGATCCTTGTAATCGATTCCCTCTTTAAAAAATAGTTACCTGTAGGTACTGGTATTGTTTTAGGGTTTTCAGTTCTAACCCATTGGTCTTCATATCTATCATTGTACTAATACCAGGCTTTTTTTTATTTCCATGATTATATAGTAAGTTTTAAGGTCTGAGAGTGAAAGGGCTACTTTGTTTTTAATTTGTAACAGTGTTTTATTTATCCTAGTTTTATTTCCTTTCCATATAAAGTTGGTAACTCATTTTCCCAAATCTTGGAAAATTGCAGTGGAATTTGCATCAGAATTGCATTTATTTTGTAAAGTAATTTTGGTAACATTGATATTTTTACACTGTTTTGTCTGCCTATCTAGGAACATGGTAACTTGTTCCATTTGTATAAGTTTCTTTCAGTTATTTGAAAGAGTATTTTGTAGTTTTCTTTGTGTAAATCTTTTGTTTCTCTGGTAAGATTGATTCCTAAATATTTTAGCTTTGTGTAATTATTGTGAATGATATTGTTCTTTAATTTCTTTTTCAGTGTCATCATCCTTAATACACAAGAATTTAACTGGTTTCTTTATGTTGATCTATTAGCCTGCGACACTGTCAAAAATTTCAATTACTTCGAGCCATTGTTTAATTGAATCTTAATGGTCTTCTATATATATAATATTATGTCCACCTGCAAATAAAGAGATTTTTATTTTTTCTATGCCTATGTGGATGCCCTTAATTTCTTTTTGATGCCATATGACTCTAGCTTAAACTTGCAGAAGTGTATTAAATAAAAGTGGTGATAAGTACAACTTTGCCTAGTTCCCATTCCAAGATGAAATAATTTAAATTTATCTCTATTCAGTGAGATACAAGCTATTGGTTTCACATATATGGCTTTTATTGTGTTGAGAAATTTCCCTACTATAGTTATTTTGTTGAGAGATTTTATCAGGAATGGATGTTGTACTTTATCAAATTCCTTTTCTGCATCGATTAATATAATCATGTGCTTTTTTTCTTTATGTGATGAGTTAAATGGATTGTTTTTCTAATATAAACCATCCTTGCATATTTGATTCTTGCAATGTTCATGATTTTTAAAATTTGTTTTACTTTTTGATGCTTAGTTGGCATCTATATTCATTAGGGATATTGGTCTGTAATTTTCAATTCTGGTGATAGCTTTGCTTGGTTTTGATATCAGAGTTATAGTTGCCTCATAAAATGTGCCTGGTAGTGTATTATCCGTAATCAACCAGGTTGAGGTAAAACACAAATAGTCCAAAAGAAAAAAAAAAGAACTTACTATCTCCCTCCCAATAAATTTGACCTTACACTCTTTAGGACCAACATGTCATCTCCATTTGGTGAGATCTCCCCATGTGGCATCGTCTTCAGAATTCATACCCAGGACCCTGAGAGCCAAACCCACCAAACCTTCTGCCCCAATTGGGTGACTGTTCTAATCTGGTTTGAGGGACATTCCTCTGCTGACCTCCAGCCATTACACAGTCTCTCCAAGCTTTGTGGAAACTAATGAAGCCACGGAACTTATAATAATAATATAAAAAGACAAAAAGACTGACAAACAACAATGTTTACAGAGTGCTAACCACGTGCTGAGTGCTAATTATGAATTATCTCATTTTGCACTGCCCTTGTGTCCACAGGCTCACAAAGGCTCAGAGACTTGCCTGAGGTCTCACATCTCAGCCACAGCAGGACTGGAACTCATGCGTGGGCTGTCTGGGTCAGAGCGCATGATTGTCCAGCAGAAGGCTAAGCAGCCCCGGGGGCCAGAGATAGCTCTTAGGTGCAGAAGTGGATCCTTTTCCAGGAAATGTATTGTTGTTAGTTGGCGTTCTGTCACTTCGAACTCATAGAGACTCAATGTACAACAGAACAAAACACTGCCTCGTCCTGCGCCATCTTCAGATGTGTTCTTATGTGTGAGCCCACTGCTGCAGCCCCTGTGTTAGTCCATCTGGTCGAGGCTTTTACTGTTTTTCTCTGTCCCTCTACTTTACCAAGCATGATGTCCTTTTCCAGGAAACTGGTCTCTTCTGATGCATTTCCAAAGTATGCCAGACAAGGCCTCACTATCCTGGCCTCTAATGAGCATCCTGGCTGTCTTCAAGACAAATTTGTTTGTTCTTTTGGCAAACCATAGTATTTTCAATATTCTTCACCAGCACTATTATTCAAATGCATTGATGTTTCTTTGGTCTTCCTTATACAATGTCAAAATTTCACATGCATATGAGGCAGCATTTTTTTTTATCATTTTATTTAAGAGCTCATACAACTCTTATCACAATCCATCTATACATCAATTGTGTAAAGCGCATTTGTACATTCATTGCCCTCATCATTCTCAAAACATTTTCTCTCCACTTAAGCCCCCGGCATTAGGTCCTCATTTTTCCCCTCCCTCCTTGCTCCCCCCTCCCTCATGAGCCCTTGATAGTTTATAAATTGTTATTTTGTCATATCTTGCCTAGGTTTCTCTTCATTTCTATAATAATTTGATAAGTATATTTTGATGGTCTTTCATTTGGTGCATATATATTGCTTATAGTTTCTTGTTCAATTAAAGCTTTCATAATTAGTGATCTTCTTTGTCTCTCATTATGTCATAACATTTGATGTTGATTTTGTCTGAGATTAATATTGGTACTCCAGCTTTCTTTTGACTTCTGTTGGCTTGATACATTTTTCCCATCCTTTCATATTGATCTTTTCTTTATCTCCTGTCTTTTTAATGACCTTGTGCTTTCTTCAGGTGTGATGTTCTCGATGTCCTCCCACAGCTTGTCAGGTCTTCTGTCACTAGAGTTCAATGCGGCACTTCTTGTTCTCAAAATTCAGGTGGGTTATATTCAAGGTCATAGCTTGGCTCTTGCCTTGTTTTCATTTTCTTCAATTTTAGCTGGAACTTACATATGAGTAATGTGTGGTTTGTTTCACAGTCAGCTGCTGGCCTCGCTTTACTTGCTGACATTGAGCTTATCCATTGTCTCTTTCTACAGATGTAGTTAGCCTGATTTCTGTATATTCCTTTTGGAGAAGTCTACACCTTTTGTGTTGTTGGAAAAAGATATCTGAAATGAGATCATTATTCTTGCAAGATTCTATCCTGTGATTTCCAGCTTCTTTTCTATCACTGACAAGACTATATTTTCCAACTACTATTCCTTCCTCTTCATTTATGACTTTTGCATTCCAATTATCAATAACTGTCCATGCATCGTGATTGCATGTTTGAACAAATTCAGACTGTAGGTAAAATTCTTCAATTTCTGCATCACTAGCTTTAGGAGTTGGTGCATAAATTTAAGTAATAGTTATAGTGACTGGATTTCCTTGTATGTGAATATGACATTATCCTATTGGATTTCCTTGTTTGTGAATAGATATTATCCTATCACTAACAACATTGTACTTCAACAGACCTTGAACTGTCATTTTAGATGATGGATGTGATCCTATTCTTGAATCTGTCATTCCTAGCAGAGTAAACCATCTGATTTTCTGATACAAAATGGCCACTATCAATTCATTTCATATCACTAAAGCCTAGAATATTGATCTTTATGCCGTCCACATTTTTTTACAATCTCAATTTTCCTATATTCATACTTAGTTCATTCTTATTTCCAATTATTAATAGATGTTTGCAGCTAATTTTTATCTTATTGAGTCATTCCTCATCAGCAAATAGAGGTCCTGAAGTCTTTTCTCCCACGGAATATACTCCAGCTATATAATTATGGCCCAATTTGCTTTGAGAGGCAGCTCTTCCTCAGTCATATTTTGAGTGCCTTCCTATAAATAGTTACAGTCCCCAAATGCAGAGGGGTTGCTGAGTCAGCGTTGTCTCGAGGGCAGTGGATGTGTCTTGGTCTTCCACACTGAGGGCATCACCTTCTGGTACTACCTCTGACAGGGTTCTAGTGCTATTCAGAACATTTGCAGGGGGAATTCTTCTGAAGTGAACAGTTCACTCCTTCTTTGTAGTCTGCTCTTACTCGGAAAACACTGCTGAAACTTGTTCACTTTGACTGATCCTTCTGGTATTTGAAATACTAGTAACATAACTTGCAGCATCACAGCA
>NW_022111365.1:10035588-10047137 GCF_000313985.2 Echinops telfairi
TGGCTAGTAGATATCCTCAAACCTGTGACAATATAGTTGAGGCTTTGGAGCCAGCCAGACAGGACTGGAACTCTGCCCCTGTCACTTGGTAATTGTATGATTCTGGGGATGTTATTGAGCTTTTCTGAGCCTCAATTTTCTGATTTGTAAAAACAAAATAACTCCTATACAGAGTTCTTGAGAGGAGTCAGTAAATTATTCACACTAATCTTTAATAATTTTTGAGTGTTAATAATATTTCAGAGACATTGGATGGTAAAAATGGTTAGAGCACTTGGCTGCTAACTGAAAGGCTGGAAGTTCCAGTCTATCCGTAGGCAACTCAGAAGAAAGCCCTGGCAATCTACTTCCAAAAAAGCAACTACTGACTGTGCTCTACAGAGCACAGTTCTACTCCAACATACACGGAGCTGCCATGAGTTAGAAGTGACTGGTTTTAACATATTTCCGGCACTTACAGTGTCTTCACTCATTGGATATTTACATCAACTCGGTGTAATAGATATACAAAAAGAATTATGTGGATGAAGTGCCAATAAAACTGTTTTAAAAATAAGAATTAAATACCATGTAGAAAACACATATCAAATATGTCACAGACGGATGTAGCTTTCATTATTACCATCCATTAGTCATCTTCATCATCAAGTGGCAGTGAAGGTTCAGTTCTAGTATTTAAGGCATAGAAAAATAAAGACTGTTTTCCTCTCCAGTTTTCTTCCTTGCTCTTCTTCAAGGAGATAATATTTATCCCCTCTCCACGTTCATGCTTCACAAACTTCCTGACAAAGAAGATAAGTGACATGGCATACCTGTTTGGGCACCTGTCCGAAGCTGCTGATAAAGCCCAAGATTGTGCTCTTGATCAGCGGATCTCGGGTGCTGCTGAGGTCCAGCTTGTCACCATAGAAGTAGGGGTGGAAGGTGTTCACCGCCTCCACTGCCGCTGAGCCTTGCTGCTTATATCCGAAAATGAGGTCTATCCAATGGTGGAGGTTGGAGCTGACAAAGTCACTTTCCAGAGCCTGGAACCAAGACCCAAAAGACATGAAAATGCTAGGCCTACCCCAGGGTCAGGCTCCCTCCACACATACTGCAGGGAGAATACCCTTTAGATACTGAGATGTGCAGGCAAGAAAAGTAGTGGTCCCTGCATGCAGTTGGGTTCCAGGAGGAGATAGCCTAATCAATAGAGAGAGGCCCATCCCGATTCCTGCTTCCAGCAAATGGCAAAGCCGATCTGCCTGTTCCTACCACCTTTGTTCATTCACTTCACGGATTAACCCTGAAATTCATAATAGCTATATTGTGCTGGCCTGCGAGTGATGCATAACCTGAATGACTACATTGAAAATTAACCCGGGGATCTCTCATGAGCCCTGGCGTATGGAGAGAGGCGATCTGGACTGGAGCACATGAGGAAGTGAGACTGAGTGCAGTGGAAGCTCTAAAGTCATTGCCTCCTTTGAATCCAAACATAGCTGCTCACGTTTCTTCTTTTTTTTTAATGGTCATGTTCTAACTTTATTTATGTAAAACAAAATGTGAATTTCATGTAATATTAACATGTTATGAAATATGAGTATTATTTTTAACACCACCCTCTTCCCCCTCCCCCAGCAATTTTAAAAAGTGAAAACCATTGTTAGCTCATGGGATGTACAAAAACAGGCAGCAGGTTGGATTTGACTTGTGGATCATGGCTTAGTGACCCTGATCTAGCTAGAAGGATTGTTAGAGATTTCACTGCATACTTTCTGCATCGGTGGTTTGGCTGTGAGTGAGTTATTAGCACAGACAAATGCATGAGCATTCCTGCTCTTTACTTGGTTCCGTTAATCCAGGTTTCCCAAACATTCTATTAAAGCAACAACATTTGAATAGCTCAACTACCCTTATTTAGCTGAGGTCCCACAACCTACCAGAGGGCTGTGCTGTGGCTGTCCCCGGATCCTAGGGTTAAAAATACCTTGATTTTTAAAACATTGAAATCTGAATGCGTTTCTATTCTCTTCTTTAGCCTTCAGCCCCAGCTCACCTAGTCAGTCCCGGTCCTCTGAGCTGTCATCCCACTGACCTCAAATTCTTAATACTTCTATCCTCAGTGTCTGCATCTACAAAATGGGGAAACCACTATAGGTTTAGGTGGAGACAGTGGTGTGCGCATTTGGTGCAAACAATTATTTTTCCCGTTATTTTATTATTTTTCCTCTTTATTGTTTTGTGTTAGCAAAAAAGAAAAAGAAAAAATCAGCCAAGGCAGATTTCCTGCCCTATCCTGCCCTCTTCCATTGACTTTCTCTGAGGTTTCACTATCTTTCCAAAATAAACAGCCGATGAGATGCTTTACAAAAGTCTGTACAGTTAATACTGTACTGAAGAGAGTTGGGTCTTGGGCATTGGCGTTTTATGTGTGTATTTTCTTTCAGTCATGGGTGCTTTTGCTGTCATGTATAATTAAACCACTTTATGACTGGAGTTGGGAGTATTTTTTAAGTAAATTTCCCGCTCCCAACCTCCAGGTCTCAGAACCTCTCAGGGAACATCCAACCTCCCTAAACACATCTGACTTCTCCCAAACCAAATACCAAGCCAATTGTCATCGAATCAATTCTAACGCACAGTGACCCCGTGCACCAGAATATAATCATTTTCCATAGAATTTCAATGACTAGTTTTTTAGAAGAAGTAGGCCTTTCTTCTATTCATGAACTTATAGTTACAACTCTTTTGCATGTACCACTCAGGGACACCTTACTTCACTGTAATCCAAGTCCACTGCCATCAAGTCAGTTCTTACTCACAGCAACCCTGAAGAACACAGAATTGACCTTGTAGGTTTTCAAGGCTGTAAATCTTTATGAGAGGAAAAAGCTTCATCTTTTCCCCTGGGAGTGGCTGGTGGTTTTGAACTGCTGACTTTGTGTTAGCAACCCAGTGCATAATCCATTATGCTACTAGGGTTCCTTTCCTTCACTCGAGTACCTATAAATTATTAACAACGGGTATAGGACCCTTCCTTTATCATCTATGGAAAGGAAAGAACGTGAACTTTCTTTATTGAGAAACCTGTGTCCGTACAGGATTCCTAAGGGAAAATATGTGACGGCTTTAAATGAGCCTTCGTGATATCGAGGAGAGCATTCAGCTTTATAAGTGGGTCGGGAAAGATAGGCCACCTGTGTTTCTCTGAGCTATTTGGCCAAAGTGGCTTTAAAGACAAGTAGGGAGAATGAGCTTGAGGATATGAGAAATGTGCTTTCTTAAAAAGTTGTAGGAAAATGGTCCAGTGAAAGACAGATGGCTGGTCTGTGATGTTCCCTTTCCCACATGACATATTTTTGTAGTGGTAGCTAACACAAAATATTTTATGTGAATCTCTCCAGAAGACTCTTAGCTGTTCTTCTGATTGCATGGCAGACTCGGAAGAATCACGCCTTTCACTGTGCCTCACCGGAGCGGCAATCTTCCTGTGCACCATTCTTCTTGGTTTTGGTCTTCCAATAATGTGAGGGTTGTTTGATTATATATTTCCTTAGCTAGCTCCTAGGTACCTGCAGTCAGGCCTATAATGAGCCCTGGATAGATTGACTCGGCCTGGGACGAGTCTTTCTGAGAATATGTTGAAGTAAGGCTGTTGTTGCTGGCAGGTCACGTTGATCTTGGCCTGAGTACTCAAAACCACAGGGGTGGATGGGGGTGAGGTGTGTGGTGGAATGGCTGCTGTTCTAAATGATCAATTAAGATGACTTTTCTCCTTGCCAAGAGAGGTGGACAGAGGAAAGGGCACAGATTTCTTGTCACTATTTAGACTTCCAGGCTCCACCCCCGCCCCCCATATTCTTTTTTGAGACATAATTTCATTTTAAAAGGTGCCCTGGAGGTGTAGCAGATGACATGTTAGGCTGCTGCCACCCGCATGATCAGTAGAATGCACCCCTCAGCCAGTCTGGAGGAGAAATGTTAGGCTTTCTGCGCTTGTAAATATTTACAGCCTTTGTCTTAAAATAAAGCAGTCATCCAAGTTAGCTAAATCCCCACAGAAAGAGCACCCCAGTCTGTGTGATTCAAGGATTGTACATAATAAAATACAAATAGGAGGAGGGGAACATTCTGAACATTCAGTTTAAAGAAGGCTATGGATGACAGAGAAAGTTCAAAGTCTATTTACAGGTGTCCATATGAACGAACCCTCTGATTATTTCCCTCTGACTTTTGAATAGAGTTTTGAATAACCATGCTACCAGATAGAGTGCATTGGAAAGTAAATTAATGCAGATATAGTTAGGTTAAAATTTAACACCTTATCATTTGTTCTCCCTTTTGACCCATTTTAAATATGCTCTATTTTTAAAAATATTTTCTGATTTCGTTTTAATTGAGGTCTCTATTTTGTTATTTTGTTTTGTTCTTGTGTTCTTCTGTGTATGAAGTACAGCATAGGTAAATCTATAGAGACAGTAATTAGATTAATAGTTACTAGTGTTATGGCAGGGGAGGTGGGGGGGGAATGGGTGCTAATAATAATGAGTATAAAAAAGAAGAAAATGTTATAAAATTGAAATACCCTCAATATCTCCTAGTTTTATTTCATGTTATGTTGATTACAAATGATGCCAAACATATTTTCAAGTGGCTATCCTAATCCACGTATTTGATCCAGGATAAACATCATAAAATAGCTTCTAGTCTATATCTACATGAGCTTTTCTGGTAATAAGCCAAATCCTTTTCAGTCCTAGCAAAGGATATTGCCAGGAGGAGACTCTTAGGCCCTATAACCACTCTTTAGCATACCTTTGGCAACCTTAAATAACCGTGTATAGTGTTTGGTAAGTCAATGATTTTCCCTCTAGGGCAGCGGTTCTCAACCTGTGGGTCGTGACCCCTTTGGGGGTCAAATGACCCTTTCACTGGGGTTGCCCGGTTCATAACAGTAGCAAAATTACAGTTATGAAGTAACAATGAAAATAATTTTAGGGATGCCAGGGGCTTAAGTGAAGAGCAAATGTTTTGAGAATGATGAGGGCAACGAATGTACAAATGTGCTTTACCCAACTGATGTATGTATGGACTGTGATAAGAGTTGTATGAGCCCCTAATAAAATGATTTAAACAAACAAACAAACAAAAAATAATTTTATGGTTGGTGTGTGTGTGTGTGTGTCACCACAACATGAGGAACTGTATTGAAGGGTCACAGCATTAGGAAGATTGAGAACCACTGCTCTAGGGAATCTAAGAAGAATTTCATGTTCTTTCTATCTCCCAGTGATTCCCACAACAAATTGGTACAAGAGCAAACCCAACTAGAACTCTTGAAAGAGCCCAAACCCAAATGTTTTCTGCCAACCTGGAGGACAGACTCCAGCCCCTTCTCTATGCTCTACAGACATAAGAGCCTGGGATTGTTTCTTCTAACCCTGTTACATAGACAGAAAGCCTCCGTGGAATTAAGAGGAAGCTGAAGTTTATATCTCAGTCCTCTCATTTGAGGAAGGGGTTTCAGAGTGGCCTAGCTTGACTTACCTGTCTGTGAAGGCTGATGAATTTCCGAGGATCTCCATCAGCCCAGGGAGGGAGTTGTACATCCCCTAGCACTGTCCCATCCTGCATGCAGCCTGCAGTAGAAAGAGAAATAGTGGAGCGTTGGATGAATGGAAGTCTGAATTGGCCGGAAATTAGCAGATGGAAACACTGCTGTCCAGGGCTTTTGACGACACAGGTCAAGTGGGAAGTATGTTCTGCTCAGGTCACACTGCTCAGGACTCTTCGGTCATTAGTGTCTTCCCCTCTCATTTACTGAGAATCCCCACTTGGCCTTCATGTCTTTGTCTCCTTCAAGTGCTCCTCCTTGCTTCCCAGGAAATACTAGTTCTTTGTCGCCTATTTCAGTAACACATTTTCCTTTCATAGCAGAGTATCATCACTGTATGTCTTCCTCGCAGTACACGAGGCTTCTCATCTGAGTATTTGGGCCGTTTAAGTCTGTTGAGTAAGTAAATGAGGGAGGGAATAGGAACTTGAAACAAGCAACCCCACTGCCATTGGGCCGATTCTCACGCACAGTGACCCTGGAAGACAGAGGAAAATGTCCCCGTTGGGTTTTCAAGGCTGTACATCTTTATGAAATCAGACTACTGCATCTTGCGCCAGTGGAGTGGCTAGTGGATTCAAATCGCCAACCCTCCAGCCAGCAGCTGAGTGCTTCAGCACCAAGCCACCTGGGTCTTTGCTAGATTACTTACAAATACAGAAACCAGCATCTCTTTCATTAACATGAGGAATTTTATGTTTGCTTATTTGACTTTTTGTGCAAGCTTAATTTGATTATTTACTTATATGTTTCTTTATGTGCTTTTCTTCCCCATTTATACTCATAAACCCCATAAAAACTGAGCCCACAGTGATCCTCTTCAGTATCCGGCGCCTTTCCTGATCCAGCAGGCTGGGGAACTGCCCCTCCTCTTGGCTGCCGAGTTCCTGAATGACTGCTTTCCCTGGTCTTCATGTTGTGATGACTGACTTTCACACTTGTCTGGTTCTCATCATTGATTCACATGAGGTGTCAGAAGATTTGGACACTGATGAGGCCAGTCCTGACCCAAACCCTGGGTTCTGATTCCCCTAGCTTCCATACGTCTGTTTTAAGCATTCTACATGTCCAGGACTGAACGCCTTGTATAGCAGCAGTGCGCTATGGCTGCCTCAGGGAACATGCCCCTATGTAATATTTGAAGGAAAATATTACAGAGGAAAAAATGCTAAGGACTAATGCTTATTCCCTCCCTGGCCAGTGCCAACTTCTGCCTCCTTCCTGCCTCTGGGTAGAGAGCGTGTCCAACCCCTGCCCCAGGCTTCAACCACAGTTTATCCTAGAATGGTCCACTGTGACTTTTGGGGGTTGGTTTGTTCCTTTTTTTTTAAGTGCTATGGAAGCATGGCTCGCTTTGAAATGCAGAACATTCACTGGGGTACTTTGGTTCAGAGCACTCCTGGTAGCTGGTGTCCTTCCACAGCTCTGACCCTCCATTCTGGTGCTGCCTCCCAGTGATGACCTCACATCAGCCACCCTTGATTCTTTGAGGAAGCCCTGGTAGCACAATGGTTTACACAAGCTAACCACAAGGTCAGTGGTGTGAACCCACCAGTCTCTCCGTTCAAAAAAGATCAGGCTGCCTGCCCCCATAGAAATTTAAAGTCTCAAAGGGACAGTTCTATTCTGTCCTATACTGTCACTAGAGTCCAAATCAATGGGTAGATAGTGATTTTTTTTTTTTTGGCTGCTTACTTGCTCAACAAAGAATTTGATAAGATTAGCAGGGACAGGATAAAGGAGAGGCGGCACTGAACCCACTGCATTCAGGTCTCATGTAGGAACTCCGCTTACCTAACTCCACTGCATTACAATTCATTAGGAACTCAGGCAAGTAGAAGAACTCTGGTGTCAGTTCCCTGACGTCACTCATGTTCTCCCTGGAGGCAGACTCCCATGCGTTTTTCACACTGTGGAACATTCTATCTGCCACATCGAAGCTGCCACCCTGTAAGGAGAAAGGGCTAGCATGATCATCAGCAAGGGCTTGAGTCCTCTGGTTACACAGGGATCACTTGTGTGGGCATTTGTTCATTCATCCATTCCTGTGTCATTGATACAAAATGTCAGATTTTCATAAAGATATAATGTACTTATCGCAATTGCTCTCTGGCATGTTGTTTAAAACACACGTTAACAATCACTGTTAATCCTGGCAGCAGTTGAATTAGGAAGGAATTGGCATTTCCATTTTGCAGAAGACAAGCTCCTAGACGTTTAGTGGTCACAGAAGCAAATGACATACCTAAGATCAAATTTTGGGGGCAACTCCAAGGCCAGGCTTTGTCCTGTGCCAGTTTACAGCGTGAACCACAAGTTGAATTGAGTTCAGATACAGATCGATATAGCAGCAGACTATTTTGTTTTTTCTGAGAAGGAAAAGATGCCACACACTTGGGGTTCCCATTGGTCAAGGCCCGATTAGTAGTTTTTCTGGGGAGACTGAAGATCAACTGAGATCTTTGAGTCATTCTCTGTAGAGGGATTCCATTACCTCTGGTGCCTCAACAAAACACAGTACGTGGGATGCTTAAAGATTTGTTTTTTCCCCCAAGGTTGCTTTGCTATTGGTTTAAAGTAGGTGATGTTGTCCTTCAGCATATTCAAATAGAAATGTAAGCCAAATGGGGGAAGGGTCTAAATAAATATGTACCTAACCGGCACTCACTGAAGCATATTAAGAGCTTTGTGTATTTAATCTACAGATGAAGCATTATATCTGCTGGAGATGGATGCCTTCTCATTGTCCCGTCTCCTTTTGCAGCTTTTATGAGCACTGATGGTAATCTCCTGAGAAACAATATGATATGGTAATAAAAAGATTAGCTGTATTAAATAAAAATAATATATACATAGGAAATATTGTTAGTGCTACAAATCTGGTTAAAGATATTACCACAAAGAAAAATGTTATTTTTTCACAGCTTCTAATGCATTTTAGCAAAAGTAATATCTTTAAAACTTAAGCCTGTATTATTTATAAAGGAAGCAATAACTGATTTTCCTATTTCCTGTATTAATAAATGTATTTGCATACATTTGTTTCAAAATTAATGGGTTTTCTCCCTTCCGCGATAAAAAGAAAAATGCCAAATTCCCTAGAAGAAAAAGTTGAGTTACTTTGCTACTTATAATTAAGTCTATTGACGTAACTCTGATGGCTGCCCGCAATGAGTGCCCGCTAGGACTTGACTCTTAGTAACGAAAGGAAGGAGAAAAAGAAGAGAGGGCCGATGAAGGAAATGGAGAGGCAAAGAGAGAGGCATCTTTAAGTTTTACAGAGTGCCTGTGTAAGAAAGGTCAAAACAAAAGAAGTAAAACAACATCAAAATTACAGCTAGCCATTTAAAGAAAACCAAGTGATGAGGCAGAATTACTGGACCAAGATCTCTCCATCAGCATGATCTGAAGTGGAGTGAAGCCCTGACATCCTATGTTAAGGAGCTCTTGTGGCACAGGGTTCAAGTGCTCCGCTGTTAACTGAACAGGGAGGGAGCTCATTCATGGAATAAGGTTGAGGAAATTTGTTTTCTTAAATATTACAACATTGGATAGAATCATGAAGAGTCAATGTGACTCAATGGTGTTCTGATGTTTGTTTGTTTATTTGTTGAACATCCTAATTAATAGGATGTTAAAAGCTCTTGATACAACAGTGTATTTGGGAAAGCTATGCAGTTGTCTACAGGAACTCTGGTGGTGTAGTGAGTTATGCACTGAGTTGCTAACTACAAGGTCAGTGATTCAAACCCACCACCAGCAACTCTTCTGATTCTACCACCCGTGACTTGACTAATACAATTAATGGAATCTCTAGAATATTTATATTTTTAGTCACAACCTTAGAAACCCTGAAGAATTCTCATCAAGGCACTGTTCTAAGCCTTTTAGACCCTGCCTCCAATGCTGTCTAATTATTTTCCTCTCTAGGATCTCTATCATGTGACAACTGTCCTCAATTTTCAGTGCAGACTAGGCTGCAACCCTGGTGTCCCTGCCGCATATAATGTGGTGGGAACAAGAAGGTGGGATACTGACCTACAAGGCAAATTGGTGTGATGGGACACTAATAAAGAGGCCCAGTGATCATTCTCCTGTATGGACACAGGCACTGTAGGTCCACCTCCCTGGCACTCCCTGGCACCCTCCTGCTGACTCTGGCTGACACCGATCCAGAGCGCATAGCTCTCTGCAGCTGTAAGCATATGTCTTACACAAAACCAGCCTGGCTCACCTTAGGTGGTTCAGGATATGCTTTCCTGCTGGTAACGGCTGGTTACAGCTGACTTCACATGGGCCGTGACTTAATTAACACAGCGCTTTATTTCTTTTCTTTATTAAATACAACAATAGCGGTGACAGAGGCTGCTTCCTCACTTGGGTGCTGGCTGCCTGGCTCTGGCCCACCCAGGTTGGATCTGAGCTCAAGTCAGAAAGCAACGGCTGCTCTCACACAAGAAAGTGTTGATGCCTTGACTGCGACTTTGTGGAGCCATGTCAGGACTGGGAAGAGAGAATGTGTGTGTGTGTGTGTGTGTGTGTGTGTGTGTGTGTGTTGTGTGTGTCGCACATGGGGTCATCATCAATTAAAACTGACTTGGCAGCAGCTAATAACAGTTAAAGGTCTAACTATAAAAGCAAACAGAGAACAATAGAGTTCTGCATCAATTAGGGTATTGACTCGTTTATTAACATTGGAATATGAGGAAAAAGCATGCCTTGCACCAGGAATTAGCATCCATACATGGCAGTCCTTAGGCTATTTGGAGAGCCCTTGGTGCCAGCCACACCACTTCACATACTTTATAGTGGGCAGTCACAGTGCTGCAATCACTCAGTATCTGCTGTCCAATCAGTTGTCAGACCTGCATCACTAAGGCATGAGGTAATGCTGAAATGCCATGAGTGCTGTACAGCCAGGTTCTCATGCAGACATACCACCCTGTCCTTGATGCACTGCTGGCACAGTGTCCATACATCACAGGGCACATGGTGTATGGCATGGCTTCATGGTGACATCCCCTCGTCATACAATCTGTGTCCCTGTGTTGTGGGGGGAACATGCCCATTTCTCCAGTCTGTGCCCTCTAGACAGCCACTGTAGAACTTGCCGCTCTATTTACTGGGAGTGTTTTAGGCTCAGTGTCACCATCCCATCTCCTTTGTTTATTTCCTGTGGGACTTCAGGTCAGGACACGTCCTCCCATATGTTCAGGAAAGAGAAGACTAATCAGAGCACCCTTTCTTGTCTCATGAGGACTAAATTGGACAATAATATAGGTAAGAAATTTAGCTTCCAACCAGGCATACAGACGATACTGAATGAGTGTTAGAGGCTGATGACATGAAGAAAGGACCTTTGGAGTCAAATATTTCACTCCATCCTCTATTCGTTACAGCAAAATTCAATCCCACAGAGAAAGTTGCCTAACAGAGATAGGACATTTACCCTAACCACCAGGCCTTACTCCAAATCTCAACTGTGGATTTTTCAAGCTAATAGGCAGGAGGCAATTTGCTTAATGTCCAGTGGGAAAATGTGCACTTTCTCTATGTTGCAGTACATACAACTCATCAACATTTGGCTCTGGAAATAACCTACATTCTTACTTTCCTTCTGCTTAGATAAATAAAAATCTCACCAAAGTGATTCTGCATGCTACCCTCTTTTTTTGCTCTTCTCTAATGTTAGGTATAAACTGGAAGTTAGTATTCTCCCTATTGTTGATAACCTAGGGAAGCTGTCAGGCTACCCTGTAAGAGTTGTGATCTAAGAAAGCTGATGGTGCCCGGCTATCAAAAGATATAGTGTCTGGGGTCTTAAAGGCTTGAAGATAAACAAGCAGCCATTTAGCTCAGAAGCAACAAAGCCCATATGGAAGAAGCACACAAGCCTGTGCGATCATCAGGTGTCGAAGGGCTCAGGTAGCAGGCATCAAAGAACAAAAAATCA
>NW_022111365.1:10048872-10053200 GCF_000313985.2 Echinops telfairi
ATTAAATAGAACTGAGTTAAATACTACTATTTACATTATCCAGCAATAATGGTACCTTACAGGTGTTTGCATAGATATGCATGTAGACTGAATGGGTATGGAAGGCAGAATGGGTGGTTAGCCATAAAGCTATATAGGCTTAACAGAGGATATCTGTACATGAGTATTTAGAATTTGGAGCACTGGTAGCAAAGTGTTTACACATTGAGCTGCTAAATGTAAGATCAGCAGTTCGAAATCACCATCTTCTCCATGGGAGAAGGATCAAACTTTCTATTCTCACAAAGGTGGTTGTACTCTGTTCTACAGAGTATCTATGCATGTGGCAGAGTATCCAGGGAAAAAGTTATAAAACTTAGATATAACCAAACACTTTAAGAGAATGATTTGCTGGACCTTGGTATGCAGGACCCTAGTCTTGGGGGGGAACACCAATATCAATTAGTCCACAAAGAAAATGTTTTAGATTCCATTTTTATAAGAGTGTCTGACCTCTTTAAAGCTCATGAATGGCCATCAGAGGTGCAACTATTGTTCTCTCTCTTTCTGGAGGAAAGAACAGGTGATGACAATTGAAGATGAATGGTAACGATTAGTCCAAAAGACCCTATGGACATGGATCCCCATGACCCTGAGTTGTTTGGCTACCAAGTGTTCTGAGAGCAATCACAATCAAAGGTCCTGGAATGAGCGGGAAACAACATGGAACAAAACTAAAGATCACAAAAAAGTGGAGGCTGACTGGGTGGATAGAGGTGGAACGAAACCCACAAGATCACGGCCCTTCCTCACCGTACAGGTCTACAGTAGAACGCATTCACATGGCTCAATTTTCAGCCAAATAATAAACAGATAAACAAGGGGAGCATTAATACTAGTGAGGGAGGTGCACCCTTGAAAAATCATCCCTTTGAGGTCAAAAGGACAAAGTTTAGAAGATAGAAAGAAGAGAAACAGGAGGCACAGGGAAGAAGTCAAATCTAAAGGATGTTACTGTGAAGAAATGATACTGAGATGAAACAAAAGGTGTATGAATTGTTCAATGTAAAATTATGATTTGTTCTTTAAATCTTCATTCAATTCTTATATTAAAATCCTAAAAAAAAAAAGGAAAAGATTACAACCATGGAAACCCTATGAGGCAGTTCTATTCTTGGTGGCAATGAATTAGCTGGTTTTTTGGTTTGTTGAGAAAAGTCAGTTAAATCTTGCTCAAAGGGAGCTAATGGAACCTAAACTCAGGGTGGGAAGGTGAAAACCATCCAGAGTATATGTGGACAGCCTAAATGTGCCAACTGAGCGGGACCCTTGGCTACAAATCGATTTGAAACTTGGAAATCTAAGGAGTTCCATCAAACACAAAACTAGAGGCAATGATGCTGGAGCTAACATCGCTGGATCGGAGCCACCTAAAAGACATCTGAAATGGGCTCTGACCCCTCACCTTGTTTTTCCTTGTTGGAGGCTATCGAGTTGATTCTGACTTAGAGTGACACCATGTGACAGAGTAGAGTTGCCCTGTTTTGTAAACTGCAAACTTCATGGGGACAACTAGTATAGGGCTGATAAATAACATAAAGAGGCCCGATTAAATTTGAATTTAAATCACTTGCTCACTGCTGTCTAGTTGATGCCGACTCATGCATCCTATAAGACAGGTTAGAACTGCCCCCGCATGTTTCTAAGATTGTAACTCTTTACAGTAGTAGAAAGCCTCGTCTATCTCCCACTGAATTTAGGATAGACAAGTTATAAACTTTTTTTTGTATAAATCAATGGGTGAATTTGAACCACCACCCTTCCAGCTAATAGTTAATTGCAAATCTGCTTCACCAACAGTGTTCACACTTGTGGTTTAAACCCTCTCAGCCCAGTTTGGTCTGGTCACAAATGAACCAAACTTATCCAAAGTAATTGTGACTCACTTAAAAGTGGCCTTAATCACAAACTTCATGAAAGTTCAAAGTACACCTGGTTAGTCTGAACTGGCTTCAACTCTGAGAGAGAGGTTTGGGCCAGTTACTTCCTTCACAGAGTACATCTGACCAGTTGCAAAGGGAACAAAGAAATTCACAGTGATGAATGTCAAGTCCTACGCTGGAGGTTGCCCCCACATTATCTGTGAATCCTCTCAATAGCCCAGTAAAATATATATAATCAACCTATACTTCTGAATGTAAAGTAACATGCAGAAGATTTTTAAATCTATTTAGTGGCAGAACTAGTATGGGCATCTCATACACTTTCTGTTTCGTTCCTTCTCCTCTCAATGGAAGCAGAACCTTAGCCACAGGTAAATATTGGGGCAGGGGTGGGTGGAGCAGGGCAGGTTCTGGCTTTAATGTATTAGACCTAAGGGACAAAGGGAAACCTTTAAAACATTCAGAAATCCCTGGGTAGAAAGAAGCAACAGAATGTATTACTGCCATCAATCGTGATGAAAATTTCTTATGGATTAATGAGCAACATCTAGATGGGATGCAGCTCTGGGATCATTCTTTCTCCAAACCAAACTTACTTAAAAATGCTTGTTGCCTAAGACTCAAGGGAGCACACATGATTTTTGAGAGGGGGGTATACAATAGCTAGACAGAGTAAGTTGTAAAATGCTGAGAAGTCTTGAAGGATTTTTGTTCTACTTACCCATTCCTGTCCAGGACCCAGCAGTGGACTTTAGTGTTGACCCATAATGACCTTAAGATCGCCTGAGTGACCACAAGGTGATCTCACCTTGCTGATGAGATCACATTTTCTGAAACACTCATTCTTTTCTTTACTGAAGCCTAGCTGTTAGAGCAAGTCTGTGATTGTTCTAAGCTCTGCCACATCTAGTTGCCCCTACTTTGACCTACTACGCGCCCCCAGATGATGCTTTCTTGTTCACAAGACCATTATGGCCAGGCCATAAATATGTGCAGTGTGGTCTATTATCTTTGGAACTGGTTGAGCCAGATACCTCTTCCCATGTAGGTTCTGCCCTGGAGTACTGAGTACATGGAAAATAGGATCCCAGTAGAAAGGGTTAGGAAAGAACTTGAACTTTCAAATAGGAGAGGAAAAGTGAGAGGTTGGGGATCTCTCACTAATCCTTGCCCTCACAATGCTCTGACTAAGCACGGGGTCCTTGGAGTGCTTCCTTACCGTGGACAACCCCATTTCCTCGAGACTCAGCACTGGCTTACATATAGCTGGTGTAGGGTTATCAGATAAAATCCAGGCAGTCCAGTTAAACTTGACTTTTAAATTGATAACTTTTAGTTACCAATAACTATTTAGTATAAACCACTGTTTATCTCAAATTTAAATTTAACTTTATTTGCTAAATCTAGCAACACCAAGGAGGTATGGTCGGCTGTGAGTCCATCGATGGTTAAAGGGGTTGATTTCTTTCTTCGGTTTTATTGTCTGCCCTAGTCTTCGTATGTTTTGTTCTGTCTTTTTAAGTCTTTCAGCTTGTATTTATCATTGCTAATGCATTCTGATGTTTCTAGCCATGATTTCCTTTTGTATTTGCTTTTCTAATCTTTGACTACATAACTTTGCAATCTTTCTGCTTCCTGCTTTTCTTTTTCCACTAAAATGCATGTTTGTTAAGTATATATATTTTTCATATCTCGTACTCTTATATTTTGGAGTCCTTCTACATACAGGACTGCTGGGCAGATGTGCAGACATAACTAGGAAGAACAACTAGCCTCACTGAGAGTCTCATCATGCTAGGAAAATATTAAGTGGGACTCGTGGGCTAAAGATGGGTTTTCTAGCAGGGAGGTGCCTTCCCTATCCAACTTGAATCTTGGTCAGTAAGATACAGTGGCAGGGGAGAAGGGGGGCCTGAGGAGGTGTTAAGGATGGGCTTACCTGCAGAGAACAGAAGGCCTGGGTAAATGGTGGCATCCGGACTAGATAGGAGGCAACAATGATGGCAGAAGAGTAGTGAGTGCAGTAGTGGCACTGGACAGTCAGGTCTCCTGAAACAAGAGGATAGTTCCCACCGTCTGCAACCTCTGGTCAGATGCAGAGGCGTGGACCATGTGCCACATCACACTGGAGCAGCAAACAGGAGCTCTGCAAGTCCATGAGCAGATGCCACTGTTTGGGTCAATAGCCCCCATGAGTAAACAGCTCCTTCAAGACCTGGCAGCTATAACAACCAAGGTGTCTGCCTTCGAGGAGGTGGGGTAGGCCAGCTCCAGGAAGGTCATAACCATGGATTTATTTTTTTGTTTTGCTTCCCCTTCCCAAGCCATTTTATTGGGACCTAATCCAGACATCATGCCACTCCATAATTCAATGATGTCAAGCAGTGCTGTACAATTGCTACCTCA
>NW_022111365.1:10054143-10057335 GCF_000313985.2 Echinops telfairi
CAGGGTGAAAAGAGGTATAGTGTTTCTAGGGGGCAAATTTGTTGGGAGCACAAGTCAGTTTGATTATGGCAGAACTTCCAGACTAAGACAAACTAGGAAGAAAAGTCTGGCTGACTACTTTCAAAAATTAGTCAAAGAAAACTTCAAGGATCATTACAAAACATTGACTCCATTGCTTTGGACCTAAAATCAGGAAGGATCAAGCACTGAAGGAGAGTAACACGATTGGTGAAGCAGAACACTGAGAGTGAGGGAGACGCTTAGTGAGATGAATTGGCACAACAGCTATAGCTGTGTATCTAAACGTGCTCTTACTGGAAGATCAGGCAGCACTTTATTCTGTTGGACATAGGTGGCCATGAGCGAAAAACACAAGGTAAAAAATGCAAGTTGCCCTCTCCGAATGAATGTTAGTTCCTCTGCTTTTACCTGCCCTGAACTACGGAATTATGTTCACATGTCCACTCTTTGTGCCACAGTTCTTGGGTCCTAGCTTACACACAGAAGGTGTATCCCATCACAACTTACTGAAGTCAGTGTTTCCAGAGATGGGGCCTGGAAATCAGTGTTTTAAAAAGGCTCTCCAGTGATTCTTACAGGCAGCAGGGTGCAAAACATTGCACCTGTGCATTTTCCCCTCAGGCTTGGGAACAGTGACATCACTAGGGCTGGTGTCATCCAGTGCAGTAACTCATGGTGACAAACTCTTCTCCCCCCGACGTTCTTGCAGACCAAACCATACAGCATCATCAGTAGACATGTTTATTATCAAGTTTAATCATAGAACAGTATGGACTGTATAGCTGTAAATAACCTAAATGTAACGTTTCATAGATTACGTGAATACTAACAGCAAAATTGTTCTGCAAAATGTTTCTACATCAAATTCAAACATTATTAGTCGCATTATTAGCACCTGAGTGACAGTCCTTTAAAGTTTTTCCTCTTTACTTTTAACTATTCTTTCATTAAAATTTTAATGACATATGATCACAAATACTAATTATTATAGCTAAAATACCAGAAAATCTTACAAAATCAGTGACAATAAAATCATGGGCAGCAACAAAACCTAGCGTGTGCTTGTAGCATGGGGTAACTAAGCCATGAGACTCAAACTATTGTAATAATGATAGATTTGACTGGAGCAGATTAGAAGTCCAAAAGTAAACTATCATAGATTAGGTATATTGGTACATCTAAACCCAACTTTTAAAGAATGTTTTGTTGTTATAACTAACTATAAGGATATTTTTATTAAAAATGATAAATTTCTGCTGAAACAGTACATAAACATTTTATAGTTATTTTAGTGTCACTCCTTCAACAGTGTCACATTTTATGATCCATACCACCTGCACCCCACAAATGATGCCACTATTACAGGACTGCCTAAATTATTACCAACTATTCATTTCTAGGCATTCAGATAAATATCAGAAAAATCAAGTTGCCATCTACATACCTTCAGTTTTCTCAACTTCTTTAAATCTCTGGATGAATTTCAGCTTCCTTTCCTTAGTTTGAGCTCCCATGGGCTGTGAAAGGTCCCGGAAAGTCTTGGGGTTTGTCAAGTTCAATGTCTAGAAGGCATATATACAGTTGAGTTAACTCCCCCCAGACCCTTGTGGGATCCCGAGAGAATCTGGGAGCCACGCTGTTTAGTTTTATAGTTCTCTTTATTGGTTTCCTGTCATTTGGCCTGACCCTCTCTGGTGATTAGCAAGCATTCGGGGGTTTTATGCTCGTGGAGTCACTGATCCACAAAGACTTAATAGGGGAGAGATGGAAAATAAGAGGAGGGAAAGATTGAGTTCACACTGAACCTGTTCCAATTTGACCCTATTCAGAAAATCTTCTCTAGCTACTGGAAAGAGATTTTTTTAAAGACTCCCTGTTGTCTATAAGGCATTTCTCTGCTATCCAAACACAGAAATTTTCTTTAATTGTTCTAGCTGCTTGCTTAGAACATGGCTGATCTAAGTAGAAAGTTAGGAGGGACTCTTGGGGAAGAATGTGAGAGGCTCACCCTCATTTCTGAAGGTGTGCTCCTTTCCAAGCAATGCAGAGACTGCTCTCCTCTCCATCTGTCTGAGAGATGCAGGCAGTAGAGAAACGATGACTTCTCATGGGCAGGTCTACTCAGAGATATTTTCTTTGAGCAGATATTATCTGTATTTTAGCAGAGGAGCTGCTTGATCCTCTAGCCTTTGTATTTCTTTATAGAAGGAAGCATTCCTTTATAACCTTCATTAACATCAGCCATTGCAAGTTCCATGGAGCACAGGTCTACTCTGACACACATGAAGGCACCATGATTGGGAGTCTACTTGGTAGCAACTGCTGTTTTGCTTCACCAGCAGATGTCCTACCTCAGTTCTAATGGGAGAAAGTGTGGTGTGCCACATTTCAGAAGCCTTCAGAGACCAGGCTGGTACAAAAATTAAACAGGCCCACAAGTGACAGGGACACCGAGATTTTACCAGGGAAAAATCAGGACTATTCATAGTGGCCATATCTCTTAATATCTCAAAAAAACGAAATCTCCCTACTTTTTAAATCATTTTATTAGGGGCTCATACAACTTTTATCACAATCCATACACACATCAATTGTGTAAAGCGCATTTGTACATTCATTGTCCTCATCATTCTCAAAACATTTTCTCTCCACTTAAATCCCCGGCATCAGGTCCTCATTTTTCCCCTCCGTCCCTGCTCCCCACTCCCTCATGAGCCCTTGATAGTTTATAAATTGTTTTTTTGTCATATCTTGCCCTGTCCGTCCCCCAGGAGATGCTATTCTTTCTGACAACCAGCACCATCTAATTTCTTCACCACATTTTTCTATAGCATCCATATCCTCCAACTCACAGACTCTTGGGGAGATGGTGCTTTGATTTTCTAATTTAAGGGATAGGTATAACACTTAAGAATATAGATAATTCTACTACCATCCCTTGCACCTTGAGCCTGCCTCTCTGCGGTAAAGGACAGGCTAGGTGAGTGACACTCCAGGGTGAAAAGAGGTATAGTGTTTCTAGGGGGCAAATTTGTTGGGAGCACAAGTCAGTTTGATTATGGCAGAACTTCCAGACTAAGACAAACTAGGAAGAAAAGTCTGGCTGACTACTTTCAAAAATTAGTCAAAGAAAACTTCAAGGATCATTACAAAACATTGACTCCATTGCTT
>NW_022111365.1:10057435-10061284 GCF_000313985.2 Echinops telfairi
AACCACATTTTACAATAGGTCTAAGCCAGTCATTTTTGTAAGGTTTCCACCTCAGCTGGATTATTAGGACAGAAGAAACTCAGGGATGGTAAGAAAAGGTATTTCATTTAATATCTGAAATGGGTTTTGAAGGTCGTAGACCCTGAGCCTCGTTTCCCACTTCTGGGGCTCAATCTTCTGAGCAGCTGCAGGGAGGACTGGCCAAGTTAGCTCAAACCAAGGATCCAGCCATCTTTTTCCTACACACACATACACACACACACACACACACACACACCCCAACCCACCACCCACCACCTCCGCACACACACGGCCCAGATTATTTCCTGGTGGTGGCCAGAGTCAGAAGGTCAGGGTATTGGTCTATGTTCAGATCAGCTCAGTGTCACCCTCCCTCCTCCTCCCTCCCTTGCCTGCAGAGGTCCAGTGATAGACCAAGAGGGATGCATGATCTGTTCTTGATACCAGCCTCCCCTAGCGTGTTTCAGTTCCGATCTGAGTGAAATCCAGATATACTATCCCAATGACAGGCTCTATCTATGGGGAGTTCTCTCTCTCTCTCCCCAACCCCCTCATCTTGATTCCTGAGCAAATCCTATGACCCCTCACTTGTGACTGCCTCTCACCACTAGTTCTACTCCATTGCAGCATCTCAATACAGCAGGATCAGTTGCCATGAAATTCTTGGCAGATAATGTTAGAAGTTGGACTCCTCCTATGGATCATCGTGATCCTGCCTACCTTCCTCCGGGTGGGTGGGGCTGGGACATGTACTCAGGTAGCCAAAAGTCATAGCAAGAGACCTGAGCCCTCACAACAGTCCTTGGGCCCAGGCCTATAGTGAATGACATGGCAGTCTCTGCATTTGGGCTGAGTCTGTTCCACAGACTTTCTTACCTCTGAGGCATAGTCAGCCAGAACCCAGGGAAATACTGGATACTGCATGTAATCATTGTAGGTCCGCCCAGCCAGCGTGTTGAGGTACATGAGATACTCGAAATTGCTGACTTCCCTTTTCTACAAGGAAGAACAACAAAAATGGAAAAGTCAATTGGGTTTGATCTCCACAAGGTTTTATCTCTCAGCCCTCAGCAGGAGACCCTTTCTGTAGGTGAGAATTCCAGATAATTGATGTGGTTTTCTCATACATCTCAGACAGCAACAAATGCCAGCTCAGGAACACACATAATTTCAAGAGGAGCAGCAGAAAACATTTTAGGAAGTTGTAGTTAATAAAAACAAACAAACAGTGCAGTTTAGCAATCCATAGGCAAGGATGAACTATCTTTTGTTTTAACTGTTGAATGTGGTATTCAAAGGTTGATGAAATACACAAATGCTGTGAACAAACTTACTGCTGACTTAGTTGTGTTTAGAAAACTAAACTGAGGGATATCTTAGAATCCGAGAAAGAAGTTTTCACTGACTGAGGTATACTGCGTTCTCTGCTAGTCTTCCTCCAGGACTTTTAGTGTTGCCTATTCCTTGTCCTTAAATATTGGGATAATGCTCCTTTGGCAAAAATTCACTGAAGTCAATGGGTGAAAGAACAGTCCTATGTAGCTGTCATTTCTTATGTGAGACCTACATGCTCCACTTTCCTTTGCTAATTGGGAAAGGACTGCAGAGCTCGATGACTAAGCACCTCCTTTGATTGTCACGTGATCTCTAGGACTGTCCCTGTGGGGCTACTTCCTTTTACTCAGAGCCCCTGGCTGCCTGGCGGACAGTGAGGCTGGGTCACATGTTTATTCCCCAGAACAAGACAGGAAGGAACACATATGCCCCTTCCATGTGTACATCTTCTTGAATGGATCACATGTATACACACAGAGGCATTCAGTGCAAGTTTACATACACACAATACATATGTATGTACACATCTGTACATAGTGACATGTTAATACATATATGAGTACGTAGGCACACATACTACACTTATTCCCCTAATCTGACTCCAGTCCCCAAGCGTGTCCTTCAATCACTAGGATTTTCTGAGGAAAATATTGGGATTATTTTAAAAATTGAAAAACAAAAAACCCCCATGATCTCTTAATTTATCTGCAGACTTCTCATATCACTGGGGACCAGGCTAGTTTGAGATTATTTCTGGGAACTTCCTCATTTGAAGCAGGAAGCATACCTGCCACCTCTGAAGCATGGTTCGGTCTGAGCCAGGGTGTTTCCTGTGAACAGAAAAAAAAATGGAAGTGACTGAGAAAGGATGTGGAATACCCTGGGGCTCTGTGACACAGGCATTCTGGAAAACTGCAGCCGATTTACCCCTCCCCCACCCAGATAAACACAGAGGTGTTCCAAGCCAATGCAGTTAGGCTGTTCCCTCTGTTCCCTTTGTCCCTCCCTTGCACATTTTTGCATCCACCTTCCCATTTATGTGACACAAAGATGTGTGAAAATGTGTGCAGCCTGAGGAAAAGTCTGAGGGAAATACAGAGGCAGGGGCAGTCTACACGCTGGGCCATGCTCTGGAGGCCCCAAGACCACAGCTGGTTTTCCTTTGTTTTTAAATGTGAACTTAATTAAAACATAGTGGGACCAATGTCTGATCTGCTCAACTATGAACCGATGAACCGAAAGCTTGGAGGCAAGAGTTCACTCAAAGGCACTTCTAAATAAGTAAATAAAAGTTGATGGTCTGAAATGTAAACTTCCGTCTGATTTTAAATTGCTTTAAAATTTTGGAGAAAGTAAGATATAACAAAATAACAATTTATAAACTATCTAGGGCTCAAGAGGGAGGGGGGAGCGGGGAGGGAGGGGAAAAATGAGGACCTAATGCCCGGTGTTTAAGTGGAGAGAAAATGTTTTGAGAATGATGAAGGCAATGAATGTACAAATGTGCTTTACACAATTGATGTGTGTATGGATTGTGATAAGAGTTGTATGAGCCCCTAATAAAATGATTAAAAAAAAATTTTGGAGAAAGTATATCAAAATAATAATGGTAGTAATCTCTGCGTGTTCAAATGATAGCTAGTTTTATTTTTGTCTTTATAGTTTCTGTAATCTCTGCTTTCTTTAGAAAGTGTTGAAATAGACAAGCTCACATCCCCACATCTAAGCAGAACTGTCCCAGGAACACTTTTCCCTGAGGCGTTTTCCCAGCCCCCTCCCACCGACCTTGGCCAGAGTGAATCGGGTTTAGCATTACAATGGAATGCAGTGTGTAAGTGCCCTCTGGGAGAATTCTGGTTTAAATCACTCCTCTCCCCATCTAGAGGTGCTCTAAGCCTTCCTCTCAGGGACAGGAGTGTCCATTTCCCTCCCCCGCTAGGAGGATAAAGTAGACCTGAAATCAGGAATGGGGATCATAAACCAAGGCTCATGAAAGTTTACCAAAATATACTTTTGTTTTACTTCTGTCAATACCACTTAGTGATTTATGTATTTTAACTTGCCTTTTCTGTATGTTACCCTCCCTGAATGATATAAAAGAATATTGGCCAGGGAAAAGGGGGCTGCAGTCTGGAGATATTTCTGCTGCAAGCCAGGCTAGCCTGATATTAAAAATCAACTTCAATAATTCTAATTGGGCATTGTAGTGGTCTTCTTTGATCTGAACCCACAACAGTATGTATTCTTATATATAATCAAAATATGTAATTATATTAATATTTTAATTAGCTAAAAACTTTTGTGAATAAGGTCAAAAGTTCAGGCCAAAGGCTAAGTACAGTAAAGGTGACGCAAAAAGTCAAATTACATTATGAAGAACTATGTTATTTAAGCAATGAATGAATTACCATTCAAAAATGGAAAAAGAAAAGGAGGGCCTTTAAATCTATTTCAGAAAACCAACAAAAAGCCAGGGAAAGCCTGAGGGCACAG
>NW_022111365.1:10061384-10077880 GCF_000313985.2 Echinops telfairi
GGCAAGTGCTGTCAAAAGAAAACACAAATTGCAAAGAGTATTTCTGGAAGGCTACAGAATCAAAGTTCCCACATTTATGGAAGAAGTGTGGTGTGGGTATTTTTCAAAAAACATTCTGCCCATTTCTCATATTGTGCTTAGAGAGTCTTCAAATTTTGACACAGATGGGTTCACATTATATACAGTTATCATCCTGATTTATGTTCTTGACAGCACCCTGTAATATCAGCACCCAGAACGCACTCCCATCCCTGTCACCAGCAGCACAACGACCTATGAATAAATATTTTCTCATCAATCAGGCCCTCACCCTATAGGGCCCTCACCCTACAGTCATGAGCCTGACTCCATGACCACCATTGGACAGAACTGTCTCATACTTGGTGAATGTAATCATGAGATTAAACTACCTGCGGCATGACTGAGTTAATTCAAACATTTTCTATTTTGTTCCATATTGCCCTTAATGATGAATTCCCCTTAAATATACCAGTTTGTCATACTGTGGTAGCTTGTATGTTGCTGTTATGAGGGAAGGTATTCCTCCAATATACCAAATGCCAGCCAGGTCACCCACAGGCTGAACAAGTTTCAGGGGAGCTTCTAGACCAGTGGTTCTCAACGTTCCTAATGCTGTGACCCTTTAATACAGTTCTTCATGTTGTGGTGACACCACAACCATAAAATTATTTTTGTTGTTACTTCATAACTGTAATTTTCCTACTGTTATGAATCGGGCAACCCCTGTGAAAGGGTCTTTTGACCCCCCCAAAGGGGTCGTGACCCACAAGTTGAGAACCCCTGTTCTAGACTAAGAACAGACTAGAAAGAATTAGCTACTGAAAACCTTATGCATAACAACAGACCACGGTCTGATGTAGTGTCAGAAGATGCACCCTCAGCCTGGAAGGCACACAAACTACAATTAGAGAAGAGCTGCCTCCTCAAAGAAGAGTTGACCTTCATGACACAGATGGAGCAAAGCTTTCGGGACCTTCATTATTTGATGGGTCACAAATTCAAATGAGAAGAAACAGCTTCATGCAAACATCCATTCATATTACAAATACAGAATGTATGAAGTATTATGCTTGGAAAATTGGAACTCGTCAAAAATGTAATGGAATACATAGGTTAGGTAGTGTAGACATTCATGAGCTGAAATGAACTAGTATTAGCCATTTTGATAAATGACAATAATACTATATACTCTGCAAGGAACGGCAAATTCAAGAGGAGTGGGGTTATATTCCTCATCAAAAGAACACTTCAAGATTGATCTTAACCATTTCAAAAACTATACTTCAAGATCTAGATCTTGAAGTGCAAGGCTGAATGTGATCTAACAATATCCATGCACCTACAAGAAAGATCAGTTAACACAACTACTATTCAAATTCATGTGTCAACCACTAAAGTCTCTGACAAAGAAATTCTTTAAATGCTACCAAATTTTGCAGCCTGAAATTACTCAAACATGTAATCAAGATGCACTAGTGATTAATGGTGAGTATCACAAGAGACTCTGATATTTGCTCTTGAATGCGGAGTAGTTAAAGCAAATGGAACCAAATGATAAAGTAACAGGGCTGAACAGAAAATGTCAAAAGGCAGCTCCAGGAAACAAAAGTAAAGCACTGTGATGAAATAAGCAAAAGTCTGGATTTGGAAAACCAAAAGAAAAGAACATCCTCAGCATATCACACGCTGGAAAACCTGGATAATGAGTTCAAGGTAACATTTCCGTAATGAAAGATTCTAAGAGCAAATACTGTAATACTCAGGGAACATCAACAGAAGATGAAAAGAATACAGAGTCACTATAGCAAAAGGAATTGGCTGTTACTCAACCATTTTGTGAGATACTGTATGTTCACAAACCCATGGTATTGAAGGAAGAAATACAAGTTTCACTGAAGGCAGTAAGGTGAAACAGGCTTCAGAAAATGCCAGAATACGTGCTGAAATATTTCAACAAACTGATGCAGCACTGGAAGCCCTCTCCAGTTTATGCCAAGAAATTTGGAAGACAGTTACCTGGGCAACTGACTGCACCACCCACCACTGCCATCACGTTGATTCCAACCCACAGGAGAGTAGAAGGACTCCATAAGGTTTCTGGGCTGTAAATCCTTCTGGGATCCAACAGCGTCGTCTCTTCCTTGAGGAGTGACTGCTGACCTTCAGGTTAAGAGCCTAGTGAATAACCCACTAGGCCGCCAGGGCTCCCTAACTGGTTAGAATAGGTCCATATCTGTGTGTCAATTACAAAGAAGTGTAGTACAACATCAGGTAGAAATTATTTTTTAAATGATTGAAATTATACACAAGTAAAATTTTGCTGAAGAGGATACTACATGCTTTGAAATCAAGAAAGGTGTGTGCCAGGATTTTATCCTTCCACCATGTCTATTTAGTTTGTCTGTTAAGCCAATAATCCAAGAAGCTTGCCTATATGAAGAACACAGTATGAGTTGTGGAGGAAGGCTCACTAACAACACGCAATATGCAGATGGCATAGCCTCCTATGCTAAAAACGCAGAGGCCTTACAGCGCTTAGGATAAATACCAGTTTATAGCCTCCAGCATAAATTCAATAAAAAGAAAAAATATTCACAATAGGATCAATAAAAATATATAATGATAAATGGAGAGAAATTGAAGTTATCAAGGATTTCATTTTATTTGGATCCACAATCAACACTCATGGAAGCAGCAGTCAAGAAATCAAACAATGTATTGCATTGAGCACATTTGCTACACAAAGTCACTGTAAAGTTGCTCCCAGTGATTAGCCATCCAGGAAATGCAAATCAAAACAACCCTAAGATACCATGTAATACCCATTACTGTAGCACAGTTTAAAAAAACTGAGAACAACAAATGTTGGAGAGGGTATGGTGAGATAGGCACTCTTATCCACTGCTGGTGGACTTGAAAATACCCACAGCCACTATGGAAGGCAATATAGTGATACCAAGAACAGATGGCAATTGAACTACCATAGGACCCAGCAATTACTGGGCATATAGCCCCACAAAATAAGAAATAGATCATGAGCAGACGTTTGTCCCCCCATGTTCATCGCAGCACAGTTCACAGTAGCAAGAAGCTGGAAGCAGACTCAATTCTCACCAATAGAAGAGTGGATTTAAAAAAACCTGGTACATACACATAATGGAATACCTCCCTAAAGAAACAGCGATGAAACCATGAACCACCTCAACTCCTGGAGGGATCTGGAAGACACTATGCTGAGTGAAGTGAGTCAAGCACAAAAGGACAAATACCGTATGAGCAGAACAGGCACAAACTCAAACTTGCAGGCATCCAGTCTTCTGGCCAGGGACCAGACAGCCTGATAAAGAGGTGGGCCAAGGCCAAGGTACCACACACCATTTGCTCTAAGTAAGTATAATGTAGGTCACTGGACCAGAGGGCACCTCATGACAGCTGGGATCAAATGGACAGGGAAGAGGCCAGGGGTGGGGTTGTGGTGGCAGTGGAGGGGAGATACTGTCTGATGAGTGGTAGCCATATGGATATGGGGTGAGGTCTCCCAGAGAGAGAGGCAGCCCTGTCAGAGGGATGAGGCTTACTGATTGGAGAGGCAGCATGGAAGTGGGGAGAGGAATGCTCAGTTTTGGGGGAACAGCAGTGCATGTCTGTAGAGGGGAGGGGATGGAGGGCTAACCTTCAGCTGATGGGGAGAGAAACTGTGCTCTTGGGAACATTAGGGCCTATAGTAACTTGCAGCAAGTAGGCAGAACTGACCTAGGGCATCTGGACGTATCCCAGGAGCCCGGACTGGGAGCCATGTAGCACTAGGATACTCAATGCTGCATCTTCCAGCGCATGACATGTGCCAGAAGCTGCCTCAGTGAGACCCCCATATGGTAACCCTCAGACACTCTTGTCACCTGAAGAATTAAGACAGAAAATACATCGTGTCTGAGAAAACAGAAAATGCATGTAGCAAGAGTGAGGTACTGTTGGTTGGCAGACAAACAGGATCTTGCTTCATCACTGCCCTGTATGCCATCTTAAGAGACGTATTATCCTGGCAATCTTGTGTCAGCCATTCTGCTATATTTTGCTTGTGCTTGTATATATTAGGGTGTATCTCAGAGGTGTGCTGCTGTTGGGGGGAATCACTCTCTTGATGCTGTGTTATTTTTGTCTCTGTTTTTCAGTAAATGAAATCCAAGGACACTGAGCCTATGGGGAAAGAAAATATAACAAGAGTTTGGGGGAGGGGCAATATAGAGAGGCAGGGGAGATAAGGAGATGATGTCAAGAATCCCAGGAAGGAAAGTATGCTTGGAGACTGATTATGGAAGCAATTGTACAATTATGTTTGACGTGATTGAACTATGTATTAACTCCCAAGTTACAGCAAATTAAAACAAAACAAACAAACAAAAAACAAGCATAGATCCAGGAATGAGTTCTGGGCTCACACTGAACCCTACCTCCACAGGGAAAGAGGGACCAGCCTTCAATCTGGTGCTGGAAGACATGAATGCAACATACTGGCATGAAGCAGGGAACCAATACAGAGGTCTGAGGGGCCGGCCCAATCCCAACTACATGGATAGCCCCCCTTCCCCACAGAAGAATTCACTTCAGAGGACAGCACTGAAGCTACAGCTCAAGGAGAGGGACATGAGAGAGCACACAGGAGCAAATGAAGGGAGAAGAAAAGAATGGAACACATTCTTGCCCACCAAACCCTGAGGACAATATTCCTGCTCAGAGCAGCCAAAGCACAGAAAAGACCATAGGGATGGTCCCATAGGCGATACGACATCCGTCACTGATGCATAGTGCTACGGAGATCAACACTAGGAATACAGTGTGGGAATTGTGTCTTATCTGACCTCACCACACTGAGGCAAAACATTAAGGGTGTGCAACAGAACAGCAAGGGGAACAGAGCAACGAAGTTCCTAGGGAATATCAAAAATAGACTTTGGAGCCAGGGCATAGTACCCCATCAAACTCTCCCGGAAAACACTCTCAAAGGTCAACAAACAGACTTTGAACTATTTACAGGCTTTTTTTTTTGGTCATTGGTTTGTTGTTGTTGTTTTGTTTTGCTCTGTCTTCTTTATTTGTGCATATTATTATTATCTCTGCAGGTCTTTCTAGATAAGATAGGCAGGGTAAACAATCTGGAGGAGAAAACAACAGACCAACAGTTCTCAGGGGACATGGAAGAGGGGGAGGTGGGAGAAAGGAAGTGGGTGTTAACAAACCCAGGGACAAGGGAACAACAAGTGATCCAAAATTGATAGTGAGGAGGGTGTAGGAGGCCGGTTAGGGCTTGATCAAGGGCAATGTAACCGAGAGGAATTACTGAAACCCAAATGAAGGCTGAACATGATAGTGGGACAAGAGGAAAGTAAAGGAAAATAGAGGAAGGAACTAGGAGGCAAAGGACACTTATAGAGGTCTAAATACAGGCATGTACATATGTAAATATATTTATATATGAAGATAGTGAAATAGATCTATGTGCATATATTTATAGGCTTAGTATTAAAGTAGCAGATGGACACTGGGCCTCAAGTACTCCCTAAATGCAAGAACACTTTAAACTGACATTCCATGATGCTCATCTTCCAGACATGATCACTGAAGGCAAATGGGTACATAAGCAAATGTGGTAAAGAAAGTTGATGGTGCCCGGCTATCAAAAGATATGGTCTTTGGGGTCCTAAAGGCTTGAAGATAAATAAGTGGCCATCTAGCTCAGAAGCAACAAAGCCCACATGGAAGAAGTACACCAGCCTGTGTGATCACGAGGTGTTGAAGGAATCAGGTATCAGGCATCATCAGAACAAAAAATCTTACCATAGTGAATGAGGGTGGGAGTGTGAACTGGAGACCCAAAGCCCATTTGTAGGCCACTGGACATCCCCTTACAGAAGAGTCTGGGAGGAGATGAGCCAAACTCATGACATCACCTAGGTGGGCCTATCTCAGCCAATGAGGTCAACCAATACCATCAAACACAACTTCCCCCAGCCAGGGGGTGGGCTACAATAAAGGCAGGGAACATGTTCTGTGAAGCTCTCTTACCCTGATCCTAGTTAGGGGCAGGTAGAGGGGAAGGGTTTCCCTCCCCTACACCGGTGCTCATGCTCTCACTCTGGGCCTACTCAGAGCCCACAGCCTCTTGTCCCACATGCTCTCAGCACCTAGGGTTCTTGGACTTCTAGTCTCCTGGGATCCCCCCAAAGATCTGCATGCATGGGTGTTCTTTTCCATGTGGTTCTTTGGGCCCAGTTGTGAACCCCTTTGATATTCTAAAACCTGAAACTTGTCTTGTCCTTCATAAAAATCCACTTGGATTATTAAAATGGGATTTGGCGTAAATTCTTTCATTGTGCGAAGCCAAGAACCAAGGTGTTACCAACTCCAGAAACCTCACAGCTCCTTGGAAGAGATAGTGGGACTTCAACTTTCGTACATTGGACATATTATAAAAAGAGACTAGGCCCTGGGAAAAGACATCATAATTTGTCAGTCAAAAAAAGACTTGATGAGATAGATTGAGGACAGTGTTAGTAAAAGGTGGTCAGGCATGCCAAGTGTGAGGATGGCACAGACGTGGCCAGTTTTGTCCTGCTCATCACAGAGCTATAAATTGGAATAGACTTGAAGACACTTAACAACGGACCAATAAAGTTATATCAATTTGTACTTCGATTAATAACATTAAGAAATGAAAATTAAACTGTTGAAATATCATGTTGACCCTACTGATAGGCAAGAATTCAAAAGTTCAATCAAATGCTGTGCTGGGAGGGTATAGGCCATGAAACCTCTCCATTAGAAGTTGCTTCTGTTCAGAGAGGACTTTGAAAATCCAAGTTCCTCACCCTCTATGGAATCTCTTTGTGACCTTTCCAGATAGATATTTATCCTGCTTTTTCCATAGCACTCTCAAGATCTAGTCTTTGCTCAAGATGTTACATCAAACCAAATCACTTCACATTTTTCAATGATCCTCCTATGCTGTCCATGGCCCATGTCCTAAGTACCCTTTAATGCCACTCTTTATATGTAGGATCTCATGTAGTTTCATGAGATGAAACATAGAATATATGCGGTCTAATTGGTCAGGTATCTGAGCAAGTGCAGCTTCTTCATCTACTTATCACAGCCCCACCCTCAGATTATTTGTCCTAGAAAGGCCTCTTTCAGATCACCTATGCCTCCATACACAAGCCTTTAGACTAGCTTTTCCTTCAGTAAAAATAAACTACTGGATTAGCAATGACCTCTTTACCCTATTAGAAAACAAGTTATCTATTTAGTCTATTTTATCCAGCCTTACCACTCAAAAGTGAATGAATAAAGACAAAACAATGGAGGAAAAGGGGTCAATTTTATTCCTTTAATCTGTAACACTCAAGTAAAATTGTGGTTTTACTGTACAATCTGGGATAGTGTCACCTCTCCAGTTCTGAAGGATAACCTGCTCTTAC
Source organism: Echinops telfairi (assembly GCF_000313985.2). NCBI lineage: Eukaryota > Metazoa > Chordata > Mammalia > Afrosoricida > Tenrecidae > Echinops > Echinops telfairi. The sequence goes on from NW_022111365.1 coordinate 10,068,881, forward strand.
TAACGAGCACAGAACTAGAGCAAGGAGGGTCCCTACGTTGAAAATGACATTGGTTGCATATTCAAGAGCTACAAGGGTAAGGAGGTGACATGAGGAAACCTACTAATTTCGTTTATTTATTTTAGAAAGTTGACAGGGAATTTTGACAGGTCCAGGGGTGAAGCATTGGGGATCAGGAAAGAGCCTACTTCTGCCACTCTCCTTTTCAGAAAGCGTTCTAGAACTTTATCCATGGCCTTTTGTGATGTTGCCATCAGGCAGAATGCTCTAAAGAGAAAGTCACTATAACCATCCCAGTCCTCATTTCACCAGCTCTGAGCTCCAAGGAAAACCTATCAACTACATTGCCATCTGAGAAAGACACAGTGCTAAGAGACTGAACCAATAGTGAGTTCTGTTTTTCAAAAATGTATGTATCTGTATATATTTTATGAATCTGAAGGGAATTCTACAGGCCTTAAAATGCTTCAAGTTAGTTTTTATGTATTTTGTGATGAATTAAAATTATTTCCTTATGAGTTGATAAAATAGTTTCATTATTATGAAATGAGTTTTAAGTGAAACAAGATGTCATAGAGGGCCCTTGGCTTTACAAAGCCCTCCTGAAGACCAAAGTTATAGTGCGACAGAGCACTGGTTTTGGAGTTAGCAAAACCTGGGTGTGAATTATGCCTTCAACCACTTCTTGATATTGAACAAGATACCACTCTCTCTGAGCTTCCTTCATTTCCTTGAAAGACACAGGTGTTCCATAAGATCAAATACCATTATCAGTCTGGAATAGCGCAGGTATGGGCATGAAGGGTTCATGGATCGATTCAACTGATAGCTGTTCAAGAGTTTAAAGGCAAGAGTATGGCTTGCTTGTGGGTCACGAACTTCCTATTTGACGTTAGAATTATGTCAACTCTGAATCCGATCATCTGTTTGGTCAATCCGATAATAAACAATGTGAAGCCAGTTTCAGTGGGGTCTATGTGGAGTACAGGGCAACAGTTGTGGCCCTCCAGAAATTTGGGATTCAGTTGAGAAAGACGAAGAGCACAAATAAAGCAAGTAAGAACTAGGGTGGGTGCTTGCCTACCGTAAGATGACTTTGGGGTGGGGAGGGCACAGATGGCATTAGATACAACTGCCGCTCAGAGCAGATATCTTATCTACCCAAATTAAGGTTTTATAGGTTTGCAGCTGTAATAAGTTGAAGGTCATCCTTGTTTTGAACTGCAATCATATCTATGTTGCTTCATTTTCAGTCAAATGTATATCTTTCACTCCTTAGGAACTCTCTAGAAACTTGAACACAGTTGCCTTGGGGCCATCCCTACTCCAAAGTACATACCATCAGACCTCTGTGTCATGCCTTTAATTCTGTCCTTCTAGGGACTAACACCTCCACGGTACCTTGTAGTCAGGCTCCTAGATAGTGGTGTGTGGTAAGCTGAAGTTACATTCCAAAGACTCCAATCATCCTTAAGGGGTGTCAGAGACCCCAATAAATAGATCTTCAGAGATGGTGGGCTAGCCCAGGTCCAGTATTCGTGGAAAATGTGGCCTGCGTCTGCTTCTCTTGGTCCAGGAAAGAATGTAGGAGTTTCTGCTCACTAGGAGTCTGAGTCTAGTCCATCCAAAAAACAAAATCCCTGCCATCCAGTCGACTCTGACTCAGAGTGACCCTATCGGACCGGATAGAATTGCCTCTGTGGATTTCTGAGACTAACTCTTTACAGGAGTAGAAAGCCTCTTCTGGCAGACACACACGGGCCCACCAGAAAAGCAGGGCTTGTGAACAGACACACTGCAGACTCCTGCTAGCTCTCCCATTCTGCTCTAACTTATTCTCAGAACATCTAGGAGAACGTTGTGAAATGGGTTAATGAGTGACAGAAGTACCCTGCTTCCTAGAATAAGATATCAGAAAGGGATGAGCTACAATGAGAAAAAAATCCACTTCATTTTGGCAAACTGAAAAATAAATGCCTGCTGATGCCTGTGGGCTATGTCTCAGGATAAACCAACTGCTACCGAGTTGATTCTGACTCATAGGAACCCTAAATGGGGTTTCTGAGACGTCGTAAATCAGAATGGAAGTAGACAGCCCCATCTTTCTCAGAGCAGCTTATAGGTTTGAACCACCAACCTTGTGGTTAGCAGCCTACCTGAGAGTGGCATCAGTTTTAAGGATAGAACAGCTGTTTACCTGGCATCCTGTATCACTGTTCCATGGGTGAGGCTTCCAGGATAAGAGAACACATGTGCAGTCCCCTCTGCTGCATAATGTGTGTGTCAAGAGCAGAGTTTCCAGTGAGAGAAATCAAGAGATCAGTATTGAAAGCACACTCCCCAGTTTTCCACTGTTTTCCCTCAGAGAAGCAAATTTGGGTTAACTTGAATTTCAACTTTCTGATATAGGTTATGGTTCAACAGAAATGCATGAGGAGACAATTTTTCAAACTATAGACTTCCTTCTGTATTAACAGCATATTAACCTTTGTGGTAGTTATATATTCTGGTGTCAATTTGTGGGGGTGGAGTCTAGCCTGTCAATCAGGTCACAGCTTGATGACCTCATTTGGAGGTGCTAAGGAGATAAATAAATAGTTCACTGAGGTGGAGCACTCACTCACTGTCTTGGAGGCATTTCTGTTGACAAGACACATAGAGTTATACTAGAGCCCTGGAGCTGGAGGAGCCGTGTGGCGACCCACACCAGGACTGAGATGCTTCCATTGCCACTGGATCCACTAGACTTTCCACCCACTGGTCTGTGATCTTCCTGCATTTGGCATCATTGCATGTATTGTGTTGAGTCCAAAGAGGAATTTATAGACTGGTAATAAATATATGAGCTAATATCGCATTTATGGAAACCACCTGGACTGAGCTGATATGTTTTTTAAATGTACAATTGCTCTTTGATATAAAGTTCCCTCTTACACACACATGAGTGTCTATGAATTTGTTTCTCTAGTCAACCCAGACTAACACAACCTTTTTTGTTTAACTTCCTGTTTTCCTTCATTTCTCTAACGTGTAAAAAATTTCCATTTATATAGTCCTAGACCTAATAATAAAATGTAGCAACGAATGCCTTACAAATTGCAGGGACTTTTCAGCTATCGTCTAATTTCATAGAGAGCTCATAAAATAGTAATTTTATGATTTTATGTAAAGATAGGAAACAGAGGCATGGGGAGAGGAAGTAAAGTGTGCCAGAGAAGCATGTAATAATGTACTGTTGGAGCCAAACTCATGGTCTGGAGTTCCTGGGTGATAGAAATGGTTTACATACTCAGCTGCTAACCTGGTCAGTGGTTTGAGTTCATCCAGAGGTGCCTCAGAAGAAAATCCTCATGAATTACTTCTCAAAACTCAGCCATTAAAAAAACCTCTCTAGTGCTATTACTTAGAATTAACTCAGTAGAGACCATGGTTTTACCTGATGGCCTGGCACAGACCACATACTCAGTGAATGGCTAATACAATGACCTCTTCAAAGTGACAGGTAGAACCAGAATTTGAGTCCCGATTCTGGAGGTTAGGCTCTTTGTAACATAGAGGGAAAAGAAAACACAAACAAAATATAAACACAAAAAGAACACAGCAAAATCTGACTGATTAAAAAGCAGCTGACAAGGAATTAAAATCTAACTTGAAGGCATTCAGATAAAAAATAGTAAATTACTGAATTCTTATTATATAGACATGTGATAAAAATGATACTACAGATGTTTTAAAAGTTTAAAATGTTATATAATATTAAGTTACCTCTGGATATCAGAATTATGAGGTTTTAAATTTTAATAAAGTTTTATATTTTTCATTTGAAATGTTTTTACTCTTTTTGCATGCATTTCCTTAATTGAAATATGCTTTTTTGGGTCTACTTTATAATTTTTGCATTTAATTTTTAAATTATGTACTTTTATGTAAATAATTATGTTTCATTTATATCCTAATTAGAAATACAATACTGATTAAGTTGTGGGACTTCATATAATTTTTATTTTTTAAAATTGCTTCACTGATTCATGAATTCCATTTATTTTAAACATTAAATTATTGATTTCACATTTTTTAGGATTAAAAGCATGAAATAGTGATAGTACTCATGTATTTAAATTTTTTTGTAGCAAACACTATATGTTATAGCATAAATAATTTCTTATTTAATGATTTTTTTCACTTTTTAATTCAAATTATTTCATTTTGTTCCCCTCTTGTGCTTTAAGTTAGCTTTTTATTTTAAATTATTTGTTTTATTTTATACATTTGCTAAACATCTTATATTTTTCTAGTTAATATCTGGTACAATTTAGAATAATTTTATTTTTTCTATTTATACATGTATTTTCTAATTTTCTACAAAGTTATGGCACAGTCACTTAATTTTCTTTTTCCTAATTTTTCAATCTCCATGGATCTAATTTAAAGAAAAAAAAGAAAGACTAACTGCACAAATAGTATATTCTCTGCTTGTTAAATATGGTGGTGTTAAAATGAAAATTACAGATAAAGAAAATTCCTTCAGATTTAGTGTTGTGCATTCACTGGACCTTAGAGAATATAATGGCAGATAAGAAAAAAGTATTATAGAATTGCATGTTTTCACAAGCATATAACTACCCAGCTTCACAGTTTCAAAAAGGTGTAGAAGGACCCCAAACTTCAAAGAAATGATTAAATTCAAATAGCTAAATAGCTAAAAAGAAACAAAAACAAAATGAAACAAAAACCAACTGGTAATGCGTAGAACCGTACTCAGGTCAAAGGACCAAATCAAACCCTTGCCTTAGAGCTTACATTCTGAGCTCCCTGGTGTGCAAGAACCTACGGTTGGCAGTGACAGACCAAAATCCCAACATGGACGGAGTCTCCACTGAATGCTTTCTGACCATTAACCAAGGATGTAGATAAGCTTCCTCTCAGGCAAAATGCCTCCACCCCTTTGTGGCCAGCCCAGGGAGGAACAGAGTCTCTTTTGGGGGCTTGCCTAGGTAAGTCGTTGATGGAGATTGCTATACTATGGACAGTACAAGAAGACACACAGTCATGAGTCCTGCCCTATCAGTTTGGCTCTCACTGCCTTGGACCACTCTTTTAAGTGTTGTAAAGCAAGGAGGTTACTTTGAGGACTAAGGTTTGCATGACCCAAGCCATGGTATAGCCAATGGACTCATATGCATGTGAAAGTTGGACAATGAATAAAGAAGCCCAAAGAAGAATGCTGCATTTGAAATATTGGGGTCTGAAAAATATATTGAAAGTGCCATGGACTGACAAAAGAACAAACAAATCTGTCTTGGAAGAAGTCCGGGCAGAATGCTCTTATGAGCAAGGATGGTGAGACTTGGTGGCGCACACTTTGGACATGTTGTCAGGAGAGACCAGTCCTTGGAGCAGGAGATCGTGCTTGTCAAAGCAGAGCAGCAGCGAAACAGAGCAAGGCCCTGAAGGAGATGGGATGACACAGCGGCTGCAACCAGGAACCCAACCGCGTGAGGGCTGCGTGGTGTTTAGTTGCTGTGCCTAGGGTTGTTAAGAGTCGCAACCAACTGCACGGCACCTGACAACGATAACATCTCTTCACTGGAAGAAATCAGCATGTTGATTTCTTCTTGGAACTGCCCGTGGGATTTTACTGCAGCTCTTTCAGAAAGCGGTTAAGTGCTTAACCATTGCACCAACAGGGCCTCCACCTCAGATGAGTCTCTCTGAAAGCTGATCTTGCAGAGCAAAGGTTTTGAGAATGATGAGGGCAATGAAGGTACAAATGTGCTTGACACAATGGAAGTATGTATGGATTGTCCTAAGAGTTGTATGAGCCCCTAATAAAATGATTTTAAAAAAAAGACAAATTAAAAAAAGAAAATGATAATGGCAACAAATGAACAATTGTGCTCCACACAATGTATTGATGTATGGATTGTGATAAGAGCTGTAAGCGTCCCCAATAAAATGATTTTTTTAAAAAGAAAGAAAGCTAATCTTGTGCTGATCCAGTTCCTCCAGTGTTAAGCAAACCCAGGAACAAGAGTTCAGTAGCCAATAGCACAGGACTTAGAGCCGTGGTAACCAGGCGGTCATGTAATGAAACCTTGTCCACTGGCTTCAAGACTATGCTAACTAACTTGCCAGCACAAACTTCTTGTTGCCAGGTAACAAAGTTTCACCGTCAGAGGAGGAGTAAACACTGACACACTAGGTAAGTTTTGCTCTGGTGGTGGTCTTGCCTTTATTACTTTATTCTTTTGATGTACAACGGCTTCAAATGGCTTTTTTTCCCTCTCCTTCTTAGAGTAAGCAATATTGGAAATGCCAATTCACTGGCATGCTTTATTTACAAACCCCAGACACATGATAATTAATTATTCAAGTGGGGAGGATGCCTGCCTGGAGCACAGGGCAGGAAGCTCAGAGAGCTGAGGACATAGCTGGAGGCCTGGGACCTTGTTAGGAAATGGAAACATAAATCATTCTTGTGTGTGTGTGTGTGTGTGTGTGTGTGTGTGTGTTGGGGGGTGCAGGGTGTTTGTGTGTGTCATTTTATTCCCTTTACAAAATCTAGGTTGCCTTGAATATTTTGCTGTTCCACCAAAAGTTGGAGATTTTTGGTTAAACTACTTGCTTTTAGCATCCAATTACCCTTCTAAAGAAACTGGAATGGAAATAGGAGCTCCTTCAGAAGGTTCAAAACTGGTTTAAGTAACCTGGGTGGAACCTTGCCTAATCAGTGGGCTGCGTAGTATAATCCATTTTGTGAAAAGATTGGTTTATAGTGCAGTGTCAAAATTCCAAGTGGGAGGACTGGGTTCAAGTTCCAGCTTCAAGTCCAATCGCCACCCATCTGTCAGTGGAAGCTTGAATGCTGCTATGGAGTTCGGGAAAAATCTTGGTGATCTACTTCTGAAACTCAGCCACTGAAAACCCTGTACATCACAATGGTGTAATCCACAACTGAGCACAGGGAGTGGTATAGGACCAGGCAGTATTTCATTCCTTTGTGTCATGAATTGGGAGTCAACTGGACAGCAGCAAACAACAGTACAGGTTTTCTATACACCAGAAACTCACCAATGATAACAAATCCCCGGCTAGGGCTGGAGCGTGGAAGGTGGAACTTTTCCTAGAAAACCCTAGAATTTATGGCCCATGTCCTTATTTGTGTAAGTACAGCAGGAAAAAAGAAATCCACTACATAGAAACGTTGTGACTTTGGAGAAGTTATATTTGCTGTCTTAGAGCTTTAGTTATTTTGGTCTAGTGGAGATGAAACAAATGAATACTTAGCTTTATGTTGATAAATTAAAGGTTGGAAGCTAAAGTCAACCACAAGCACCTCAAGGCAGAGCTGGCAGTCTACTTAAAATAAAAAAGGCTTCTGTCAATTCTATTGAGCACAATTCTTTGAAATACAAGGAATCAACATGAGTCAGAGTCAACTTGACAGCAACTGGAATTATGCTTATCGAATACATGCAGGTCATTAATAAAACCCATACATTCTGAAGTCAGGAATCCACTTTAACTGTGTCCATATGATGCTTGCAGTGTCATTGCTTTGTGAAGAATCTGAGAACAGTAGTTTCATAATGCATTTGTGAATTATATGAATGTCATGTGAACTAAGAATTGAATAACAGCTCCTGTAAAAATTTCATTGGACTCAGAAAGGTTAAACATGTGCAAAATTGCACATCTAAGGAAGGACAGAGCTGTAAGTTGGTAACTTCATTACCTTTGGGAGCATTAGAGTACAAGGGAGGTGACACAACAGTGTATCTAGACACTAGCTTGTTGTTTGAGCTCCAAGGGTCTGCCACTACTGTCAACAATCACCAGGCTGCTGACTCTGAGGAAAGGCGACCTCATGCTCTGTGTTCCACCCATCAGTTGGGTGGTGAGAGAGCCACAGCTAGGTGTGAGTAGGGTCAACTGAATCTCAAATAACACACCTGGTTTCACCTCAAGAGCCAAGTGTGACAACCCAGATATGGTTTCTTATTGATGAGAGACAATCCAACAGAATGTGTTTCTCTGGAAGGAGATAAACGTCCCCTGTAAGATCAAGCCCCACTTATGCCAGAGTCTCAAAAACATTGAGTCAGTGCTTTCACTGTCTATGCAGGTATCAAATTTATCATAGGACATCGAAGTCAAACTCTTAAGGAAAGGTCAAACAGTAGTTAAATTCATAGACCCAGGAGAGATAGTGTGTGACTGACAGTGTGTGAGCAATAGGTGCTCAAGGTCTCCGAATTTTATCTGTATAGTGGGCGTGGATGGGCCAAATGCGATAATGCTTATAGAGTTAACAGATGGTTAGAACCCAACAGAGAGGAGTGGAAAATATATAGAAAAGACCAGGGGCTACTAGAAGTTTCAGTCTGCCCATGAGTTTTCTCTCTCACTTACCCAGATATGCTATCCAGAACATTTTCATAAACTTGATCCCACAGCTTCCCCCTTCTACCATTACCCTTCAGAACATCCAGCTATCCTCCATCCTCATACCTGTACTGGTCTTCTTCCCTCTCCTCTCACCTCCCCCTCTATTGTCTAGGACAGCAAGAGAAATCCTTCCAAACATTCACAATTTGTCATCTTGCCCAGATCTCATGTCCACCCTCATGTAAGCCCTGCCCACCTCTCTGTCCCAATCTTCTATTCACTCCTTCCTCCAGTGCTTCAATCACACCAGCCCCAAGTCCTTCCCCATGATGGGGCTTCAGTGGTTGGTACATCATCTTTCTGAGATGCTCTTCCCCAGATTTTTCCATGGGACTTTTTCTTAGCATCTAATCTCCAGCTTCTCTGTCCCTTCACAGCAAGGACTTTCCTAACTGAACTCTTTTAACTTAGCCATTCCCCATAGTATTCTCCCCCTGTCCCTGACATTCTTGCCTCTATCTATCTATCTATCTATCTATCTATCTATCTATCTATCTATCTATCTATCTATCATCTATCGTGTGTGTGTGTGTGTGTGTGTGTGTGTGTGTG
>NW_022111365.1:10077980-10094589 GCF_000313985.2 Echinops telfairi
TCTATCTATCTATCTATCTATCTATCTATCTATCTATCTATCTATCATCTATCGTGTGTGTGTGTGTGTGTGTGTGTGTGTGTGCGTTTCAAAGCATTTTACCAACTGAAGTACTCTTGGTTTTCTTTATTTGCTTGGCTCGCTTGCTCTCTTCACTAGAATGAAAGTTTCATAAGAAAGAAAGTGGTGTCTATCTTGTTCACTGAATATCTTGATTCAAACAAAAATAGCTGAATGAATGAATGAATAGCTAGATGGCTGGATAGATAAGAAAAGTTTTGATGAAGAGCATTTTAGAGCATAAAATGGACAAAGGTATAATAATACCTATGAGTTGCTTTAATTATCAGTATTGATCTTTATCATCATCATCATTAGTTATTTATTGGTATTTAAAAGGTTACAATGACTTTATGTGTAGGGATTAACCAAGATGTTGCCCTATTACTAAATCTGATGTTAATGGCCAGGGAAGTGTATTCTAGGACTGCTGACTTGAAACAGATAATACTATATGACAAATGCTATATGATAAAGCTAGTAGCATTTTATGTTAGATATCATAAAACCCGATTCATTAATTATAATAGAAGTTACTGTTCATAGAGCACTTAATGGTAATCAATACATGATTATGCCTTCACCTATTTCAAAAAAGCTCCAACATTTTATCTATTCTGCAGATTAATAAACTGAGGTCAGATATGTAACAATATTAAAACAAGGTCAGTAATGGAAGGGGGTTGGACCCAGTTCCATTGACCTCAAATTACTTCCCTGCCTTTGATCCTCAGCCTGCCTTCTACAACACTGATCCTTCCTCCTGTTAAATATCTTTTGTACACAACAGGAAGATGACTACTGGATGAATGACTGCTCTCTGGAAATTGCCGAATGGCTGTCCTGTCTCAACAAAACACTTTTATTGCCACCTTAGGCAAATCATGTCAGGATCTGAAGTCCTTGTCATGTTTCTCTGGCCAAGCAGCTTTTCTATACCTCAGTTTCTTTATCTGAGCAAGGGGTGATAATTATGAGACACAAGAAATATTTCCAACTGGTAATAGCAATGCTTAAAGCATTTCAGTTGAAGCTGAACTAACGCTTACCTCTTGAGGTTCAAAGGTGCTGCATGATTGTCCATGTTTCTTTCACTTTCTCTGGTGTCTGTGTGTGTCGAATGTGTTAGTTGATGAACAAAGCAAATCCAGTATGTTCCTTAAACTACTCCTTTTAATATTTTATTTCAATTGTAAGTCACCTATCCCCTTTGTTCCTTAAACAAATCCAGTTAAAAGAGAGTACATTGAGAATTATAAAATAGATGCTGTTAAACCAATAAAAAGGGGATAATTTCCCCCTCCCCGGCCATGTGACCCCCCCTGGGAATTTTTGCTCCCAATAAAAGTTGAATTGTTGTTATCCACCAGGGCATGGGGACAGTTTGACATGTCATGGCTTCCTGGGAGCACATGTGCAGAATCACACTGGTACTATGATATAGAAGTAAATAATATTAGGGGTAGACAAAGGGGTAAATGCATACTAGCCCAAACTACTTAGAGCTGCATTAAGCAAATTAAATAGAAAATTGACAGTTAAGGTGAACCTGATGGTTTCCACATGGACATTTTGTTTGCTGCTTTACATGGGAGAGGGACCTGGAATAACACTCCTTGTGTGATCTCAGACAAGCTACATACCCATTCTTGCCAACAGTGGTAGCATTACTCCTAGTTCCAAGAATGGTTGAATAAAATGGCACATACGAAGCTGCTTCGTGAGGGAGAAGGCATGGATTGCCTCTAAGGACTGGTGCAAAACATGTGTATATTTGGGTAGGTGTGGTCAATAGTATCATCTGACGGACACAGGGAAATAGTCTATGCTGAGCTGTAGAAATCTTACAAATGGTGAGATAGTATAGCAGCTCATATGGTAAAATAAAACTTCTGGAGGCTGTACCCAGCCTCTCCGGTCCCTACAGCACGGAGGGCCTCTACATGGACAGACAGGCTTCTGTTGCTTTGCTTACCACCCGAAGGAAAGCTGTATCTTCACACAGGGACTTGCACTATATGAAGCAAGGAGTCCACACCAGAGGAGCCATAGCGATTAAGGGCCTGGGGAACAGCAGATTCGTTTACATAACCATCCACTTAGGGACACTTGCCTATTAAGTGAACTGGCTTATGGCATTACATATGCTATTTAAACCCTTTTCTCTCTTCTCTCTCTCTCCCCTTTTCTCACATTGGCAACTGGCTAGCTCTTACAATGAAATGCTGACTCAATGCTATAAAAATATAACTAAATATGTATATGTAAATACAGATCTGCTTATTATGTACATATTTACGTGTGTCTATGAAAACAGACATCTTATACATTGGTCCTCAAGCAGTGGAGTCAATGAACCAAACTGAAATAATATCTTTAGAGATCCAGATTCTCATTTGATCTCTACAAAAGCTCCTAACTCAAATCAGTGGGACATCTGTATTACTAAACTCTATAGAGATTTGGGCCAAGTATGACATCTACTTGTCCTCAATCTCTCTTGTTTAGGCTAGCATCACCCGAGTGCACCCCATACCCTCTAATCAGCCAGAATAGAATGCCATTACAGTTTGGAGTGAACCATGGTGAATTAAAATGGACTTGAGAGAATGTCTGGTCTTCTGGAGTCTGGGGGACTCTTACACTTCTTGTTTCAAGGCCAGAGAGCCCACGAACGACCAAAATGACAATGCAACTTCTTGCAGATGTTGGGGGTAGGTGGTGGCCTTATGTTTCTCTTGAAGAGATAGCAGTTTGGGTCTGAGAAGATCATGATTAGGACCATGCTTCTAGAAAGAGATTGGGTGTTATGGAGGTCCAGAAAAGTGTCCAATAAAATAACATGTTTTCGTCTGCTGGAGCAAACGTAGCAGAGTGGGTAGAAGAAGGAGGTAACATAATGTAGTGGAAAGATTGTATGCTTTAGCATCAGGTGCATCTAAGTTTGATTTTGGGTATGTTCTTGGTGTTTGTGTGACTTTGGAGAAGTCACGTGACATCTCTAGATCTCAGATCCCTTATTTTAATCGTAGAACTGACACTTGGCACAATTGCCATGGGGATCTAGGAAGGGCTCGGCAGCAAGTTTGCACTGTTACTTTCATACGTCATCTGTGTGAGTGATGGCTGCTGACTGGCTCTGGACATTTTGTCGCTGTTCCAAAAGTGATGGCAGGACCTTCCCCTGACCTCCCAACCTTGGAATTTTTATAAACGTTGATCTCTACAGATCTGTGGTGTCTCCAAAACCTGTCAGATTCCATGACGCTTTTCAGGTGAGTTCCTCCGTAGTCTTTCTGCCTCCAATCTGCCCTGTTCCTAGCAACTTTCTTTCTCACCAGACAGAAAGGTTCAGTGTAATTCAGTAGTGGATGAGCGATGGAAAAAGAGAAGCCCTTAGTTCATACCCTCAATGAGGTTTTTGCTTCCAGAACCACCAACAAGGAAGCAAGCGGTACATCCAGGAAGACTGGGTGCTGAGTATGTGCTAATTCTCTCTCCTCCCGCCCAGCCTACTTGAGTGAGGAATGGGCGCAGATTTCAGAGATCTGTCCAGAGGTTTCGGGCATAGCCACTCCACAGACCCAAGGCCACCACGCGTTTTCATTTTCCTCCTTCACTGTGTTTGAGAAGATGTAACACCATCTCAGGGCACGGAGAATAAGGCATTGGAAGCTACAAGGGGACCTCACAGCAGAAGGCAAGCTAGCCTATTATCCATACATACTCGAATATAAGCCGAGTTCTTCAGCACAGTTTTAATGCAGTTTTTGTGGTAAAATTAGGTACCTCGGATATTCAGGTCGGCTTATACTTGAGTATATACAGTATCTATGTGAGTCACAAGGGCGAAGAAACAATAAATGAAATAGTTTTTGAATGAGTCAATATAGTCAGCAAAGTTTCCATTATTTTTCTTAAAGAATGTACCACAAACAAAAGATCCTTCTTATCTGCATAGCTTGAAGTTTCCTAATAAGTTTGTCCCAAAATCTAATTGTGAAATCCAGTAACTTTGGTAATTTCACTCTACTGTTTCTGTCATGTTATCAGGCAAAAAGTGAAATAATGATTTCTGCTTTTATCTTTATTATTTCCTCCTATGCATGCTTAATGGAGCCCTGGTTGTATGCTAACTACACCATTGGGCTGTGAACTTCAAGGTTAGCAGTTCGAAACCACCAGCCGCTTCCTTGGAGAAAGACTGGGCTTTCTACTCCCATAAAGAGTTACAGTCTCAGAAAAAAAGAGGGGCAGTTAACCCCTGTCCTATAGGGTGGTTATGAATTGGTATTGACATTGGATTTTTTGGTTTGGGGATACGCTTAAGGTTGTATTTTCTTATTCAACTAATTCCTTAAAATGGAAATTTGGATGCTTCATTTGGGAACTTTTGTTGTAAGCAAGCATTTAAAGTTAAACTGTTCTCCTATCATTTCATTAGTTGCATACCACAAATTTTATTATGTTGCATTTTTATTATTGTTCAGTTAAGAATATTTTATTTTTCCTTGGATGACTTCTTTGACTCATAGATAATTTTTGGAAGTCTGTTGTTTAGTTTACAACTATTTAAAGAGTTTTCCAATTATAGTTTAATTATTAATTTCTAATTCAATTATTTCCATATGCTTTCATTTCCTTTAAATTTGCCAAGGTTTATATAATGACCCAGAATATAATCTACTTTTGTGAATGTTCCCTGTGCATTTAAAAAGAATGCATGTTCTGCTTTACCCTGATAGAATGTTTATAAATGTCAATTAGATCTACTTGGCTGGTAATGATTATTCCTATATCCACAGTTATCACTTGCAAACAATTTTGTCACCATTCTTCAGTGGAAATTCAACAATGTCTGCAGATATTTTTGGCTGTTTCAGCTAACAAAGAGATGTGTGTGTGCTGTCACTGGCTGGCAATAGTGGGTAGAAGCTATTTCCCTTCTCCTACTGTATAAGGCAAGTCTTCTCAGTACACCCCGTGCTCACATCGAACAACTATCTGCCCCGAACTGTCAATAGAGCAGAGATTGAGAAGCCTTGTTTTATATCCTTGCTGGTTTTTTCTTTATTATGTTCTATGGAATACTCAGAGACAAGATGTATCCAACTCTGAAAATTTGCCCCTTTCTCCTCTCAGTTTTATCAGCTTTGATTTATTAATATTGAAGCTTTGTTGTTGGATACATATTTAAAATTTTTTAAATGTTAGTAGTAAAATGGTCCTTTGATTATTATGTAATATGTTTCTTTATGTCAAGAACATTTTCTAGTTATGAAATATACTATGATATTAATATAGTCACTGCAGCACTCTTGATTGATATTTGCACACTATGTCTTTTTCATTTTCTCTTTTTCACTTATTCATATTTATTTAAAGTGAATTTCATATAGATATCCTACACCCAAACCAAACACTGTGATGAAATAAGAGTCTCATGCTCTACCGACTGAGCTAGCCGGGCACTCACTGTGATGACATAAATGCTGACTGTAAATCTTCATGAAAGGAGACTGCCCATCTTTCTCCTGCAAGGGACCTGGTGAATTGAACCGGCAACCTATTAGCTAGTAGTCTAATGTTAAACCTACTTCATCACCAGAGTTCCTATAAATAGCAAATAATTTCACCTTTTGCATTTTTACTCATTTTTATAATTTATTTACATGTGTATTTAGAACATTTTCATTTAATATAATATTGACAGGGTAGAACTGCCTCTGTCAGTTTCTGAGACTGTAACTTTTTACAGAAGTCGAAAGCCATAAAACGATAAATGGAGAAAAGACCGAAGTTGTCCAGGATTCATTTTACTTAGGTCTACAATCAACATCCATGCAAGCAGCATTCAACAAACCAAACGATATATTATATTCGGTGTATTTGCTGCAACAAACCTCTTTAACGTATTAAAGAACAAATATGTCATTTGAGGACTAAAGTGAGCACCCAACTTAAGCCATGGTATTTTCAATTTCTTCATATGCATGTAAAAGGTGCACAATAAATAAAGATCTTGAAAGAAGTACAGCCAGCATGCTTTTTGGGAATGAGGATGGCAAGAGTTTGTTTCACAGGCTTGGGGCACATTATCAGGAGAGACTAGTCCCTAGAAAAGAATTTCATGCTTAATAAAGTAGCAAGCTGAAACAGATGAAAGATTGCGAGGACAGTAGAGGACCGGACAATGTGGTTTTCTATTGTACTTAGGGTTGCTAAGCGTCAGAACCGACTTGATGGTACGTAACAATGACAACAATCTTTATCAGCACACATTGGCAGGTCTTTCTACTGTAGAATCCCTGGTTGGGTTTAAATCTCCAAGCTTTAGTTTGGCAACTAAGTGCTAAGAGACCTAGAGACCTTTGTCCCTAAGTGGCACAAAGGATCGAGAACTTGGCTTCTAGCTGGAAGGATGCCAGTTTTAACTCACACAGAGGCACTCAGAAGACAGGGTTGGGACTGCTGTTTTTGTTGTTGTTAGGCACCATAGAGTTGGTGCCAACCCATAGCGACCCCGCACAACAGAAGAAAACAAACCTCCTTCACCGCCTTTCTTCACATCCTCCAGATCAAAATTCAAGAGTAGACACTACTACATTAATAGGTGTAATAATAATTGAAAGAGGTAGGAAGTGGGAAAAGGGCATCCATTTGTTTCTAAGTTCCACTGTGTTCCCTCAGCTCCCTCCATGCCCATGGAGAGAAGAGATATCGATGGGCATTAAGTAGGTACATATTGAGAGTGGTAGTGGCCTGAGTAAAAATATTTTTCTTATTTTCTCTGTAGTTATAGTAGTCAAGGACCGATGGTTCCTCTAGGTTGAGAAAGTAAAGTTGATACAGTCATTTTTACTCCTACCACAGTCCCTTATATCTAGTTTATGCCGTTGCTGAGAGCTTAACAACTCCACACAGAAGACTCATATAATAACTCTAAGGGAGCATTAGATTTATATAGAGGCGTGGTGAGCAGTACATATCTAGCAGCAACCATAAACATATCTGTGCTCCTATGGGAAGATATATGAGGGGGTACTCCCGAAAAACAGATTTTTTTCAAAGCTATGTATTTAAATTTTCTTTATTTAGCAAAACAATTTTATCACGTTCAAAGTACTCTCCACTGCACCTTAATACATTTGTCAAATCTGCAATTCCATTCTTGGAAACATATTTCAAACATCTTTTCGGATGGCTGAAAGCACCTCCCTTGTTTTTCCCTTCAACTCTGCATTGTCAAATCACTGTCCTTTCATGTCCCTTGATTGGAGGAAATTAAAAGAAGCTGCACAGAGTGAGGTCAGGTGAGTCAGGTGCATGGGGCAAGAGAGGCATTCAGTTTTGTGCCAAAAACTGGTGCACTGAGATGGCTGCATGAGCAGGTGTATTGTCATGGTGGCAAAACCATTGTTGTGGTGGCAAAACCAGTCCCCCACCTGCCACAAATCAGGCCTTTTTTGCTGCACACTGTTATGCAATCTTTTCAGTACCTATTAATAGAAAGCTTGATTAACAGTCTGACCTGGTGGAATGAACTCCAAGTGCATTATCCCCCTCACATCAGCAGAGCTTTTCCTTTTTTTTTTTTTTTTTTTGGGGGGGGGCCCCTTCATATGTGTAAATTTAAGATAATGGGGGGATTCATGCACAGCTATACAAGCCTTACTCCTACACCAGGCAAACAGTGCAACCCTATATTCTACCTGTGAAGGTCTGGAGAGGAGATACACTTAACAAACTATCTTGACAGCTTTACTTGTCCTCAGATTGTGGATATTGTGTGTCAACGAGTTGGTTTCAACTCAGTGATCCCAGGCCAAAATACTGCCTAGTCCTACAAAATCCTATAGTCTTTTCAAAGTTTGTGTCCAGTGTTGCAGCCTGTGCGTCAATCCATCTTATTGTGAGTCTTCCTCTTTCTTACTGGCCTCTACATTATCAAGCACGATGTTCTTCCCCCGGGGACTGGTCTGTCCTGGTAATATGTGAAAAGTACACAAACTCACAATTTTCACTTCCAAGGAGCATTCTGACTGTAATTGTTCCAAGACAGATTTGTTATTTCATCTGGTAGTCCATGGTTCTTTTCATATTTCTCACCAAAATGATAATTCAAAGACATCATACTTTGTCTCATTTCTCTCCACTCCAGCTTTCTCTCTTTTAAGCAGACTTTTATGGTTTGCAGGGATTTAGTGCTGCTTTGTCAGTTCCTAACATGTGTTTGTTTGTTTCTCTCTCTTTCTTCTTCCAGAGTTTATCATCTAGTTCCATGTGACTTCTTCATTTGATCAACTAGACATCAGACAGCAAACACACTCCCTTTTTATAAAGCATGGCAAAGGGAGGCAAAGGCCCCAAGGGCAAGAAGATCACACTAAAGGTGGCCAAGAATTGCATCAAAATAACATTTGATGGGAAAAAACGCCTTGACTTGAGCAAAATGGGAATTACCACCTTTCCCAAGTGTATCCTGAGACTCAGTGATGTGGACGAGCTCGACCTCAGCCGAAATATGATCAAGAAGATCCCTGACTCTATCTCTAAGTTCCAGAACCTGCGCTGGCTAGACCTGCACAGTAACTACATAGACAGGCTTCCTGAATCAATTGGCCAAATGACCACCCTGCTCTACCTTAATGTATGTAACAATAAGCTGACCACCAACGGGCTGCCTGTGGAACTCAACCAACTCAAGAATATCCGTACCCTGAATCTGGGCTTGAACCATTTGGACAGTGTGCCCACCACATTGGGTGCTCTAAAGGAGCTACATGAGGTGGGACTCTTCGACAATCTACTGACCAGCATTCCCAATAGCATTAGCAAGCTCCCCAAGCTGAAAAAGCTTAATATAAAACGAAATCCCTTTCCCAAGGAAGGAGAATCTGAACTCTTTCTAGATTCCATCAAAAGGCTGGAGAACTTATATCTAGTGGAGGAGAAAGATCTGTGTGGGCCTTGCCTGAGAAAATGCCAACAAGCCCGTGAAAAGCTCAACAGAATCAAGAGCATGGCCTTGGCATCACCAAGAAAACCCATTTTTTCCAATTTGGTTTCACCCAACTCCATGGCCAAGGAGTCTCAGGAAGACTGGAGGTGACTGGGGACCCTGACCCTCAAGCAGTAGGGAAAAATGGGTGGGCAGGGAAGATTGTAGTGGGCACTGCTATAACTTCCACAGCCAAGTCCATAAAACACCTTTCCCTATCCCTTATGCTTGTGATTTTGTTGATTGAAGGCTTTTGACTCCACTTGCCTCTCTCTTTTGTGCCTATACATACATATACAATGAGTCATAAAAGGTCTCTTCTCACCTCCATCCCAGACCTCTCCAATCAATAGTCTAAGGCCTGGGCACACACAATATTTCAGGGGCAGTCACCAACATAAAAAAGTAGAGCTTATTATACAGAAGTATTTGGGGTCAGGGCTTCCTGAGTCAGAGATCCCATGCCCTGAGTTGGTAGAAGGACAAATAAATAGGCATTTGGTCTTGAATAGGAGGGAAAGCTGGGGACAGCAGGTATTTTCATTAAGTATTAGCAAGGAACATCTCAGGCCCAAAGAAATACTCTCTCTCTCTTTTTGTATTTAACTATTCTTTTATAATCTGCTGTAGAAGCTTTCCAGGCTAAACCTACTAAATACTGTGATGTTACGAGTTGGCCTACAATCCACATGGTTGACAGTTCAAAACTACCAGTAGCTCCGCAAGAGAAAGGGGGCTTTCTACTCCTGTAAACAGCTACAGTGTCAGAAAGCCATAGGGTGTTGTTATGAGTCAGCAATGATTTTTTTGCTTTGCTTTCTTTTGGTGGGTGGTGGTGGTGGTGGTGGTTGTGAATGAATAAAACTGCAGCCCAATTATATTATATAGAATGCTCTTTCAGATCCTTTTGGGAAAGCAAAAGAATAGGGAGACATGTAGGTTGGTGCATTCAATGTAAATACCTTACTGGGTGCTGGGACTTTGTTCAAGTGTGGAAATCTTGGCTCTCTTTGTGAAGCTTGTAGGTGAGACCAGTTGAAAGATGAGATACAACTTTGTTGTCTGAGAAACTTGTGTTACTGAGGTTGTTTGGTACTGGACTAGCAGAGGAAAAACCAAGCATCTAGAATCAGACAGATCTGGGGTCATGAGGGCCCTGTGTGGGCATCTTGTTTAGCTTTGTTTCCCTCATTGGCATAGGGTGAACAATAGCCAAGCCTAACTCCAATGTGGCTGAGCCTCTAAAGCAGGTAGCCTATGGTGGGACACAGAATAATCTTTCAAAATATGCTTTTTCTCTTTAAGGACTACAGTTCAGTGCCACTTAAAGCTGAAATATCATTTTGGATATAGTCAAACTACATGTTTTGGCAAAACTGACAGTAGAATGAATCCTTACAAAGGCTGACAACTTTCTCTGGATTCATTCTGAACTGCTTACTGACACCTAAATTATTCCTGGAGAAAAAGATCGAGGATAGCTTTAGGAAAATTAAAAATTTTAATTTCATTTTTATCATTTTTATTTTTAACTTCTCATCCCCCATTCGTTTTTGTATTACTAGTCTTTTTTCTTTCTTTATCTGCCTATCCTAGATAGTTCATATAAGTGTTGGGGAGCAATATTTGTCCTTTTATGACTGACATTTCACTGAGCATATTTTCAAAGTCCATCCATGTGGTACAAGTAGCAAAAGTTCATCTCTCGTTATTGGTGAGGCATGCTTCATTGCATATATAGTAGTATTTGGTATACCATTCATTGATTACTCATCCTAGTTGTTTTCTTCTATCTTTGTAGTATTATAAACAATGTTGCAATGAACACTGGTGTACATGTGTCTAATTCACCATTTTCAACTCCTTTGTGTATATGAGTTGAGCACCTTTCCAAAAAACTGAATTGTTTTCAAAGCTATGTATTTAAAAATTTTTTAAACAACTGTATCACTTTCAAAGTACCCTCCATTACATTAATACATTTGTCAAATTTATGGTTCCATTCTTGGAAACATTTTTTAAACTCATTTATTTGGATGGCGGACTGCAACACCTCCCTTGTTTTATGCTTCACCTCTTCTACATTGTCAAATCACTGTCCTTTCATGACCCTCTGCATTGGAGGAAAGAAAAGAAGTCTCAAGGAGCGAGGTCAGGTGAGGAAGTTGTGTGAGGGAAGAGAGGCATGCTGTTTTTTGCCAAAAATTGGTGCACTGAGATGGTTGCGTTAGCAGGTGCATTGTCATTGTGGCAAAACTATTCTGCTGTCTGCCGCAAATCAGGCCTTTTTTGTCCCACATGGTTATGCAATCTTTTCAGAACCTCTAAATAGAAAGCTTGATTAATAGTCTGAGCTGGTGGAATGAACTCCAAATGCACTATCCCCCTCACATAAAAAAATAAATAAATGAGCATCACCTTGATCTTTTATTCACTTGAACTTTTTTTGGATGAGAGGATGATGGCATCTTCCACTGGCTTGATTGATGCTTTTGGGGTTATAAGAATAGTACCACGTCTCTTCACCACTAATGACCTTGGGAAAAAAGGCTCGGTCGCTTTGGAGCTGTTCTTTCAAAGCACGGCATGTTTCCACTCAGTGCTCTTTTTCCTGGTCAGCCAGAACCCGAGACACAAATTTCGCAGTGACACATCTCATTCCCAAATCTTCTGTTACAAATCGCTGAACTGAGCTCCAAGATAGACCACAAAACTTCCCCATCTCTTCGCTGGTCCATTGTTAGTCTTCAAGCTTAAGTGCATGGATTCTGTTGACATTTTTATCATTTGGGAAGTTGATGGATGTCCAGAACAAAGTTTGTCACCAATCGACATTTCACCTGTTTGAAATGAGAAAACCACTCATACACTTCAGTTTTTCCCATAGCTCTGGTCTCATAAGTTGTTCAATATCACAGCAGTTTCTGTGGCATTTTTCCAAAGCAGGACACCAAATTTAACAGCTGCACACTGTTCTCTTAAGTCGGCCATCACCAAAAAAACGAGGTTTGAGTGAAACTGCTTTTATGAAAAATTCACTGTGACCAGAGAAAACCTGCCCAGGCAACCTGGTCCACTAACTCAGAGCCCACCTAGAGGGGAAACTTTTATACTATGAAAGCTCTGCCCAGCGGGGCTTTTTTCCAATTTTGGGGGGAGATACCTCCTCATATCTAGAAGTGCAATTATTGGGTCATATGGTAATTCTGTTTAACTTCAGAATAAATCATACAACATATTTTCTACAGATGATGCACCTACAGATTGCTGCTGTATACAAAAAAATCTTGATTTGTGTTCACGTTGTATGACATGGTGCTGAACCCCTTTATTGGTTCTATTAGCTTTCTTATGGTGACTGGGATTTTGTATACATAGAATCTTGTTATCTGTGAATAGGGACAGCTTTAGTTTTTCTTTTCTAATTTTGATGCCTCCTAATTTATTTTATTATTGCTTAATTGCTCTTACTAAGACTTCCAGTATAGTGTTGCCCTTGATCTTACAAGGAAAGCTTTCTGTTTTTTGCGTACATTTATTATGCTGAATGTTGTCAAAGTCTCTTATTCATCAGTTAGAGTGACCATTCCCCACTCCTTTGCTTCCACATATGCTGATGTGTGTACATTGGTTGGTTTTCTTTTGTTGAACCATCCTTGCATTCCTTGGGTAAAACACATTCAGTTATGATGTACAATCATTCTCATTTGCTATTAGATTCAATTTCTGGTGTTTGAGGATTTTTGCATCTATGTTCATATGAATATTCACTGATGGAAGCAAGTTTGATTTTAGTTTTGGAGTGTTTTTCTTGTAGAATTTTTAGCTGCCTTTGGTATCATTTTATGATGGCCTCATAAAATGAATTGGGAAGTATTCCTGCCTCCTCCATGTTTGGAAGAGTCTGAGTAGAATGGTGCCAGTTTTTCTTTGAATGTTTTTCAAAACTTTCCAATCTGTACTAGAAGAACTATTTTTGTTAGGAGTTAAAAATTTTTTTTATTTAAATAGTTTTTATAATTTATATATTCTCATATATTATTATTATTACTTTCTACTGGGAATTAGTGAAGGTTTAATGAACAGATGACAGTTTAATATTCAGCAATTCATACATTTTCTGATTCAATGCATCTGTTGCAATGCCCTTAATATACCATTGCTTATCTCACTTTTTTCCTATGTTTCATATTTTCCTTCCTCCTTCACACTCTCTGAATGTTGTCCTGGAGTAAATGCTACCCTTTGGATCTTGAATGATTGATTATTCTAATCCAGACATAAAGGGTAAGGATTACATTATCAGAGGCTCCACCAGTCTCTATCAACCAGTAAATTTGGTCTCAGTTATGATTTTGAGTTTGGTTCATGTTTTTCTCCCATTATATCCAGGACTTTCTAATGTGATCTATTTTTAGAGCATTTTAAAAGTCAATTTAGTTTATCATTTCTAGTATCTTCTTTGTCAGAGTAGTTAGTGATTTATCAATTATTTTTATTTTTCTCAAAGAGCCAACCTTTGGTTTTCTTGATTTTTACTGTATTAGTTTTCTCATCCTACTTCATTTATCATTGTTCTAATTTTTTTATAATATATTCTGGTTGCTTTTAGGAGAGCTCTGATTGTGTAGTGGGTTATGAGCTCGACTGCTAAACATAAGGTTGGGAGTTCAACTCCACTAACCACTCCTTGGGCGGAGAAAGCTTTCTACTCGGGTAGAGATTTACAGCCTCAGAAACCCACAAGGGCAGTTTTATTCTGTCCTGTATGGTCACTGTGAGTAGGAATCAGGACTCAAAGTCTTTTGCTTTACACTTCATTTGCTCCTCCGCTTACCATTTGTTCATGGTGTCAAGTCATGTCATTGATTTGGGATCTTCTTTTTATAATGTAGGCATTCAAAGCTACAAATTGCTCTCTGAGTACCGTAGTCAGTATTGAGTACTGTAGGCTTTGATGTGTGGTATGAAGGTAAGCGAAAAATAATTGCTACTAGGATTTCAGCTAATATAGATTGTTGCTAGCTCCTGTAGAGTCAGCTCCAGTTCAGTAACCCTATGCACAACAGAATGAAACATTGCATGGTCCTTGTATCATCCTGGCAATTATATTTGAGCCTATTGATTTGCCAATTCATTTCATCAAAAGTCTTCCTCTTTTTCATTGATCCTTTACTTCATCAAGCATGATGTCCTTTTCCAGGGACTGGTTTCTCCTGATAACATTTCCAAAATACATATGGCAAATTCTTGGCATCCTCGCTTCTAAGAAGCTATACTTCTTCCAAGACAGATTTGTATGTTCTTCTGAAGTCCATGGTGCTTTGAATATTCTTCATCCACACCATAATTCACATGCATAAAATATTTATTCATTTTCCAGCTTTCACATGCATGTGAAGTGTTGGGTATTGCAGCTTAGTCCTCCAAGTAGCATCTTTACTCTTTAACACTTTAAATAGGTATGTGCAACAAATTTACCCAATTAAATATGTTGTTTGATTTCTTGGCTGTTGCATCCATGAGCATTAATTGTGGATACAAGTGAAAGAAAACTCTTGAAAACTACAATCTTTTCTTCATTTATCACATGTTGTCTATTGGTCCAGTTGTAAGGATTGTTTGGTTTTGTTTTCATTGAATTGTCTTTCATACCAGAGGCTCTAGTCTTTGATTGTTCTTAAAGGGCTTTAATTCTATTCTTTCAGAAAGTAAGATGGTGTTATCTACATATCAAAGGTTGCTAATGAGCTCTCCTTCAAAGTTGCTGACTTTAAACCACACAATATATTCTTGTTCTCCTTGAACAATTGCTTCTTGGTCTATGTAAAGGTTTCATATAAACAGAATTAAGTATTATGGATTATCTGTTCTTCACAATATTATCCACAGTTTGTTATGATCCACACAGTTCATATGCACATAGGCTTATTACAAACAGCCTTGTTTAAGAATGCAATCAGTAGATGACTGCGACAAGTTCCTTTAGTAATACACTTATATTCATCTTATTAGGGTGCCTTTTAAAATGAATCCAATCAAAAGAATGGCTTCCCTGGGATCTCCTGGTCCAGTTAAGTCCAAGGGGGAGAGGTCAGTTTAGAAGCTTATGGTGACTACTGTTTCAGGGACCTCGAAGACATAACCTTGATAGATTTTTCTGAAGAATGCATTTTGAAGAAGTTTTAAGGAAATTGAAAATTACATGGGTGAAAAAAAGCCAGGAAAACTGTGCCAAGGACTTTGTTTCTGTAATGACAATGTACCTGTTCATTCTTCTAGCAAGGGCTGTGCTACAAGAATTTCCTTGGGAAACTACCCCATCCACCTGGCAGCAATGACATTATCCTTGCCAACCTTTTTATTCCTTAAATTCAAAGAAAATTTAAAGGAAACATAATTGAGGCCTTTCAGGATATAAATTGAGGAGTACAAAATTCTTTTGAGAAGGGTTAAATATATGGAAACAATGGTTTCAGAAATGTGCACATGTAGATGGAACAATAGCTTCCTATTTGTTGAGGAACAGTAGCTTCACATTTTAATATTTTTGCTTAATAAGAGTTTCTATTTTTTACTTACCCTTGTACTTTCATTAAATTTTAAGTGTTTTCTAATTTCCTTCATGATTTTTTCCCCCAACACCCACATTTTTGTGATTTTTCTAGTTATTCTTTTATTGCTGATTTTTATATTCCTCCCACTATGGCCAGAGTAGGCACCCTGGTGGCTTAGTGGGTCACTCATTAAGTTGCTAACTGCAAGGTTGGCAGTTCGAACTCCATCTTTCCCCCCATGGAGCCATTGGGGAGTTCGAACTCCCTAAATATTTACAACATTGAAAACCCCAAAGGATAGTTTTACTCTGTTCTATAAGGTCACTATGAATCAGAATTGACTCAATGGCAATGAGTGAATGATGATCAAAGAAGATACTTTGTAAGATTCCTATGCCATTCAGTTTGTTAAGGCTTGTTCTGTGACCAAGCATATGGTTTATCCTGCAGTAGAGAAGTGTGTCTATGCTGATGATGTTTGGGCAAGTGTTCTATAAAAGCCTGTTAGAGTTAATACATTCATAGTGTCAATCAGGTTTTCTATTTCATTACTGATCTTTTTAGATAGTTTATTATTGAAAGTGGTGTACTTAAATCTCCAACTATTTTTAACTCTCTTCAATTCTTTCAGTTTGTCAGTGTTTGTTTCACAAATTTTGGAGTTCTCTTTTTAGATTAATATATTGATTTTTTAAATTTTTCTATTGATTTTAGATTATCTTAATGATTTTCTTTGTCTCTTCAAATTTTTTTTCTGTTACTTAAGTATATTTTGTCTGATATTAATATAATCACTTGAGCATTTTTTGGTTTGTTTCTATTTTTTTTTACTGTAGTTGTACTTTATTACTATTTAAATTCTTTTTTTTCCTTTTCTTTTTTTTATAATTTTATTCGGGGCTCATACAACTCTTATCACAATCCATACATACATCAATTGTGTAAAGCACATTTGTACATTCATTGCCCTCATCATTCTCAAAACATTCCC
>NW_022111365.1:10095692-10101408 GCF_000313985.2 Echinops telfairi
TCTTTCCTCTATTTCCCTTGATTTTCCTCCTGTCCCACTATCATGCTCAGTCCCCACCAGGGTTTCAGCAACTCCTCTTTGTTACATTCCCCTTGATCATGCCCTACCAGGCCTCCCACACCCATCTCACCACCAATTTGGATCACTTGTTGTTCCCTCGTCCCTGGGTTTCTTAACACCATTTCCTTCCCCTGCCTCCCTCTCCCCTGTCCCCCCAGAACTGTCGGTCCCATTGTTTTCTCCTCCAGATTGTTCATCCAGCCTATTTTATTTAGACAGACCTGTGGAGATAGTAACATATTTTCCATCCTTTCACATTTAACCTATTAAGTGTTTTTAAAAATTATTTAAAATGAATGTCTTGTAGATAGTATATACTAGGTCAACTTTTCTTTATCATTTTGTCAATCTGCATTTTAATCGGAGAGTTCAATCTGTTCATTGGTAAAGTAATTATCAATCAAGAACAACTTCTCTCATTTTGTTATTTGTCCTGAGTGTCTTGCAATCTTCTCTCTGTCTCATCTCCTTAGACACTTTTATTTTTGGTGTGTGTGTGCTTAGTTGATTTTTGAAGATAATTTTCACTACTTTCTCACTCCCTTTTGAACATATTTCTTTAAAACTATTCTTGTGGTTACCATGGGGATTATATTTACCATCCGAAACTTCTAATAGCCTAGTTTTAGTAGATAAGTTAACTTGAATATCATACAAAAATTTTGTTCCTCTACCACCTCTTTATTATGTTCATGTCACAAATTACAGCTTTATACATTGTGTGTCCAGTATAATTATTTTATAATTATTAGTTTTGTTTTTGTCTTTTATGTCACGTAGAACATAACATGGTTATAAACCAAAAAAGAAACAAAACTGACCTTTGTAATTTTCCTCAAAATCACTTTTACCATAGGTATTTATTTTTTTATACAATTTTGACTTTATATTATATCTTATTCTTTCAAACTGGATGACTCTTGAGGTCTTTTTATAGCAAACGCTCAGCTTTTGTTTATCTGGGAAAGTATCAATTTCCACCTCTTTTTGAAGGAAAGTTTAATTGGGGAGAAGATCCTCAAATGATAGTGTCTTTTAGCAAGAAAACACTGACATTAGGGCAAAGCAACAGCTGAAGATAGAGATAAGTTATGAATTATCTCCTGCGTTTTGTTTTCCATTTCTATAAAGAGAAAGGCTTGAAATGGGAGTTTTACTTATGTTCTTTGAATACACCATAGTCATCCTTACTTACTGGAATCTTATTAAGTCTATCAATACTTCATAGGAAAACAAGTGTCTTTAGTCTCAAAAGGGAAAAAAAAAGATCCTATTCATAAGAGCCCAACCACTTCCCTTTCTAAAAGCTGGGAGTGATTTTGATGATCTCGGAGTAGGTATGACCTGTGTGTTTGCTCCTGTTTGGTTTCTGAAGTCTGGAACAAATGCCTCCGTTTCTGTGTCTCTGTTCCCTAGGTTAAACTCAGCTGTCTCCCTAGAGAAGAGGAATCTACAAGTAAAAGACACAGAGTGGCAAGGGGATTATTCTGGGCCAGGTTCTCTGGTACAGTCAAGCCACTGACTTGCTTCATCAGCTCACTTTGCCTCACTTTGCTTTAGACCATCGATGTGTGGACTTTGGGAAATATTTGATGTGATTTTTGAATGTATATAGAGGAAACTACAATCAATCAATCATTATAGCATATCGATATTCATTAAATGCAAACAGTCTACTTTATTTGTATTGTCCCCAAACTAGAAACACCCAAATGTCCTTTACTGGTAAATGGTATAGCAATACTATGAAACACCATTCATCAATGAAAAACATCATATTATTGATACACAGAACAACTTGAATGGATTAAAAAACATTATGCTGAGTGACTAAACCAACGTTCAAATGCAACATATGCTATGATTCCATTTATATAATATTTATAAAACTATAGACATCAGAAGAAGATTAGTAGTTACCAATGGTTAGGAATAATGGGAGATGGTAAAGTGGGTACAATTTTAAAGAGATAACACTAAAGGTATATTTGAAGTGATAAAAATGTTGTTATGGTTTTTGCAATACTCTGCATATATGATAAAATAACATACTATACTCAAACATTGTATTGATGACACTTTCTTGGTTTTAATATTGTAAGAAAGTTCTGTAAGATATCATCACTGGGTGTGCCCGGCTATCGAAACATATAGCGTCTGGGGTCTTAAAGGCTTGAAGATAAATAAGTGACCATCTAGCTCAGAAGCAACAAAGCCAACATGGAAGAAGCACACCAGCCTGTGTGATCATGAGGTCTTGAAGGGATCAGGTATAAGGCATCATCAGAACAAAAAATCATATCATTGTGAATGAGGTGGGGAGAGCGGAGTGGAGACCGAAAGCCCATCAGTAGGCAATTGGACATCCCCTTACGTAAGGGTCATGGGGAGAAGACGAGCCAGTCAGGGTGCATTGTAGCAATGATGAAACATACAACTTTCCTCTAGTTCCTAAATGCTTCTCCTCCAACCCACCCCCACTATCATGATCCCATTTCTACCTTACAAATCTGGCTAGACCAGAGGATGTACACTGGTACAGATAGGAAGCAGAAACACAGGGAATCCAGGGCAAATGATCCCTTCAGGACCAGTGGTGAGAGTCGTGATACTGGGAAGGTGGAGAGTGGTGAAACTGAGAAGGTGGAGGCAGGGTGGGGTGGAAAGGGGAACCGATTACAAGGATCTACATAAAACCTCCTCCCTGGGGGACAGACAACCGAAAAGTGGGTGAAGGGAGACATCGGACAGTGCTAGATATGACAAAATAATTTATAAATTATCAAGGGTTCATGAGGGAGAGGGGAGTGGGGAGGGAGGGGAAAAGTGAGAAGCTAATGCCAGGGGCTTAAGTGGAGACCAAATGTTTTGAGAATGATGAGGGTAATGAATGTACAGATGTGCTTTACACAGTGGATGGATATATGGCTTGTGATAAGAGTTGTATGAGCCCCTAATAAAATCATTTTTTTAAAAAGATATCATCACTGGGATGCATCAAGTGACAAGTACATGGAACCTCTCTATTATAACAACTTTCTGTAAATCTATAATTATTTTGAAGTAAAATATTTTTAATTAATAATTAAGGTTGAAGATGGACATTGGGCCTCGGCTCAAGTACTCCCTCAACACTTCATTCTAATAATCCAGCATTCTGTGATGCTCACCTTCCCAACACAATCCACTAAAGACAAAATGGGTGCATAAGCAAAAGAGGTGAAGAAAGCTGATGGTGCCCGGCTATTAAAAAAAAAAATAGCATCTGGAGTCTTAAAGGCTTGAAGATAAACAAGCGGCCATCTAGCCGAGAAGGACAAAGCCCACATGGAAGAACCACACCAGCCTGTGTGGTCATGAGGTGTCAATGGGATCAGGTATCAGGCATATAAGACCCAGAACAAAATCATACTCAATGTGAATGTGGCATGGAGTGGAGACCCAATGCCCATCTGTAGATATTTGGATATCCCCTCACAGAAGGGTCACAGGGAAGAGATGAGCCAGTCAGGGTGCAGTATAGCACTGATGAAACACACAACTTTCCTCTAGTTCTCTGGTGCTTCCTTCTCCCCCACTATCATGACCTCAATTCTCAGGACAAAATCATACTCAATGTGAATGGGGAGTGGGGTGGCATGCTGTGGAGACCCAATGCCCATCTGTAGACATTTGGATATCCCCTCACAGAAGGGTCACAAGGAAGAGATGAGCCAGTCAGGGTGCAGTATAGCACTGATGAAACACACAACTTTCCTCTAGTTCTCTGGTGCTTCCTTCTCCCCCACTATCATGACCTCAATTCTACCTTACAAATCAGATTAGACCAGAACATATACACTGCTACAGATAAGAACCTGCAACACAGGGAATCCAGAATAGATAAATGCCTCAGGACCAACAATGAGAATAGAGATACCAGGAGGATAAGGGGAAGGTCGGGGGAGATGGGGGAATCCATCACAAGCATCAACATATAACCCCCTCTCAGGAGGAACAACAACAGAAAAGTGGGTGAAGGGCCACAGAGGATGATGTAAGATATGAAAATAATTATAACTTATCAAAGATTAAAGAGCGAGGCTGGGTGGAGAAGGGAGTGGAAAATGAGTTGATATAAAGGGCTCAAGTAGAAAGAAAATGCTTTTAAAATGATGATGGCAGCATATGTACAAATGTGCATGACACAATGGATGATTGTATGGATTGTGATAAGAGATGTAAGAGTCCCCAATAAAAGTATTTCATTAAAAAAATTATAAAGACCAAATGCAAAGAACTAAAATGGTGCCACCTACATGTAACAACAAATAGACCGTATGTAAGGGGACTATAAAGAAGTTTGTGGAAAAATGAAATGTAAAAAATGGAAAATTTCCAATAAACTTTTGGAAGCTCTCTCTTATATGGGCCAAGAGCTAGTTTATGAGACATTAGACTAAAACTAGGAAGAAGGGTCAAGCAATCTCCTTCTAGATAATAGACAATAAAATGAAAACGCTATAGACTCTCCAATAAAATACAGGAAGATGAGTTCTATCACAGGTTCCTAAACTTATTTGGCCTATCACCCCCTTTTCAGAAAAAAAAAATCACTTAGCATTCAGCTTGCCAATTCAAACCTTCTGTGCTGTCATGCAAAATCCGGTATTGAACATCGGCCATCTGCTTTTGCTGCCCCTGGGACACTTGCGCACCCCCGCAGGGAGGAGTAGCACCCAGTGTGTGAGAGACTGCCCTAGGTTGACAGACACTCAGCTATCCAGTGGCTGCAAGCACGGACTCAAGCAGACCAACCATGGGGAGGATGACAAGATCAGAGGGGCTTCATTCGGTGGCACATAACATGACCAGGAATCAGAGCCAACTGCAAGGGAACTAACAA
Source organism: Echinops telfairi (assembly GCF_000313985.2). Classification (NCBI taxonomy): domain Eukaryota; kingdom Metazoa; phylum Chordata; class Mammalia; order Afrosoricida; family Tenrecidae; genus Echinops; species Echinops telfairi. The sequence goes on from NW_022111365.1 coordinate 10,100,638, forward strand.
TAACAATGCCAAGTTTAGGGTCAGAATATAGCACACCCTAAAGACTTACGGCATTTGGAAGAAAGAGCATCTTAAGCTATGATCACAGAACTAATCTAAAATTACATGCCATCAATCATATTCTGGCAGATTTCTGAGAAACATGCTAGAATCATAAAAATAAGCTACCCTGTTTCTCTTTGTACAAGGATTCTGTAGGTGGCTAGAGCACAGGTAGAGTGGGTCATGTTGCTGAATTCTTTCTTCCTGGCCTTCGTCTTTCACACCAGCATGATGGTGTAGGACAGCACAGCTATGGAAGCAACACAGCTGGATGGAACTCAAGGGAAAACAGGAGCGACTGGGTGCAGATGACAGAGGTAGAGGCCTAGAAATGGATTGGGTAAAGGTAGAGCTGAGAGGATTTAAGGTGTAACAGGGTAAGACAGACCAAGAGTAACATGGAGAATGGGGTTGGGAACTGAAGTCAGTATGACCCAGACAAAACTGATTGCAGGTTAATGGGCTCTGCTATTCATGGCAAGTTGACCCCTGTGAAATGCTTGTAAATGTAGATGACACAACCTTGTTTGCTGAAGCGAGGAGTTGAAACATTTGATGATGAAAATTAAAGACTGCAGCATTCAGTATGGATTTCAATTAAAGTTAAAGAGGGGGGAAGGGGAGCAGCAAGATCCCCAGGGAATGATGAGGGTGGACATTGGGGACAGGGCGTGGTGCCCCAACAGACTGGACTGGAAAACACTCTTAAAGGCCAGCGATCCTTGAACT
>NW_022111365.1:10103147-10139538 GCF_000313985.2 Echinops telfairi
TTTTGTTTGGATCCACAATTGATGTTCTTGGAAGCAGCAATTAAGAAAGCAAATGATGTGCTGCACTGGGTAAATGTGCTGCACAAGACGAAGTGTTGAAGAGCAAGGATGTACTTTGAGATTAAGGGGCACCTGTAAAGTGGGACAAAGAATAAGGAAGATCACAGAAGAATCGATGCATTTGTAAAAAGCTGTTTGAGAAGATTGAAAGCATCATGAACTACTAGAAGAACAATCCATGTCTTGGAAGAAGTACAGCTGGGATGCTCACTGGAACTAAGAATGGTGAGATTTCACCTCTCATGCTTGGACACGTTATCAGGAAAGTCCCCTATCTGGAAAAGAACAGTCCGCTTGATGAAACGGAGGCTCAGCTGAAAAAGAGGAAGACCCTTGACTGTTTCATTGACACAGTGGCTGCAATTGTGAGCACGGCACAGGGCTGGGCTGTGTTTCCTTCTGTTTTACATAGGGTGGACTCCGAACTGACTCGATGACACACTCAGCTGTAGAGTTTGGGCCCCCATATAATTTAGTTCTAATCATTACATTTCAAGAATTACAAACTCCTAGCTACAAACAAGTCTCTGTGCAGTGCAATCAATGAAAACATTTGATTGTTAACTAAAAGGTTGGTGGTTCAAGAACATTGAAGGTGCCTGAAAGAAAGACCTGTGTCCTACTTCTGAAAAATCAGCTACTACAAATCCTAAGGAATGCAGCTCTACTGGCAAAAGTGGATGCCACGAGCTGATGGCAGCTGTTTGAATTATAAGCAGGTCCACAGGAGAAGCACTGTCACTTCCAGCAGCTTTTTCTAGAACTGGGAACCGTAGACTCCATAGCACAGTGTTTCAGATCTTGTGTACGAGTGGGAATTTAGAAGGATGTTCTCCAGCTCACTGTTCAAAGTTTGCTGCAACCTCCAGATATTGAGAGAGAGAAAGCCAGACATACATTCAGGTCGAGCATTTCTGTGAAGTTTCTAAACTCTGAGGTTTCTAAGCTCCATGTAAACTGAGATAATTGAGAAACAATAAAAATGGGTCAGATCATGCAAGCTCCCCAAAGAGACATTTATTCAAAAATAAGTTAAAAAAAATTAGCCCCCTTCTTTTCTGGAGAACCAATAGGGAGAATTATATTCTTTAGGACTGTTTGGCATATTTTGTAAGAAAATAATTGCCTTTTTTGGCTTACTATTATTTAGAAAAGGAAATTTTTATTACTCAGTACAAAGAGAAAGTATGTCTTAGAAACAATTTTTTAAAAAGTTTGTTTCTATTTATCTTTCACGGGATAATGATTTAACTCAACACGATCATTTTATTTTTCTTAGTTTCAGGATTATTAGAGTAACTAAATCATTCCAAGTACTTGACCACATCTGTTGTTTTCTGCTTTAAGGGGTTTCTGGGAAAATTAAAAAGGACTATTGTAACTTTGTGTTTAATGTTGAAGTTGTCTTCAACTTCTTTCAGGGACCCTGCTGGTGTAGCGGTTACAAGCTGGCCTGCGGTCTCTGAAACCCACAGGGGCAGTTCTGCCCTGTCCTTTCAGTCAGCATTGACTCGGTGACAGTGATTCTGACCCTCTTTGGAAGGCTATCGGTAGCTTGAAGGGCAATCTTTACAGCCAACGCACCTCAAGTTATTGGAGACTTAAATGTGATTGTTATGATGGTTTAAGGTTTCCGGACCTTTCTGACTAAAATAGACTAGAAATAAGAGCCTAGTGATCTACTGAAAAAAAAAAAGCCAATTAAAAAAACTGTGAATCACAATGATCCAGTCCCACAATACACAACGTTGCCATGATGGAAGCTAACTCAACAGCTGATAGCAGAAACGTGTATGTTTTCTCACATGGTCATCTTTTACTAGGGATTTTCTGCAGCATTATGCAATGTTTAAATGACCCCAGATGCTTTCTCATTCTGTATTTTCCAAGAGTTTCCCTGCTTGGAGCTAGGCTCAGATTGTGCCAAACACGATCTGACAGATCATGTGCCCACAACTGTAAAAATAAATAGAATGGAAAGTCAGCACAGATCGGTACTTAGGTTAGTGCCTACAGTTATCCAAAGGATTGAGGGACAAGTGATTGCCAAATATGTAACTCCTCTAAAAGCCAGAGAGTCATCATCTTATCGCCGGGCTAGTGGCCACAGCTATAATTCATCTCCTCTTGTGCACTCTTCCCTTTGCCCCTCCTCTCTCTGCCCCAGAAACTTACCCTATCCTGAGATCTGAGGTGGAAAAGTCAGATGTTTTCCAGTGCCGATTAAAGATTCCATTCTTTGGGAAAAGAACTAAGACTATGAGCTCAGTAGAGTAGGAATGGGTGAGTGCTGCCTACATTCATGGGGATTGCCACATGGATGCTGAGTGCTGTTACATAAACATTTCTAAGAGGGTGATATAACTTCTATCACCATCTAAAAAAATTTGTTAGAGACATGGGGTCAGTGAAACAACCTGTCTCAACTGATAATGCAATTCTCCAGGGAGAGAGACAGAGGCAACGAGGGCTACAATACCTGCTATCTCTGGGGGTGATTCCTATTTGGGGCAGGTGGTTGGTGAACACATTAGCATTCGCCCTATTTCAATAGCAGCACCACACTGTGCTTCTTTAGGAGAAGCACCTCCCTCCAGTTTGGTCTTCCTTGTTAGGTGGGCCTGACTCCACCTTCACAAGTTAGATGCACACACTACCTGGAACTGATCAATAAGAGGGTGTTTCGTTTTGGGGCCGGCACATCACCTCACTTGAAACAAATGACAATGAAGCGTGGGGTTGTTCCTAAGTCTCCTGGGACAGAACATTTCTTATTCCCTGTGTGCTGGAATTCCTGTGAGGATCTCTATGCTTGGAGCTGCTGGAGGATTTGATGCCATCATGTCATTAGTGCCTTCTAAGAACAAAGCCAGTCGGGAAAATCTTCGAGAAGAGATGGAGAACACTGCTTCCTGCAGACCTGCTTGAGTCTAACTTCCAGTTGGGGCTTTGCATGTTATGTTCGGCAGTGAGTCCTTTTTCCTGCTTTGCTTCGGGTAATTTAAAGTGCCTTTATTCTACTTGCAAATATAGAATAACCAATCTGAGAACACAGGATATACACAATTTGACAACGGGAATCTTTCCATTCCAGCTGGTAAGCTTCCTCCTAGTAACAGCCCCCCAGGAACCCACTGCTGTCCAGACCTCTAGGACCACCCCCTCGGTACTCCGGACTCCTTCACACTGATCAATTCAGGGTCAAGATCAGGCAAAGTGGGAAGCCTCTCTACCATCCCCTCTGATGAGTCATCTCAAAGTCACTAATAACTTTCATATTTCAAAGATCAATGGTCATTTCTCAGTCCTTACCTTGGCTTTCCCATAGTGTTTCAGCAACACAGCTGAAAAACTACATAGTTTCCATAGCATCTCTCCTACCTGTAGTTTTCACTTGTCTTTATACTCATTCCCAAGACCTGCTGCCTGTTCTCCTTGCCGGTGACTTCTAGATGTTGGCACATCCCAAGGAACAGTCCTTGGGCCGCTTTCCCATGGTCACACATCCTCTGAGTGGTTTATTCAGTCTCATGGCTTTGGCTAATATTCCAAAAGTATACCTCACTTAGGCCTCTCACTGGGACTCCATCTCCACTGGAGGTCTGATCCCAAAGCCAAATTCACCAGCAATTAGAACAGTGGGTTTTTAAAAATTATCTTGTTTATTTGCTCTGATAAGCTGCAAACATCACATATGCGAGGGCTTCAAAATATTGGTGGAAATTTTCTATTATCAATTACGTTTCCCACAGCTTTTAAACCCCCCTGTATAATCACATATAAGATATAAATAGATAATTCTGGATAAAGTGTGGCACCTAGTCCAGACTCATGTTTTTAATATTATCCTTAGAGACACTCTTCCTGCCATCCATGTACATACATACTCCTGTGAGAGCCACCGCCACCTCCCCACGACTTTTTTCATATAGTCTCATTTCTAACTTAAATTTAAGCACCTACTAATACTGAGTTGGCCCTTCAGAGAATTAGGTACTTATAATGCATCAGCAATTATTCCCTATTTCAAAGATTCATAAATTAGAATTTGACCAGCACATCATTGCTTAGTTTCGTTTCAGAACTCTTGGCATACAAAGGGAATACACAGAAAAGTTATGTACGCCTATTCCTGACTCCCTTCCTGGTAACCAGCCTCCACTACCACAAGCCAAGAACTGCATCCTTCCATTTTTTGTGTGAGCAAGCCACAGAGCACATAGGACATCAAACCTGTTTTTACAGGCTTAATTGCCATGAAGGACTTTAAGAATATGATGAAGGATGTATTGGGACAGCAGAAAGGAAATTAAGAAACAGGGCCCAAACAGATGATTTTGCATAAGTTGTTTAGAATACCATCAGATAAGTGAAATATCAGAACAAAGCCAAACCATGACCAGAAAGCATGACTGATGCATCCCTGACTCATTACCTTAGATCGAGAGAGTCCTCTGTGATGTTCTTCCCCTTCAAACCGTGTTGGAAAGAGCAGAAGCTTAAAAAAAATTGAAAGGATAATTTTGTCAGCAGAATCCAGATATTCTCAGAACCAGTGGAGTCACTTGCAGAATCAGCAAAGTAGACGAGATCCATCATTGCCCTACATATCTCAGCCTACTAGATCATTTTTACCTGTCTTGGCTGTACCTTGTAGGATCCTTCTCAGTAAGTTCAAGTACCACAAACTCTGGTCTTATTTATGATAATGATAATAGTTAAACAATAATGACCAAGACACATCGTTCTTTGGTGTCTCTTCAGTGGTAAGTATTTGATACTGCAGTTGACCATTTCAACAGCTCTACTGCATATTCTAGCATGTCCATCTGGAGAAAAAAATGCTATTATAATGTAATGCTCCTGAAAGGGTGGGTACAGTTAAGGAATTTTGCTAGGCAGTATTTATTGTCTACTCAAGAGAGCCACAAGATCTCTAGACAAGCTTTGGCAAATGTTTAACATACATAAATCATGGGAGGAAATTAATCTAAAGTTGAGCACTGAAAGCCTGTATTTTAGATTTGGTTTAACAGGGGTCTTGGAGACAATTTCCAGAGGGATCTAAAGGGATACGACCCTGTGGTCCATTCACGTTTGGGAGCATGTCTTTCTTTCTGTCCGTTTTAGATTTTTTTACACAAAACCCATAACAGCAACAATAATGAGGAAAATTATGATGACTGACTTTTAAAAACATACACACTGGCTTAATTTTCTTAGACCAATTAATCTATTGTTAAACTGAAATAGATTTCTTTCTTGAAGGAAATTGGATATTTTGTACACAAGTGGGAAATTTTGTTTGGAATTCTTTCTAGGAAAATATGTTATTGGAATAACTAAATATTTTAAGGAGTAGAGGTTGAAAATGTTGAAATAAAAATAAAGTTATTTGAGCTGTTTTGTTTCTTTGTTTTTGGGTATATGAAATCAGGGACTTTGAGCCTATAGGGAAAGAAACTATAACAAGGGTTTTGGGAGAAGGGCGATATGTAGGGGTGGGAGAAATATGAGGGAGATGATTCAAGAAGTTCAGGAAAGAAAAGTTTGGAGACTGATTATGGAAGCAATTGTACAATTATGCTTGACATGGTTACATACACCACGGAATGATATGACATATGTATTAATTCCCAAGTTATAGCAAATAATAATTAAAAAAGCATAGATCCAGGAATGGGTTTTGGGCTACCATTAAATCCTAGCTCCAACTTAAGAACAATTAGTTTTTACATCACAGCCCTGCTTGATGCTCACCTTCAGGAAATGATCACTGAAGATAAAGGTACTATAGCAAAGTGAATTAAAGAAATCAGATGGTGCCCTGCTATTAATTGTACTTATTAAAGAAATCAGATGGTGCCCTGCTATTAATTGTATTAACTGGAATAGTGGCTGGGGTCTTAAAGGCTTGTATTCAAACCAGGAATCCAAGCAAGGAATCAACTAAGTCCACACAGAAGAAGCATACCAGCTTGTGTGATCCAAAGATGACAATTACAAAATATGAATAGTGTGAGGAGAAACACATCAGAGCTAAAATTATGAACACCCAATTTGTTGAGGACTATGGGGGACAGTGGGAGCCCCAAACCCATCTGCAGAGTATCTATCCAGAAGGAGCTACTGGCAGATCCCCTCTAGCCACAGGCAAGAGTCATGAACAGCCTTACTATCAGGCCAAGGCCACTGTCATCTTGATTATGCTGGATCCAACTTGATACTTGACCGGTTGACCTCCCTATAGACACGGCCTGAATTTGTTCTGGGTGTAAGTATCTCTTAGTTATTCCATGACAGAAATTTCTTCCCTGGCTTTTTGAATGTTGATGGTGGTCTTTTCTTCTTAAGCATCATTTGCATTTTTGTCTTTGTACTATTATGATTTTATCCTTACCATCTTAGTGTGGTTTTGCTTTTATTGTTTTCTGTTGAGTCTCCCAGCTGTGAAGTACAGGAGGAGTGAATACATAATGATAATAACTGACACAAGGGGATATATGAAATACAAGGGTAGGTGATAAGAAGGGAAAGGGATTTGGGTCTTAAATAATGAAGGTTGGAGGGAGGGAGCACAAGAACGGATTGTGATTGCGGAACTCTTTAAAGGTGATGTACTGGAGGAGATGTACCACATCTAAAATTGATTGTACAATTCTCCTTGATTTGACTGAATGATTGAACTATTGATATGTAAACTACATGCTATAAAACTGTTGAAAAAAATTAAAAATAAAGCTATTTGGAAAATAATAAAAGAAAGTGAAACAATTCTGGAGGGTCCATTAAACAGCCAGTTTATTAAATATGTTATACTCTGCACTTAACAACAAGGTTAAGCTTCTTACACCAGATCACTATGTGAAATTTGGCATCATGAAAGAATGGAAGTTGACGATATCAGATTCCTGCATGGAAGATGACCACCACATTACGTAATCACCAAATTGCGTCATTACATAATTTGCAAACTTCTGAGAACCATGGCCCAGATAAATTGTTATATAACCTGTACCTTTCCAGTCAGTGTTACTATTGTCTTGCACCTGCACATTGTTTGTGCATCAAGTAGTTGGATAGTAGATTTATTTTACTCTAGTTGCGCATGAGAATTGTCAGATGAGGACTAGGGGTGTGTGTGCATCTTTCTCTCCCCCATCACTTAGAATGGAGTTTCTGTGCCTTTTCTCAGTACTTTGTTCCATGATCCAGCCGTTCTCTTCTGTCTAGTTCTTAACCTAAGTACTACTTCCTTCAGATTGAGATACTTTTTCATGAGAACAGAGATGTGCAGTCTATTCCTTTGTTCTCAGTTCATGATGTTTCTGCAAAAAGGAACCATGTTGCACAGTCTTACCTTTTGAAGGCCTTACTCCGGTCACTATTGTGGAAGACAAGAAACTTGGAATATCCGTTTTGGAAGAAGATTTCCAGGGAGATATCCTATAAAGAAAAACTCCTTTTATTATTCCTGATGTCTCTTTGAAGGCACTCTTTTCAATTTAGAGAATGAAGGTGTCTTTAAATGACATAGCAGCTAGGAATTGGTATTGTGTTTCTGAATCAGGAAGCCCTTCCTGGTTAATTCTTTGGATCTCCCAGAGGAGTATGAAGTCCGTAGTGACAGGGACGATTGATTATCTCAGCAGGAAGTGATGGGGAAAGGGGATCCAGCACCTGACAGCAGCTCTAGTTCCTTTGACTTCAGACCAGAGCAGGAGGATCACTTCTCACCAAAGCAAGTGAGGAGTAGACAATGGGACTCTCATGGAATGAGTTGTAGCTCTCAGAAAAAGACAGATGGAAATTCAAATTCCTGTACCAGTGAGCATGATCCTTGTTATTTTGTTATGATAATGAGGCCACACAGAGTACCACCATACTCTAAATCTAATTCTTTCTGAGGAGTCTTCTATTTAAAAAAAACAAACAGGAAAATAGGAGGAACACATATAGTGACAGAGAATGAGTCTGTAAAACCTAAAGAATTGACAAGTCCTTCAAAGCTAAAACAGGGCCCCTGAAGTGCCGTGGGTGACAAATTGGACTCCTAACATAAAGGTCAGCTGTTCCAAAGCACTAGCCACTCTGAGGGTGAAAGGGGAGGCTTCCCACTCCCATAAATGGTATGATTTTCTACACACACGAAGAGTAATTTTTTTAAAAAAATGATGTATTCATGAAAAATGAGATCCTGGTTAACCAACAGTTCAGCACTTGGCTGCTAATCCAAAGGTTGGTAGTTCAAACCCACACAGCATGGGCTCTGCAAGAGAAAGTTATAGTCTTGGAAACACACAGGGCAGTTCTACTTTGTCCTATAGGGTCCCTCTGAATTGGAATTGAAAGAGATAAAGTAAAACCATCTTTTAGAGTTAATATCCCAAATTTGGACTCCCAAAGCTCTGGTGGCACAGAAGTTCTGGTGGCACAGTGTCTAATGCTCCACTGATGACTGGAAGGTGAGTGTTTGGACCCACATGCTTCCCCGTGAGGAAAAGAAGCGTCAGTCGCACACATGGAAACCTTATGGGAAATCTTGTCGTATGGGTTCACTATGAGCCAGAATCAACTCAACAAGACGTCTCCTGGCTTTGAGGAGCTACATCTCTCTCCTTTAAAACCACCTTCCTGTGAATTTTTCTTACAGTAGTACTAGATGACCCAAGTCAAACCAAACTCACTGCCATCGAGTCAATTCTGATTATAGTGATCTGTGGGTTTCCAAGACTGTAACTTTATGGGAATAGCAAGCCCAGTCTTTCTCCCACTGAGTTGTTGGAGGTTTGGAACTCCCAACCATGTGGATCACAGCCTGACAGGTAACCCCTACACCATCAGGCTCCTAGCACGATGAGCAGTGAGAAAATACCCAACAGCACCGTCAGAGACCTTCACTTTCTAATAGAGAACTTAGACTCCTGTATTGGAGGGCTACCTTTTCAGAAACATAAGGGAACTAGTAGGTTGGATGCTAACTTCCTAAACCAGGAAGATTCCTGTGTTTAGCTATAGATTAGAAACACACGAGATATTTGGCTGAGTCTATTTTAATGAGCCATTTTGAGCAAAATGCTGCATAAGGTATTCTCAAGTTCCTTTCAAGTTGTGGCAATCCCACACGTGCAGAGTAGAAGGGTCTTATAGGGAGTTTTCTTGGCTGTAATCTTGATGGAAACAGATCCCCAGGCCTTTCTCTTGCAGAGCCGCTTCTGGATGGGCTTGAACCACCAACCTTTCTGGTAGCAGCCAAATGCTTAAATATTGGGTTACCAGGATTCCTTGCTTCAGTAATATATCAACATTAAAAAAAGAGAAAATTACAAGGTTTTATTTCCTTTTATTTTTTCTTTCCCTTTTGTCTTCCTTCCTCTGTCCCCCTGTTCAATCCATTTCTAAGCTAGGTAAACAAGAGACTTGTAATAAGGAACAGAGTGACTTGAAATACAGAATAAAGGCTAAACAACATATTTGTAATATGGGAAAAAGTTCAGGAGGAGACAGGGTCAGGAGGAACCATTCTCAGGGGAGGGTGTATGGAAGTTGGGAGGAGACCTGGGCATAGAGGAGCTGGCACAGTGAGATCAAAAGTGGAGCAGACTTCAGGGGTGTCTGTCTTTATATCATTGACCATTTCCCCAGCAAACGTTCTACACCAACATACAGACATGGCTACTCTATCTAGTACCCATGTTCTTCCCTTTCTCTGACTGGCTGGTAGATTTTTTTAAAATGCCTTGCTCATTAGGACTCATTAAGTTCCCCAAGAAGAGGGAAGATATTTGTAATGGTCTTGCAAAATTCCTGTCCTTTGTGGTGTACATCAAGTTAAAAATAAAACACAAACAAAACCCAGAGATACAATGTGCAAAACGGAAGGTGAATGTGGACTCTGTGGATGACACAATTCACCCTGAAAAAAATCTCGAGTTCCTTTTGTAGGGAGAATCCCAGACTGCTCACAGAACCCTCCTCCCCCATATCCTGTCCTCTTTTGGTGAACATACAACCACACATTTCTGGTCTGGAGTGACGGTAGGACTAAGCAACCATCTAGAAACAAACACCATTTACTTTAGAAGAAGAAGTGCACTCATTGATATCTACTTTACCTGTAAAGTAGACAAAAATAAAAATTAATTTTGGGTACTTTATGTCTCTAAGTGTGCTAAGTGCTAGATATAGTTGTAGGGGGGAAAGTCATGCTTTTCTGTTTGTTGACAGGGAAATTAAGTTGGAATGAGTTCCATGAGTGTCAGGTGGCAGAACCTTGCTTGGGTCCATAAGGTGAGAGCCCTCAGTCCAGGCTCATTCTGACTGTTCAGAACCATCAGGGCAGAAGGTTCCCACGCGGTGGGTGCTCTGCTTTTCTTGCAAATAATCACACACGTGAGAACCAACTACTTTGTGGACAATTGCAGGGAGTAGAGATGGAGAGGGCTCATCAGATGGCCAGACAGCAGAATACCTGGTGGGTCAATATCTACAAGACAGCAGAATTGCCCTGAACTAGCTTCAAAGAAGCTGTTTCAGACAATAAAAACAATGATTTCTGCATGAGGACGTTTTGTTGAATTTATGTGCTGTGCACCCATAAGGGGAGTGACAAATATAAGATTCTTATAATCTCTCTTTATGGCCCAGCATTGCTCCCACTTGGTGTCTGCAGAGCCAACAGAGACCCTGCAGAGAGTGTGGGCTACATCTTGGGCCTGCTCCTGCCCCTCATACTCTATGACAGAGGCCCCGTATGATCTTTTGGGGGATAGAGAAGCAACAGTGAGTCTGCTGACATGAGGCTGCAGATGGCAAGATGTGCACTAAGAAATGAGATTTGGGTGTTTGGAGATAGATGAGAATAACGGGGAGAGAGGAAAGAAGGAATAGGGCGGGCCATGTGTCCCAAGGTGAGAGCAGAACTGGTGACAAGGTGGGCCAGGTCATTCCACATCAAGAAGGCTGGGACTCAAATATCAGTTGTTAGTTCCATGACGCAGTGCAGCTATTCTGCCCTGCTCTAAGTCTATATGACATGTTTGTGGCATCACAGGGTAAAACTGCACAAAGAATCAGAGTTCTGGGTCACTGAAGTCATGCTTCCATGGTCTGAATGGAGGCAGGTCCCTTACTACAGATATTGGGGCCTTGGTGGGACAAAGTTTTTGTATCATATGAACAAGTTGGGCTTCCGGCTATTTCAAAAGGCATACCTGCAGAAGAAAGCGTGTCTTGCGAATCTCCCTGATTTCTGCATAGCTGTAGCGCTGGCATGAGTAATGATTGCAGGACCTGTCTTTGCTGCACATGTTGAAAATGAATGGATCGCTGATGCTGAAAAGGAATCAAGACATGGAGTATATATCCAGACATCCACATGAAATGGAATTTGGTGAACCTCATCTCTGTTCCCTGTCAATGAGGCTGACAGCCTCTCTGCCCCCAGAAAACCCCTCTCTTCGCATCTGCTGGTGTCAGCTCTGGAATTTGGTTCAATGAGCATACAAACAACTATCTTGACTTCAAAATGTGGCACGAGAGGGAAAAATGCTCTGGGAGGGAGGATTCAAGATGGTGGACTAGGCAGATATACTATACAGACCCTCTGCATCAAAGATGCAAAAAAAGCCCAAAACACCCCAAATAAACAGATATGGTGGCAATCCTAGAACCCAGATATTAATGGAGAGGATAAAGAAGTAGATCACATATTGATGAGGAGGAAAGATTAAACAAAAATGTTAAATTGAGGGGTAAACTGCCAACTAGCACAGCATGACCATTTTGAGTAATTACAAGAAGTGTTTTCATTGGAGCAAGAACCAGATAACCAGCTCCATTTGCCCTGGGCACTGGGGGTGGGGGTGGGGGTGGGGAGCAGCACTCCCGCATTGGTGATCAGCGACTAGAGAGGTGGACTTCCTCCCTTATCTCCCAGTGACCAGGTGTGTGCTGCACCCCAACCTCACCTCCTCACTCCACCCCCGTCTCTTCCCCAGTGAGTGGTCACCTCCATCCCGACTGCCAGTACCTTTTCCTTTATCTTTATTCTTAGTTCTAGTCCTGACTCTCTCCTTTCCTTTCCCCCCACTACTTGTCCATTGCCATTTTCTATTATTTATTTATTTGGATCCCATGCAGCAGCATCCTACTAACAGCACCCATATGAACAGTAGCATCCAGTCAGATCCTTTTGGATTTCCCACTAACGTTGTGTTTGGCAAGTGTGTTAGACAAGGTTCTCTAGAGAAACAAAACCAGGACACTTATGATTTTATATATGTTTACAAACATAGGTATATATACAACATAAGAAATAAACAGCTAATTAGTCTATAGAGCAGTACAAATGGCTTAGTGCAACACACTTCTGTGAGATAGCTAATATACTGGCAGTCCTTCAAGTCTTGAGGGCTGCTGGGTGCAAATCAATGAAGCAGATAGCTGAGTCCTCTGTAGAACAATTCCGACAATCCTGCTACAGGCAGCATGCAGCAAGGCAGGTCACCAACACTCAAGCCAGATGACAGGGTCCCAGAGTCCCCAGCTCAAGTGATGTGTACTCCATTAGCATGGTGAAGCAGGTCTTGAAGGAACCTCAAACTACAGCGACACAATCCATGGGTTGTGTGTCCCACAGGTAGTATAGCTTGCAAGTTGAGGCAGAGTACCAGCTAAGGCAGCCGCACACGGTCTGATCATCACAGAGTAAGAGACAAGAAAGGCAAGGCTCACGAGTCATTTATCTCCCCTTCCTTCAGTTAATCCCAACTGTGTTCATTGGCCAGGTGGGCACAATAAACCTACCTATTACAGCAGGTAACATATGTGTCATCTTTTTAAAATTTTATTTTATTTCTCAGAATTTTTAAAGTAAAGGAAATAGAATAAAATAAAATGGGAAGAGGAAGGAAGAACTGAGAAGAAAAATCAATAATTTCACATTCACTAATACCCTCCCCATTCAATTATATGTGTTCCTATGGGATGAGCACCACATTCTCACTGAATCCATGTTTGGCAGCTATGGCCAATATTGTACTGCATTTGTTTAGTTGTCTTCTCCTCTTTTTTTCCCTTTGAACTTTCTTCTCCTGTTATAGTATGCTCCCTTCCCATTTTCTATCTTTCTCCAGAAGTTGGGAGCTAGCAATTCCACCAAGCTATATCCACCATTTCTTGCCAGAAATCATGCCAGCAAAAAGGCAACAACTGACATATAAAACCCTGGAAAACACTTAGCAATCAAATTATGTATCTAGAAAAATTATCTACCAAATGTGATGGCAAAATTAGGAGATTTGCCAGTGAAATATAAATTAAGGGAATTGTAAAAACCAGACCAAACTTACAGGAAATATTACAGTGAGTTATTTACACTGAGTTCTTCAACAATGGTCTGATTTTTACTGCTATAAAGAGCTACACTCTCAGAAATTCACAGGGGGCAGTTCTACTCAGCCCTATAGGGTCACTATGAGTCAGCATCCACTTAATGGCAGGAAATTTGTTCTTTCTTGGAAGGGTCAAAAATAAGAGAAATCCCCCAATTATATTTGAAGGTGAATAGGAAGGTCACAAGTCTCCACAAAGAGCCCCGTGGTATCGGTAGCATGGAATCTGGGACTAGACCGGACATGCCAAGGGTGGTGTGAGACAGCATGGGAGAAAGTGGCAATGACCCTGATCTTCCAAAGAGACATGCTGCATGACTACAAGACCCTCACTCAACCTTAATGCCTAAAATCAGGAACCAGCCACACTGTAGGAGAAGTCAACAAGAATCAGGATACACCAGCCAGTCAGAAATCTTTCCCAGATATCAAAATGATGCCTAATGGGAAGGAGAGAAGAGGCAAAAAGAAGAATCACAAATGTTTCTAAATCTTTATTCCAAATGTGCTTGACACAGCAGATGGATGGATGGATTGTGATAAGAGTTGTATGAGCCTCCAATAAAATGATTTTAAAAAACAAACAAACAAAAACCACTCTCCAGTCCTGTGCCATCCTCACAATTGTTCTCATTTGCTCTTGTCTATTGACTGCTATTGTTTGAATCCACGATTGCAGCCACTGTGCCAATCCACCCTGTAGAAGGCGTTCCTTTTTTAACTTTACCAACCATGATGCCCCTCTCTTTATAACACGCCCAAAGTATATGAGACCAATTCTCACCATTCTTGCTTGTAAGCACATTCTGGCTGTACTTCTTCCAAGACAGATGTCTTTATTTTTTTGGCAGCCCATGGTACTGTGAATATTATTTGCCAGCACTATTACTCAAATACATTGATTCTTCTTTCAACTTCCTTATTCAATATCCAACTTTCATATGCACATTAGGTGAATGAAAATATCATGATGTGGATCAGGTGCCCCTTAGACCTAAAAGTAACATTCTTATTTCTACACCTGAAAGGGGTCTTTGCAGCAGATTTTCACAATAATGTGTCATTTGGTCTCTTGACAGCTGCTTCCATGAGAATCGATTATAGATCCCAGCAAGATGAAATCCTTAACATCTTCAATCTTTTCTCCATTTATCATGTTTTTACCTATAGATCCAGTTGTGAGGATTCTGGTTTTCTTTACATTGAGCTGTAATCCATACTGAAGACTACAATCCTTAATCTTCAACAAGAATTTCAAATTTAGTTACTGACAGTTGAATTTCTGAATATGAGTTATGTAATGAATTAAAATTATGTACATTATAGAAAAATCTGAAAATAAGCCCCTTTAATATTGGTAGGCCTTCTAAGCACCTCAACACTCAAGAAGCCCATGCATCCATCACAGATCAACAAGCTAATATTAGAGACAGCTTCTGCTCCATTTATCAGAGAATAGGTTGTGAGCTGGTGTTTCCCTTCCTTCCCATCTGGGCTTTGAATGCTGTCCTCCACAGGACAACCTACAGAGAATCCATGAGATTCTGTACTTTGCTTCTAGGTGAAGCAGAACAATTGGCATTTCATGGACCAGGAAGACTTCCCCACTTGGTGAGTCAGTGGGGGCTGGCATATCCTAACAGTCTTGAGAACGTAGATTTGTGCACTGAGCAGGATGTTCAAGGCCAGGCAAAAGTAAAGGTACTAAAATGGACTCACTTAGACTCCCTAGAAAACTGGATTGCAAGGATGTAGACTCACATCCATCACAGCATCTCCTGTTCTTTCCAGAGAACTCTCTGGCCCTCAGAAATATGTTGCTAAAGCTGTAGAATGGAACAAATAACAAACTGTGACTTTGGATTTGGTTGTTTCTGCTTGTATGATTTATTTGAAATCTGCTCATTATTATATTTTCCTGAGTCTAAGATAAACTTCCTATAAATTTCTCTGACTCACTCTGGACTGTGGTGGTATCTATTTTAAGCTTAGATCAAATAGCACATCAAGTAACAATATTGTTGGCAATAACATTAATGACTCCTCTATGAGACGGCCTATGATTACCTGAATCACAACACCATCCTTGTAACTTAGCTTACAGTTGATTAATTTTTCCTCTCAGCAGGCAAGGAGGAAGTTCCTTGAGGTACAGACTTCTGTTCATGGTGCTTTCTTGCTTATATCTTCCCTTGAGCTCTGTATATGCTTCCATTTAGTGCATGTTATTATTTGTATGTTATAAATTGGGAGCCACCACATTCCTGTCATTTTTCCCTGTGGTGACTGCTGTGTTGCTATGGTGTTGGAAACTATGCCATCAGTATTGCAAATTTCAGCAAGATCATCAAGGATCAGTATGACTTCCAGACTCAGATGGACTGAAAAAACCTGTGGTGATCGACTTCTAAAAATTAGCCAGTAAAAACTTTCTGGATCACAACAGAACATTACCGACATGTTTGCTTTGGACATGTCTTCAGGAGGAACCAATTTCTAGAGGAGGAAGTTAGGTTTGGTAGATGGCTTATGAGGGCAACGAGAAGGACTGTCACACTGGCTACAACAATGGACTTGAACATGCTAGTGAGCATACAGACGTTGTAGGACCAGGCAGTGTTTTGGTCCTGATGCTCATGAGGTCACTGTGAGCTGAAGTACGCTCAGATGGCAACTATTGATCTCTATAAATGACGAAACTTCAACCCAGAGAGAAGTAGCTTCCCCTAGGTCGTAAGATTATTGAAAGGGGAAACTTAGGATACAAATCCAGACTTTCTGACTTTAAAACACACTCTCCTTCAATGATAATACATCCCCTATCCCACCCCATGCCTCCTGAAGGGGAGCGGCTTGCTAGCAAGGATTCTATAACAGACATCATGGATAATGCTTTGGAAAATAAGGGGATTAAGAAGGAATGTTGTCATTTTTCCCTCAGTTTGTACTCCTGGAATAGTAAACCTGTGCCCATATAGTAGGGTTGAATATGCAGGGCAAGAATCTTTAGGAAGGCCTAAATCCTTAGAAAGGCTAGTTGTATATCCCATTATTTATTGATATAAGTCTAAACTTTGGTTTGTCTTATGTAGCATTTTTTTCACACAGATGTCTCTTTCACACAGCATTGCTTTTTTTGCCAACCAGGCATTCTGCATGCTCTCAGCAATCTGAACGCAGGACCCCAAGAGTGAAGGGTAGAAAAGGAAAGCTGATCTGCGTTTTCCTTTGGGGGAGCTGTTACCAAATTCCCTGGATGTGTACACAGTTCTTTTTCATGACAGCTATCATGATCTAAGTAAATTCGGGGGTGTCATAGTATAACACGTTAACTATAATATTGCCCGACATGGTCTAGGAGAGTAGAAGTAAATTTCAGAATTAAATGCTTGTTGATGCGCCTTATATCTGAAGTTAACCCATTACTACTAGAATTTATACTTAGAATAATTCACATGATCATAAACCCTTTATCTGACTCATCCCACATCTGACTAATCCCTTTGAATGAATGCAATCTAGCACAGTGCAGTACAAGGAAGACTTTCAATAAATATTTAATTGAATTAAATGTGGAAAATATACTTTAAGATTGAGTTGGAGAAAATAATATGATTAAAGTTCTCTCTTGCAAAGAGTGAGGAACTTTGGTGGCATAGTGATTAAGCATTGAGCTGCTACCTGCAAAATCCATAGTTCAAAACCACCAGCCAGACCATGGGAGAAAGATGAGGCTTTCTACTGCCATAAAGAGTTACAGTCTCAGAAAATCACAGGGCAGATCTACTCTGTCCTATAAGGTCCCTCTAGTTCACATAGACTCAATGACATGAAGTTTAAGTTCTGGCAAACAGGCAAATAGTTTGAGTCCCAACAAAGGAATCAAATGCCCTGTGACTTGGACTGCCACAACCTGCCCCCAGTTCATCAAGCAAAATCTAACCTATTCAAAAGCTTCTTGATTTCTCAGCAGTCACTGACGAAGTACTCAATTTTTTTTGAGTTGTATTTAGGAAACTTTTACAGTACACCAGAGAGCATCTTTCAAGGTCTAATACTTAACTGTGTTTAATTTAATGGCAGTCTTTTAGAGAAACATTTCAGGGTTGATTTTGCTTTATTTTTAGCATGTTTATTTATGTATCTGCTTTAGTCTCCATGGTCAAAATAAGATTTATTCCCCATTGATCTGGCACGATCTAAAAGCCTGTCTCCGAATACCACATCTCCACAAGAGCCAACAGTTTCTTAGGGTAGAAGACAAAACCCAGGAGAGAAAATACTGTCTGGTTAACAAATTAAAAAAATTTTTTTTAAAGGTATGTTGACTGAAATTACTTACACAATTCTCAAGTGATATTCCAGGGGAGCAATTTGTTCCACTAGACATGTATTCTTCCAGTCTAGAAAAGTACATTTTCAGACATAAGAAGTCCCCTTTGTCAGACAAATCATGGGAGTATGTGGATAAAAAGCATAGCCTGACAAACTGGCTTCTATAAAAGTGCAGATCTGCTCAGGGTGATCATGATTGGGTGGATCTTGTAAACAAGATTCTGTCTAACACTAATTCAGTATAAATCAGAGGTGAAGATTGAAGCAATGGAATATACAAGTGATTGCATGGGCATGGCATGCATATAGGTAGAGCTTTCATGATCAGAAAGGCAAGTCTGCAGACCCATTGCTTATATTGGTCAGTATTAATAAAACATGAACAATAAAATAGGGTGAGTGTTCCAAGTATTAATTATGCACCTCCTGCCTTGGAAGAAATACTGTGTATGCACAGCAATCTATGACTGTTTAGGATGAGTAACAGATAAAATTTAGCAGAAAGGAAAAGGTCCAGAATTCTAAAGCAAATCTAAGTTAAAAGAGGATGGACTGACATCCATATTCCCATATTCCTTCAACTCTTGCTTTCTGACATAAAACGGAAATAATATAACAAATGGGAGTCTAAATTCTAAGTTAGTAGCTCCTCTTGCAATGGTTTAAAACAGTGGTTCTCAAAATAGGACCAGAGTTGTACCTGCAGTATTGGTTGGGAACTTGCTAAAATGAGGATGGAGGGGCCCAATCTGTGTTTTAACGAGCTCTCCAGGGAAGTCGGACAGAAGCTACATGAGAGCCCGTGGGCTTGGAAGTCACCTTGTCATCATCTGAACTATGGATAACCAGAAGATGCATCATTCATAAAGAAATCTTTTTTCAGATGTGCTCAGGTACCACAACAGAGAGGACATGGACAGCTTGGCAAATGCATTTCTAGCAAATCTGAAAAAACGAGTTGGATTAAAATGGAAAGTACCTTAAAACACAATCCATTTGATTGACTCCAAATCCACAAGCTCTGGTAGAACCCAGGTAGACCAAATACGCTTGATCAGAAAGAAGAAACTTACACTGACCACTGGCATGGATATGGGTATAAAGGACTCCAAATTTGACCAAAATTTCACCCGGCCTTCAAGATCAGATCTTAACCCTATCTTCAAGTAGCCTTCCCTCATCATACAAGTCAGAGTCACCACTTGTTCCACTGGGAAAATCCGTTACAGACTCTTTTTTAAAAGGCCCTGTGATGCTGCCAAATGGAATGGTGTGCCCTGGAGTGGAAAGACAGTGCGCCTCTTGTCTTAGATAAAATGAGCTCTCAACAAGTTTTAATGAGTTAGTGGAGGCAATTAGATTCCATTATCTGAATGAGCTAATAAAAAGTAAATAAAGAAACCACGGTCCTTTGATGCATGCCCTGGCAGCAGAGAAACAGGTAGCTGCCATTCTAGACTCCGGCTTTGGGAACCATGGTCAAAGGTGCCCATGTCTTAAGGGTCTTCTGCTTTATCTCATTTCAAGGCCAAACCTAAGCTTGCTGTTAAGCACACGAGAAAAGGGCTGGGGTAGAAGTAGGGATTCAGGGAAAATGGTATAGAAGAAAAGGAGGACTCACTTGGACAAGCAGTGGTGGGTACAGTAGATATCGCCCATTGGAGATAGTGTGAAGTTATCACAGATGTAGAAGTGCTGGTGGCCAAAGAGAAGGACCCCTTCCGACACCAGATGTCCTTGCACAATCACCAGGGAGTACTTCAGTGATACCTAGGAGTAGAGAGTGCCAAAGTCAAGCCACACACTCATGACCTGTGCCTAGGCTGGAGAGCAGTGCCTGAATTATTTAAGTCTTCTAGTAAGAACTGTGGGAGAAAGATGGGTTTTCTACTCCTGTAAAACATTACAGTCTTGGAAACCCACAGAGGCAGTTTGTCACAATGAATTGGCATCATATTGGCCGTGAGTTTGTTTTTTCGGAGTAAGAATTGTAAGAGTTATAGTGCGGCTTTCCAAGAACACTGCAGCTCTTTGTAGCTTGTATGATTGCCACTGTTATACACACTATGTTGTATAATTAGCTAATCTATCTAACATCATTCTAGCCCACCAACGTGTGTGGGGTAGAATGCCTTATTTTGTATTAGGCACATCATCATTCTTCTCTCTTTAAACCTCTCCAAAACCATGCAAAATAGTCCACAGTCAACAGTGAGGAAAGTGGATAAGATACAAGGCACCCCCAGTTTCAGATGAAAGGGCTTGTCCATGGACCAGCTGGTAAGTGGCTGGGGTGGGACTAGAACCAGGTTTGCCTAGAATCACAAGTGCAAAACAGAAACAATGTTTGCACAAGGTCAAGGCTAGTCTGAGGAGTACGTAAATGGTGTGCACCACTCTGCCCAGATCCTTCCCTGAGGACTGACACACTCATTGTTGCAGCTGCTGACAATATTGGCAACTTTGCAGAATTACATCTGATGAAGTCCTATGATGACATTCCCTTCCTAGCTGCCCAGTATAATATGTCCAGCAACTGGTCAGTGTAGAATATGAAAGACTCTTGCCTCAGTTTAGGATAACTCTGGAAGATCATCCATAGTTCTGATGGAGTCAGCTGAATGTGGTTTAACTTCCCCAACTTCCCAATCCTATGCCCTTCACTCCTTCGTGTGGGCAGATGCTAGGTAAATACCCTTCCACACATCTCTGACTCAGACTGGCTTCTTGACATTGAAAATATCTTGACCAATGATGTTGGGCCAGGGTCCTGCATGGATGCTTGCTGAAAGAAACACTTATTCCATAAATTAGTTCTAGAAAATTAGAGAACTAAATGGATGGGTAAGATTCAAAAGTTAGACTACTGTCAGCATCTACTCTGGGAAATTCTGTGCTATTTCAGGTAAACAAACAAACAACAAAACCCACTTTTATATTTTTTAACAATCTACTTTTTAACAGCTGTAATCACCTGACACATATTAACTAATATGAACCTTATGATTGTTTTATGCTCTAATTTAGAGATTAGAAAGACAAGGTTTAGAGAGGAAAGCACCTCCCCAAAGATCAGTTGCCTAAAAAAGGCAGAAGCAGGGATTTTATCTAAGCTCCATACTTACTTTTGAACAATGATGAAGTCACAGAGGTGAAACTTGGAAAATAAGTCTTCAACACTACTTTGGGCACTTTCATATAAAATGGAATGAGTCAAAAATAAAGCCAAAGTCAGAAAGTGAAGATTTGCCAAGACTTTTGTTTCCAGATAAGCATTAGCTACTATGATCTGGGGCCGGCCAGGGTCAAGCTATTGCTCTTATCAAGTCCGGAGTTGTGGTGCTTGTAACCAAGTCTGCTGCAGAAGCTGGCTGCCCTTCTTCAACTCCCCCCGCCCCTCCCAAGAAGCGCTGGCCCTAGCACCATTTTGGGAAACCCAAAGTCCCACATGGACTCCTTTCCAATTTCCTTCACTCATCCTGAACATCATCAATTCAGGAATTAGTCATCCAGCACCCACTATGTCCATGTCCTGAGAGAGGCATCTTTGTGTCTTAATAGAACTGAAACTCCTTTGTGGGAAGATGGATAAGAGACATACATATCAATCAATACATAACTGCAAGTCATAATACATGCTGAGAAAGAAAACTCAGCTAATAAAAAGAGACTTGACACCTTTCTGTAAGTTTGTCATACTATGATGTATATTTCTATGATGGTAGAAGCTATGTCATAGATATGTCTAATACAGAGACACCCATGGTACACAGGTTTCAGCAGAGCTTCCAAACTTAGGTAAATTAGGAAAAAAGGATTATTGATCAACTTCCAAATGTTAGCCGGTGAAAACCTATGTATCAAAATAGAATATTTTCCAGTATAGTACTGGAATAGTAAGTAATCCCCTAGGTTGGTGGATTAAATTGCTCCTCCCCCTCCTCACATTCCAATATTATGTAATTATCTTCCATTTTGTGTTCTGATGTAATTACCTTATGTATTGTAAATCCTAACCTTTACAATGTTAAGGAGGTAGAAGTAGAGTCATTTATGTTGATGAGCTAGGATACACTGTACAGGATTAGATTGTATTTGAGCCAATCTCTTTTGAGATATAAAAGAGATTAAAAAAGTGAGCAGAGATGGTGCGACCTCAGTACCATCAAGAGATAAGAGCCAGGAGTGGAGTGATTCCTTGGACCTCAGGTCCCTGAGCTAGGAATGTCCTAGACTAAGGGGAAGGCAAACAGCGGAAAGCCAAAAGAGAGGAAAAAGGGAAAGGATTGAGGCTAAACGTCTACCTTAGCGATCAGCCAACAGTCGGTGCTACCGACTTCCCTCATACACTTCCTCACTATTACAGTTTACTCTTCTAAGCAGGTGCAATGACCACATATACCTAGTCTATATGTTTTTAGAAAAAATGACTCATGTTTACACACTATCTAGTTTAATACCATCAAAAATTTCCCCACACTTATCACTTCTTAATGGGTTGGTTCATTATTGTGGCCTATTCCCTTGCATGGACATATTACCATTTATTTGATCAATCTCTTGACTTAGGCTGTTTTGAAAAGCTATGACATTGAAAGCAATTCCCCAATGTATATTCCTGTACATATGTCATTGTGAACACACAAGTAAACCTGTAGGATACATTTTTAGTAGTAAAATCGCAAGCCAAAGGGCATGTCATTTTAAATTTTGATAGTCACAGCCAGATTGCCTTCCAGTAAGGTGACACCAAGCTACAGTCACACCAGCAATGCTAAGAGGGCCAAGGCAGGCTATTCAAACTTTATCTCTGACGTAGCCTTTTCAAACATGGGACTCAAAGAAGCATCTTCAAGTCCATACTGTGAAGTCATAGCCCCAGCCTTGGTCTCAACAACCAACACAAACCAAAGCACAAGGGCATTTTATTGTGAGAACTGAGTTATTAGCTAAAAAATGATTTTGACAGGAAAGAAATGACATCTTAAAATTTTAAGATGTCATTTCTTTCCTGTCAAAATCATTTTTTAGCTAATAACTCAATATTCTAGTTATTCCTGGGAGGGCTTCTTCCAAAGTTTATTAGTAATTAATAAATCACTCATGTCATGATTCTATTGATCACTTGAAAAAGGGTGCATATTCTTTAAGATGGACTCCTGACATATCATCACTCTTGACAGGTGAATAGCTCAATATGTGGTCCCACCTGGCCTTGCATATGATGACACATAAGTTGTCTGAAACTCCGCAAAAGCTGAACCTGAAGTTCTAGAGGAACATTAAATGTAGACACTTCAGGGTGTACATGGTAGAATGTTTTCTAGAAGGCCTTATGGTCTATATTGTCAAGGGCTCTCTAAAGTACTTTCTGGCATTAGTAGCCTGCAACTTAATGCAATGTCCTCATTTTATATGTAGGGAAACTGAAGACCAGACAGGTTTTAGCGAGACCCAGTCACAGAGCTAATATGAACATTTTCTTATCTTCATGTGAAAGGTGGCAGGGGATCAGGGATAGACATTAACCTGTTATAAAGAGCACTTAAACCTTATGCACATGTATTGCACCTTCCATTTCTTTTCTCTTTGCTTGCTTACACCTTCTTATCAATACATTTTAGCTAAGTATCCTTGCTTTTGGAAAGAGCACAATTTATTGAGAAAAAATAAGCATAAGAATGAGGAGAGGGAACTCAAGGTGCATTTCTGTTGGCTGTGTCTATTAAGAGTTCTGGTGGTGCAATGGTTAAATACTGAGCTGCGATCAGAAAAGTGGGTGGTTTGAGCTCAATATTTTCACAGGAGAAAAGACCTGGCAATCTATTCCTATAATAATTCCAGCCTACGAAATCTTACAGGGAAATTATAACCAGTCATGTAGATTCTCTGTACAACAAATGGATTCTCTAGGAACTCTGGGCTCTTTTTTTCTACTATGATCACTCTTAGATTGAGTCTTCAATCACACTCATAATCAAAGAACTATAAATTAAAACAATGACAAGGTATTATTTTTTATACATCAATCTGGCAAATATCCCAGTGAAGATACTGTGTGTATCTTTTGCCATCAGCACATCTTTTCAGGTTTAACCAAGGAGTAGGGATGCCCCCTGTCTGCCTGCCGGTGCCACTTCCACAGTTAGTCTGTACAGAGTCAAACGTCTAGCATTTCTCTATTAACACAGAAACCATGTGGAATTAGTGAAGCCTTTGATCTTGCTTGGTGGCATCAGAATAACATTAAATGTATTCTAACCCTTGAAGACTCTTCAAAGCAAAATGCAGTAACTAATGATTTGCTCAATATACATGAAGGGAAACAGGATCACGTTTCTTTTTGTCAGATATAGCGTCTGAGGTCTTAAAGGCTTGAAGATAAACAAGTGACCATCTAGCTCATAAGCAACAAAGCCCACACGGAAGAAGCACACCAGCCCGTGTGATCATGAGGTGTTGATGGGATCAGGTATCAGGCATCTAAGACCCAGAACAAAACCATACCCAAGGTGAATGGGTGGTGGGGTGGGGGAGGCAGCATGGAGAACCAATGCCCATCTGTAAACCATTGGACATCCCCTCACAGAGGAGTCACAGGGAAGAGATGAGGCAGTCAGGGTGCAGTACAGCACCGATGAAACACACAACTTTCCTCTGGCTCTTCTTCCCCCTACTATCATGACCTCAATTCTATCTTATAAATTGGATTAGACCAGAACATGCATACTGTTACAGATAAGAGCCTGCAACACAGGGAATCCAGGATAGATAAACCCCTCAGGGCCAACAATGAGAACAGAGATACCATGAGGATAAAGGGAAGGTGGGGGGGGAAAGGAGGAATGGATCACAAGGATCAACTTATAACCCCTTCCCAGGGGGATGAACGGAGGACGATATAAGATATGGAAATAATAATTTATAACTTAACAAGGGTTCTTGAGGGAGGGTTGGTTGGGGAGGGAGGGGGAAGAAATGGGAAGCTGATATCAGAGGCTCAAGTGGGAAGAGAATGCTTTGATAATGATGATGGTGGCATATGTGCATATGTGCATTTGTGTTTGACACACTGGATGAATGTCTAGATTGTGATAAGCGATGTAAGAGCCCCCAATAAAAGTAAGAAAAAAAAACGTTTCTTTTTGTCAGAGCGCCTCTGGAGATTTTAACTTTTATATTCATGGATCTGGATTATAAGAAGAAAAATGTAACATCAGGATTGGAAGAAGGCAATATGTAGATGACACAAGCTTGCATGCTGAAATTGAGGAAGGCTTGGAGTACATGTTGATAAAGATCAAGGATTGCAGACTTCAGTATAGATTATGGCTCAATGTAAAGAAGACCATACTTCTCACAACTGAAACAAACAATGCTCGTGGAAGCATCAGTCAAGAAACCCCCTATTATCATGATCCCAATTCTACCTTACAAATCTGGCTAGACCAGAGAATGTACACTGGTACAGATAGGAACCGGAAACACAGGGAATTCAGGACAGATGTTCCCTTCAGAACCAGTGGTGAGAGTGGCGATATCGGAGGGTGGAGGGAAGGTGGAGTATAAAGGGGAAACCGATTATAAGGATCTACATATAACCTCCTCCCTGGGGGATGGACAAAAGGGAAGTGGGAGAAGGGCAACATCGGACAGTGTAAGACATGACAAAATAATAATAATTTATAAATTATCATGGGTTCATAAGGTAGGGGAGTGGGGGAAGGGGGTTGGGGAGGGAGGGGGAAATAAGGAGCTGATACCAAGGGCTCAAGTAGAAAACAAATGTTTTGAGAATGATGAGGGAAACAAATGTACAAATGTGCTTGACATACAATGGATGTATGTATGGATTGTGAGAAGAGTTGTATGAGCCCCCAATAAAATGATTTTAAAAAATAACAAAATCATGCAAAAATTAATCCCCTAGAGCAAGAACTATCAGAGTCAGTCCTACAGCAATGTCAGTTACCAAAACTGCCAAGCAGAAAATAGCAAATAGATGCTTACTGTGCTTAAAGAAATTTTTAAAAAGTTAGAAAATTACTTAAGAACAAAAGACAATAAAAATAGCCCAGTGCAATGTGAACGAGGGGGGTCGGTATGGAGACCAAAAGCCTATCTCTAGACATTTGGACATCCCCTCACAGAAAGATCACAAGGAAGGGACAAGCCAACTGGGGTGCAGTATAGCACTGATGAAACACACAACATTCCTCTAGTTCTTTAACACTTCCTACCCCCCTACTACCATGACCCCAGTTCTACCTTACATATATAGCTAGACTGGGCTATGTAAACTGTACAGATAAGAGCTCTAAACACACAAAATCCAGGACAGATAAACCCTCAGGAACAATAATGGGAATAGCGATGCCATGAGGGTAGGGGGAAGGGAGGGGAGAAAGGGGGAACTGATTACAATGATTGCCATATAACCCCCTCCCCAGGGGTACGAACAACAGAAAAGTGGGTGAAGCGAGACAGTGGTCAGTGTAAGATATGAAGATAATAATACATTTTAATTTGTCAATTATAATTTATAATTTTTCATGAGGGTGGGAGAGGGATTGAAAAAAGAGGAGCTGATACCAAGGGCTCAAATAGAAAGAAAATGTTTTGAATATTATGATGGGAACATATGTACTTGATACAACAGATCAATGTATGGACTGTGATAAGAGCTGTTTGAGCCACCAATAAAGTGATTTATTAAAAAAAAAAGATGGGTTGCATTAGATAAATTTGCTGAATACGGCTATTTTAGAAAATTGAAAAGCAAGGATGTTACTTTGTGGACTAAAGTGCACGTGGCCCCAGCCATGATATTTCCAGTTGCTTGACAGGCATGTGGAAGTTGGACATTGAATAAGGAAGACCAAAGAAAAATTGATGCATTGGAATTGTGGTGCTACATAAGAATACTGGAAGTACAATGGTCCACTAAAAGGACAAACAAATCTGTTTAGGGTGCTCCTTAGAGGTAAGGATGGCAAACGTCATCTTACGTACTTTGGCATATTTTCAAGAGAGACCAGTCCCGGGAGAAAGGCATCATGGCTGGTAAAGTAGAGGGACAGGAACAAAAGGAAGATCCTCCAGGAGATGAACTGACACAGAGGCTCACAATGGGCTCAGGCACAGGGCTATGGTGAGGGTGGCACAGTGTTTGGTTCTGTGGTGCCGAGGGTCACTGTGAGTTGGAACAGACTCAATGGGACCTAACAACAACAAACAACACTCATAGATCTAGTGTATTCATACAAAAAGTTTAATATGTCTCATAATCCTCTGGGCAGCTTGATAAAGTTAAGATTCTCAGGCCACACCTTCAAAAGCTATGATTTAGTAGGTACAGACGAGGGCCCTGGTACCTGCACTTTAATAAGCAGCCTGAAATATTCTAATGCAGGTAGTATAAATACCACACATAGAAAACCGATCCACAAGTGACAACTAGGCTATATAGAATGACTTGTCTTTAAAGGCAAGTCATCATTCTTGCATTCATTAAGTGCATTAATTCAGTACATACGTACTGAATTTTTAGTATGTGTCCCACGCTGTACTAGGTCCAAAGACAAATCATGATCTTGTTTGCAAGGTGCTCACAACCTGGGCAAGAGAAGAATGTCAGCATGCTGGGGGTAAATACAGGGGATCTGGAACCCTAAAGGGGGGATCTGAGTAGGCCAGGGTTGGAAAGAAAGTGGTTCTTGAAGAGGCGACACTAAGACTGAGTGACAAGTTAAGAAAATAAAGAAGCAAGAGAGAACATTTTAAGGCATAATGTTTTGAACAAGCTAGATGTGTTTGAAGAATATTCATTGTCTATATAATTAGAATAAAAAGTTAGAAGTATGTGCATGTAAGTGCAAAGTATGAACCTCTGAGTGCCAGGAGACAGTGTAAGACAGTGTATTCATGTATATGAATCTGTACATGTGTATTGTGTGAGAAAGAAAATGTGTGCCAATATGTAAGGGTTGTTGTTATTAGGTGAGCTAGTTAGTTTAGTGTGCCAAGCTGGCCGATAAACACATGTGGGGTTAATTGAAAGGCAAAGGAATAAATGACTCGGTGAGCCTTGAGTTCTTGGGTCTCTTGCTTTGTGATGGTCGGACCAGGGTGAAGCTGCCTTAGCCAGTTTCCTGCTTTTGCTCGCAAGGCTCACTTCCTGCAAGACATCCCTGAGAAGCCACAAGGCCCTACCCCGGTGCAGCCGTGGGTGCTGGTACACCTGTGTGGAGAGCCTTGCCAGCGCTGAGATGTTTACACGGTCACTGACTCAGCTTTCCTCCTGCAGTCAGCATCATTGAGTATGTTTGGGAGGAGGACTTTGTGAGATGGAGGAGGACCTTGTGGATTGGTGTCGGACATATGGGTTAATGTTGGATTTGTGGGCTTGGGCAGCACTGGGTTGGGATGTTTTCTTGATGCGCACTTAGCCTTTATATAAAACTCTCTCTTATACATGAGTTTCTGTGGATGTGTTTCTCTAGAGAACCCTGTCTAACACATTAGATGTCAACAAGTCGATGAAGACCTACAACTATTCTATGCGCAAGGAAACACTGCCAAGCTCTGTGCCCTCCTCGCAGTTATTCCTATGTTCCAGCCCACTGTGGCAGAC
This sequence comes from Echinops telfairi, assembly GCF_000313985.2. Taxonomy (NCBI): domain Eukaryota; kingdom Metazoa; phylum Chordata; class Mammalia; order Afrosoricida; family Tenrecidae; genus Echinops; species Echinops telfairi. The sequence goes on from NW_022111365.1 coordinate 10,131,570, forward strand.
TATTTCCTTGAGGGCTTTCCTCTTTTTTGGTGCCCTGCTAATTTACCAAGAATGATGTCCTTCTCCAGGGACTGGTCTCTCTTGACAACATGTCCAAAATACTGGAAACAAAGTCTCATCATTCTTCCCTCCAAGGAGCACTCTGGTCATATATCTTCCATGACTTGTCCTTTGGGCAGTAAGTGGTATTTTCAATATCCTTCACCAGCATTACAATGAAAACGAATAGATTCTTTGGTCTTCCTAATTCAATGTCCAACTCTCACATGCATAGGAGACTAATGAAAATACCAATGCTGCTTGCAGGAGCCTTGATTGTGAATCCAAACTCAGAATTCGTTCCCATGTTGTCCAGATCAACTCACAGAGGACCTGTGAAATGTGGTAGAACTGCTGCTGTGTGTTTGCTGGACTGTAATTCTTTAAGGGAGAAGAAAACCTAGTCTTTCTCCTGAGGTTCAGTTGGTGGTTTCAAACTCCTGAACTTGGGGATCACAGCTTCATGAGTAACCATGATGCCACCAGGGCTCCTTGATTGTGGATCCAAGCCAGGCAAACTCTTTGGCAATTTTAGTCTTTTCTCCATTTATTATGATGTTGCCTATTGGTCCAGTTGTGAGAAATTTGGTCTTTACATTGAGTTGGAATTCATACCGAAGACTGCACTAATCTTCATCAGCCAGTGCTTCAAGTCCTCACTTGTTTGATCTGCCTATTGAAGATCATTAATAAGCCTTCCTCCATAGGGATACCCTATTCTTCTTTATGTAACTCAGCTTCTCTGATTATTTGCTTTCCATGCAGATTGAATATGTATAGTGAGAAGATACAACCTGAGCAAAACTTCCTGATTTGATACCATGAAGTATTCTCTTGTTCTGTTTGCACAACTGTTCAAGTTCCACATGAACACTTGAAGTTTTCTGGAATTCCCATTGTTCTCAAGGTTATCCATAGATTGCTATGATTCACACAGTCGAATGCTTTAGCATAGTCCAAAAAACACAAGTAAGTATCTTTCTGGTATTCTCCGCTTTGAGCCAAGATCCATCTGACATCAGTAATGATAACCCTTATTCCATGTTGTCTTTTAAATCCAGCCTAAACCTCTGACATCTCCATCAATGTAATGATGCAACTATTGTTGAATGGTCTTCAGCAAATTTTACTTGCATGTGACATCAATAATATTTTTCTGTCATTTAAGCAAATTTTAATTGGATCACCTTTCTTTGGAATAGGTGCAAATATAAATCTCTTTGAGTCAGTTGTCCAAGTAGCTGTCTCCCAAAATAAGTTAGTGATTCCAGTTTTTCATCTGCATGTTGAAACCTGTCAAGTGGTATTCCATCCATTCCTAGAACCTGGTTTAGGCTAATGCTTTTAGTGCAGCTTGCTAACCAGTTCTTTTTGTTATGTAAGTGTGTGTATTCTTTACATATTCTCTGGATATTTCCTATATCAAACATTTTGCTCACAGAAACGTTCGATATTGCAACTCGAGGCTTGAGGTTTTTCTTGAGTTCTTTCAGTTTAAGATATGGCTAGGGTAATCTTCCTCTTTGGTTTTTGAAGGAAGTTTATTGTGCCAACCTGGCCGATAAACACATGTGGGGTTAATTGAAGGGCAGAGGGATAAATGGCTCAGTGAGCCCCGCCTTTCTGGTTCTCCGGTCTCTTGTTTGTGATGGTCAGACCAGGGTGCAGCTGCCTTAGCCAGTTCCCTGCTTCAGCTGACAAGGCTCACTTCCTGCAAGACATCCCTGAGGTGAAGCCCATGGACCTACCCGGATGCAGCCCTGGGTGCTGGAGCAGCCGTGAGGAGATCCCTGCTAGTGCTGACATGCTTACACATTCACTGATTCAGCTTTCCTCCTGCAGTCGGTATCATTATCGTAGTGTGTGTTCTGTGAGATGGAGGAGGACTTTGTGGATTGGTGTCGGACATATGGGTTAATTTTGGACTTGTGGGCTTGGGCAGCACTGGGTTGGGATGTTTTCTTGATGTGCACTTATCCTTTATATAAAACTCTCTCATATATGAGTTTCCGTGGATTTGTTTCTCTAAAGTAGCCAGACTGTTTTCTAAGTCTTTGCACATTTCATTATATTTGACTTTGCCTTTCTGAGCTGCCCTTGGAAACTTTCTATTCAACCCTTTGAGTTCAACATTTCTTCCATTTGCCTTAGCTAGTCTAAGGCAAATTTCGGGGTCTTTTCTGATATCCAATTTGATCTTTTTTTTCCCCTTCCTGTCTTTGCTGACCATTTGCTTTCTTCATGAATGATGGATGTTCTTGATGTACTGCTACAGTTCATCAAGTCTTCTGTCATTAATCTTCAATGCGTCAAATCTGTTCTTGAGATGTTCTCAAAATCCCGATCGCATAGACTTAAGGCCTAATTTTGGCTTTCATGAATTTGCTTCATTTTCTTCAGCTTCAAACTGAACTTACAAATGCACAACTCATGGTCTGTTCCACAGTCGGCCTCTGACCTGGTTTTATCTGCTGAGAGGGAGTTTCTCCATTGTCTCTTCCCACTGATTTCTGTGCATTCCATTGGGAGATGTCCGTGTTCATAGCTATGGTTTGTATCATAGAAAAACAATATTTCCTATGAACAAGTTATTGGTCTTGCAAAATCCTATCATACCAGATATGCTTCTATTACAAACTCCACATTTCCAAGTACTGTTCCTTCTTCTTTGTTTCCAAGTTTTACATTCCAATAGGAATAAGTATCAATGCCTCTTGATTGCATGTTTGACCAATTTTCCACTGAAGTCATTAGTAGAATTATTCACTTTCTTCATCACTAGCTTTCGTGGTTGGTGCATAAATTGAATAATAGTTATATTGTTGTATTTCTTTGAAGGTGAACAGATATAATCTTATCACAGACAGCATTGTACTTCAAGATAGATCTTGAAATGCCCTTCTTGGTGATGAATGCAAGGTCGTTCCTCTTGATTATGCCATTCCCGGGATAGTAAACCATAAAATGGTCTGATTCAAAGTGGCCAATATCAGTCTACTTCAGATCACTAATGCCTAGAATACAGATCTTTACATGTTACGGTTCATTTTTGACAACTTCCAGTTTTCCTAGATTCATACTTAGTATATTCCAAGTATTGCTTATTAATAGATTTTTGCCATTGTTTCTTCTCACCTTGAGTTGTGAAAATAAACTCTGACAGACTTTACTCCATTCACGTGATCATAGTTGACTCTACTTTGAAAAGGCAGCTCCTCTCCAGTCACATTTCAATTCCCTTCTGACCTGAGGGGCTCATGCTCTGGCACCATCTCTGACAATGTTCTGCTTCCGTTATTTAAGCCTTCACTACCTGACAATGTTTCCATTCTATGCATAAGGCTTTCAGCCACTTTCAGAAGTGGAAATCTAGTTTCTTCTCCATAGTCAGTTCTTTGTCTGGAAGGTCTGCTGAAACCTGTTATCTTTGGATCACTTTGCTGGCATTTGAAATACCAATGTCATAGTTTCCACTATCAAAGCAACACACAACAAGCTTGCAGACAAAATGGTGTGCAAGGATAAGGGAACAAATCCAGGGAACAGGGTCAACACCTTCTATGATCCTGTTTGGCATACTTTGTAGGTAAGCCAGTCCTAAACTTGCTTGCTTGTATAAAGGTAAGGAAGACAAATCCAGGGACATAGATGAGGCTTGTTCAGAGTTAGCCATGTAAATATTATGTCAAGCAGTTATAGGAGGTGTGATCAGGGCCACATGTCTTGCTAATTCACCTGGATGGGCCGTTAATGATAATATGAGCACATTTCTGCATTTTCTACTAATAGTCCTTGCTAAAATGCCTGTGAAAGGCTTGTGGAGGAATCTAGTTTTTGCTGAGTAAAATATCTCCCTTTGGAATGGATTGCCTCTACGAAGATCAAATTAAAGTTTTACATGGTGTTTATATGAAGAAATATAGTTATGATTATGATGTTTAATTTGTCATGTGATAAAAGAGTATGGCAACAGAAAAAATAATCTTCGCTTGAGCTCGGATTCTTAGATTGGGTCAAAAAGCCAATTTTTCCAAGCACAATCTACTCTGAGAGCAGCTGCCTAGAAGATGTGTGTGTATGGGAAGTGGGGTGCCTCCAACCATGCAGTGGCTTTAAGGCTGCTGTAATGAGACAGCAGAGTACTGACATGGACCCCAAATTAACATACATTAAACAAACCATTGCTCTTTTCAAATTGGCTGTTTGCAGAGAAAATGAGTTTATGGTTCTGGGAATCATTAATCAATGATGCAAAGGTGACAGAACAATTGAATAATTACCATACTAGGTATTGCTGAAGGCAATCAGCACTTGACTGTTCACATAAAGAAATAAGTTGTTGCCATCCTGAGCTCTAGAACTGTGTTTTTTCCCCAAGGTGAAGGGCTACAGTCTCAGAGTTCTCTGGCAGAAGCAGAGCACCCATATGCTATGAAGGAGGTCATGTTTTGGTGCTCTTTCCTAATAAGAGCTAGGAGAACTCTACCAGTTTCTGTTAAATTGATTTCAACTCATGGCAAGCCCATGTATGTCAGAGTAAAACTGTGCTTCATAGGATTTTCCATGTCTGTGGCCTTTAAGAAGCAGTTTGCAAGGCTTTCTACTGAAACTTTTAGGTGGATTTGAATTTATCAGTTTGCTTAGCATTTAGGGCATAATTTAGAAGAACAGCAAAGGACACAGGAATAATAGCAGATATGAACCACTGAGAGCTCGCTCGATGCCAGGGCACCTACAGTACCTGACAGACACACAGCCTTTCACTGTTCCTCATTACAGACTGGTGAGTGAATACTTAGTTGGTAAGTGATAAAAGTTGGGTCAGAACCAGGTGGTCCACTACTCCTTTGAGTTCTTTCGGTAGCTTTTGTATACTCCCATCACTTCACCTCTGGCCAAAAGAGTCTTCCCTCATGTTGCACTACTTGGTCTCCCCTACTTTTACATGCTTCTCCAGGGAGCCAATATGCCTGAAGAAAACTTACGCTGAATTGGGAAACATCCTCCACAATTAATCATGAAACTAGAGGCAGCCTCACAACCCAATGGAATGAATGAAAACAACACATACACAGAGAAGATTTTGAATCCTTCTGAGCGTCCAGGTAATGGCATGCCCAGCTTCCTGCACTGGTGTACGTGCCACCAGGATGGCTCCTTCCTATAGGCAGGAGTAGTACACCAGATACTAAGTGACAACGGAAACACCCATAATCCCACCTGCTGGGTTTGCAATGCTCCTGTGAGCACCACCTCAAGATCCCTGCTGCCACAGCATGGTGTCTGACAGTTCTGACAGCTGCTCTACAGATGACACAGAGCCCAAGTAAGACTGAAGCTTAAGTACATGAAGGGAGGGGACAGAAGCAACATGATCCTAGTCGATCTGCCTCATCCATCTGCTCATAATGCCTGTCATCCATGGACATCAGACCGATGCTTCCCCAGAAAGACTCCCAAAGGAAATGTCACTGTATGAGGCAAGAGCAATAGCATGGTTCTCAAAGATCAGGACAAGTTCAGTGAGAAGAAAGGTCTGGGGCCAGCTCTCTGCTGTAACTATAAAAATCTGACTTTGCCATAGCTAATTTTGGACATACCAACCTGGCATTGGAAAGTCTTACTGGGATCAGGTATCTGCTCAGGATGTGAATTAAGTTGGAAATGGGCCTCTGTCACACCAAATATAATACCTCCTGCCCCCTGAGTCTTGATCCTGGTTTTGCAATCAAACTCATATAAGTATACCTGAGAAAGAACTTTGAGGATAGGATTAAGCCTACCAATCAGCTGACTTTAAGTTAAGGAAATTATCCTAGATGACCCAGTGGTCCCAACAAAACCAAATGATCCATTAACAGGAGAAGAGAAATGCAGACAAGTCCGTCAGAGTGATGCCAAAGGAGAGATGGCAGAGGAGTCAGAGATTTTTGAAGTGAGAGCCGCTCTCTGACTTTGCAGATGGAAGGGTCAGCAGACTACAGCCAAGAAATTCAGGCAGCCTCTGGAAGGTGTAACAGCCCTCACTGACGGCCAGAAATGAACAGGATTCAGTCTTCAAGAAGCACGGAACTGAACTGTGCAAATTCCATGAAGGAGGTAAGAAACAGATTCGGCCCCAGAACTTCAGGAAGGAAAGTAGATCAACCAACAATTTAATTTCAGCCTTCTAGAACTTTTTTATTTTTTAAAATTTTTTATTAATTTATTTTCTTCTAGAACTTTTGACCTATAAAAATTTGAGAGAATAAATGTGTATGGTGTAAAGTCACTACTTATAGGAATTTGTTACAGAGCCACAGAAGTAAATATACCAAATAAAATCCAGACATTGTACTGCCCTCTTTTTAAATAAAATTTAAGATAAACATCAATATGAAGAGACAGGATTTAGACTTTCCCTATCAGTAAAAAGCAACTGGACACATGTTTTTTGGTCCCTATCTATTTTTAATTTCAGGGTTTCTTAACCTTAGCACTCTAGACCTTTTAGGCCAAATAGTTTTCATTGTGGGAGATGCCCTGGACATTGTAGGATGTTTATTGTCATGCCTGGGCTCCATGCACTAGATGCCAGTGAAATTGCTCCCCACCAATTATGACAATCAGAAATTCCTGCAAACATTGGCAAATGTCTTCCAGAAACAAAACCTCTCAGTTGAGAATGACAGCGTTACATAATTCTTTATGGGGATAAGACAAATAAAACGTTTTTCTAGAAAGGTAACATTGTTGGTGTGCAGGAGTCTGAATGGCGCAAGCATTTAGACATTGATTATTAGCAGTTTTGCACACTTTGCATACATAAAGTCACTATGAGTAGAATCAACTTAAAGGCAACTGTCAAAATTATATTATTCCCCCCAAAGTATGTTTTGTCAAACAGTGCCTTTAGTTTTAATCCCACTTGGAAATTGGAGTTCTTGTTATGTGAATGGAGGGGGATTAATACAGGGTATATCTTTAGTTAATCTCTATTGAGATATAAAGAGAATAAATCAACAAGCAGAGCAGAGAGGAGTAAGATTGATGCCAAATACTTGGGTGCAGGAAGCAGAAGCTAAAGAGACAAAGCCAATGCTCTGAATTGAAATTTCTAACATCTTAAACTGTGAGAAAATACATTTGTTTGCTATAGTCATCCATTTGTGGTATTTTTGCTCTAGTAGTACTAGATAAGTAAAACAGAATTTGGTACTGCAAGTGAAGTGCTGCTCTCACAGATAGCTAAAATGTGGAAGGCTTTTTTGGAATTGGGTAATGGGTAAAACTGAAAAAATTTTAAGGTGTCTAATACTAAAAGGCTAGATTCCCTTGAAGAGGCTGGCAGTAGGATTATGGACACCAAAAGACATTCTGGCCAGGGCTCAGAAGTCAGTGATGAGAGCTACAGGGAAAGTCTTTATCATCCTAGAGTATACATAGAGTACCAGCAACAGAATGAGGCTACACATGTAGATGCTAAATGGAGCCTCATTGAAAGTACATTTAATATCCACATTTAACAACATTCTGTTGCTAGCACCCTATGCACACTCTAAGATGATAAAGACTTTCACTTGGGCAAGTAAAGAGGAGCACCAGAGAGCCAGACATGCAGGCTGGTGAGTGAATTCTCTTTCTCTCTGGCTGATTATTAATAAAATTTCTCTTTGTGAACCCCACTCTCCCTCAAAATAAAATGGTGAACATGTGTTAGTCCAACTTGACTAGAGAAACAAAATCATAGACACTTTTATGTGGATAAGAACTAGCTTTATTCTTGAAGGTAAACAAGCGGCCATCTATCTCAGAAGCAACAAAGCCCACATGGAAGAACACACCAGCTTGTGTGATCACAAGGTGCCAAAGGGATCAGTTATCAGGCATCAAAGAACAAAAAATCATAACATTGTGTGCTCACCTCCATGATACGATTGCTGAAGACAAA